>NC_071392.1:39920177-40229969 GCF_022682495.2 Desmodus rotundus
CAAAGAGTAAGTTCAAATAGCATCTGTAAAAATAAGTACATTACAAAGGATTACTGCAAGAATCTGTACATTGTAAGGAAAACATTCATCAGAGAAACTGACCATTCTTCATAGATTAAATTGGAGTCATTGTTGAAAGTACTTAATTAAAATATTTTATTTTTAAAAAATGCTATTAAATGTTCTTCAGTGATGTATTTGCTTATCATATGTATTATATAATATACGATTTTAAGATAAATTTGTTCTTTGTAGACACTAACTAACCTAGTTAATGGATGTAATGGTTAGAGTCTATACACTATCTCTGTATAGCCTTTCATTGTTTTCACTGTTCTTCCATGGGCCTTATCTCTGTTTATCTTCAGAACAGTCTTCAAAGTGGGCTGTGCAGGGTTATTAATATTAATTGACCAATTAAGTCATTTACCAGAATTACCTAGTTAGTAAATGGCAAAGTAAAAACCAAGAGTCCACTTTTTCTGACCCTTTATATAGTTATATGCTGATATATTGCTTAGTAATGAGTATCATTTACCTGATCAATCACCACTAAATTTCTTAGACGTATCTGAGATGTAGACATATCTGTAAATTTCAGCTTTTTCCACAAAGGGAAAATTAGCTTATCAGCTAGATTAAAGAATAAAAATGATGAACCATTTCCTCCTCAGGGCTGGAGAAAATTGGCAAGAAAACCCAGAAACATATGAAGACAGCTTCTACAAAAGGAGTCTTGATAATGATAACTATGTATTCACTGCCCCCTACTTTAACAGTAAGTATTACTTTGAATTTAGTGTTTTCAACTTTTTAAAAATAAATTATTGCTACTGCCTGCATTCCCCCAAAACAATATATTGTAAGTTAATATATTGGAAAGAGAGAAGCATCTAGTTAATTGAGGAGGTGAAATTCATATACAGGAAACAGATATTCAGTAACATAGAGACAGCTTGTCTGCAGGTATGCTTGATACATGGAAACACATGTAGATAATTCTCATTTCACAAAGTGCAAATATATCGAGAAATGTTTAATGAATGTTTAAAAATGTAATTCATCCGTTTCTTCCAGATTAATCAATTTGTTAAATATATTATTTATAGAAATCACTAATAACCATATTTTTAAATATTTTATTGTGTTATTTCCCCCCAAATTTCTAATTTAATTACTCAACCTCTCTGGGCGTAAGTATTATTTTTCCCCATTTTCATACTTGGGAAAACTGAAGTTTAGAAAACTTCAGAGTTTTGTCCAGGGACATATATTTTCTAAAATGTTAACACAGGTTTGGGGAATCTATGATCAATCTTTCCACTTCAGCTGCCTTCCCAATATTTTAGCAAGTGTCATGAAGCAGAGATTTGGCATGCACCCATTATATTGTGCAATAGATGTGGCCAGACTGAATAATTCACATCCCAAAGTCAGTCAACACAAACTCATGGATTCTCCAATTACCTGGTATACAACATACACCTATGGTAGAATAGTTATCTGTTTAAAGAAATTCAATATTATTTGATTTATCTAGACAGGTCTCTTTTCCATTTTTTTTTTAGAAAGTGGACCTGGTGCTTATGAATCAGGCATTATGGTAAGCAAAGCTGTAGAAATATATATCCAAGGAAAACTTCTTAAACCTGCAGGTGAGCATACATATTGTACACATACACATGACCAACATTATTTGTGACCTAATAATTATATTAAAAATGGGCAGTGCTTATCAGGAAAACCATCAAAATGTTTGAGGCAAAATGAAGTCAAAGACAGGCAAATTTTAAAAATAAAATAAAATACACTTTTCCTTGAGATTAGAGACAAAATAAATGGATAATATATAGAGAGGTGAGGAATTGTCAAAGAAGTGTGTATGTTTATGAAATATGTACACAAATTTTCAGAATTAATGTAGTATAATATCAAAATTCTAAATGCCGATTCATCCAGCAATCCCACACTACAAGTTCAACATCAAAGACACTTTCAACTATGCAAAACAATACATGGCCAAGGATGTGAATATTTGTAATGATGTAAACATGGAATGTGTAGTTTCCATCACTGAGGGAAAAGATAAATAAATTATGGCATATGTATACCATGGCTATTAAAAGGTATTAGAGATCTATTTTTAAAAACCTTCCAATAAAATAAATAGAAAATGACTTTTTGCTAAAATAAATCAAACAAGAAAACAAAATAATTTGTAACCTGAGCATCAGTGGGAATTGGAAGTAGGCTGGAATGAGTAGATACAGTAAAGTAACAATTATTACTTTTTCCATTGTATGACTTTTGTATTATTTGTATTATTTGACTTTTTTCAAAGAGCATGTATTAGGCCACCTGGAGAAGGAAGACATTGCCTTCCTTCTGAGGGCAGTTTTATCCCTCATTGGTTCCACTACATAGGTGATTCACTCCCTCACTTACTAACCAATTCACCCCTTCCTTCATTCACTCAATTGCTTTTATTTACTTAGCTATTCTCTCAGACACTCATTCATTCTCCTACTTCCACCCACTCATCTTCCCCTTTTCTCATCTATTCAGTCTTCAACGCACATTTCTTCAGGACCTATTGCATTGGCTGGGTTAGGGAAGGCTCCTCAGACATTCTGCTTGAAAGACCTTATATTTATAAGGCTATTCCTACCACTATCATGTATTTTAGCTTACCATCTTTATTAGTTAATTGTCCAGGTTCTGGCAAATGAATACTGTGTTGCGAATATCAACTACAGTTTTTTTAATTAGTTCAAATCAACTTTTCAATGTGTAACTAAAATTAAATTGATTTTTCTTTTTAATCTCAAGAAACTTACATTTGCCTGCTCAGGAATTTTCAAATATGAGAGGAAAAATAAATATGTGAGAATCTATACTACATTTTTAAATGTATATGTCCATTTTTCTTTTATATAAATTTCAGTTGTTGGAATTAAAATTGACGTAAATTCCTGGATAGAGAACTTCACCAAAACATCAATCAGGGATCCGGTAAGATAATTTAAAAATATATATTATTTTGCTATATATTTAGTAATCTCAAATATAAATAACAAAATTAAAGTAAAATCATATACAGACACTGGCAAAAGAAACTTTCAGTGCCACTACATTAAAATAGAATTATGAATTGCTATTTTTCAAAGATGGTATTATTTAATTAATTAATAAACATAAAAATAAAAATATTTCAATGTTATAACTTGAAATGCTAGTGTAGATATCCATTCATTGTTATTTTCTAATTTTAAAGATGAAGTAAATATCTTTTTTATTATGGACTAGACCAATATTTAAGCTTACTTTATACTAGATAAATTATTCTGATTTATGTTTGGAACATAGTAATAATAGGAAATAATTAAAATTCAATTTTATAAAATACGGTGCTAATTATATTTTTTTTCAGTGTGCTGGTCCAGTTTGTGACTGCAAAAGAAACAGTGATGTAAGAAAACACTTTAAAATAAAAATTTTAACTATATTTTTTTCTTGATACTCTTGCTAAGATTTTATGTAAAAAATGATGCAGGGAATTTTAATCAAATGCTAAAACATTACTCTTTGGAGTTGTGAACTAATTTATAGGTAAGAATTTGAACTAAATGCTTTCAATGCCTGACTTTAAATGCTTCTATTTTTAAAAAGAGTAATAAAAAATATTAATTTATTATGGAAAATTATAATAATGCCATATCAACATGGACTGTATTCTCTTCTCTCTCAATTGTGTTAGATTCTTCTGTACATATTCATCTTTACCTCTGTTCCTGGATGGGGCGTTTCCAACCAAAGTGTACTTGTTAGTTAGCAAGGCAGTCTTCCCTCATCTTTTGCACTTTCTCTGAACTTGTTCAACGCTTGTACAATAATGAGAAATGTTTTTTAACTAAACCTAGGAATTATATAACTTATTATAAAGTTCCACTAACGTGGACTGGAATTTCCATTGTCTTCTATTTTATTTCTGTTTGAGAGATTGAAAGAGCAAATGTGGCCTTCCTTTGTTAGATGCTTGAAGAATGATAATAGATAAATTATTCTTAAATGAACAAAGAAGAATGAACTCCACTCTTCTAGTCATCTTATCTGTGTGTGTATATTTCCAATGGAAGCAAGGAGTTTATTTCATCTTACCACTTGTAGTCATCAAAATGTTAAGCCAATAACTTAGTTGTTTTAGTTTGTCCATTTTACAGAGTCTTTGTAAACATAGATTATGAAAACTATGTTTTCAGAGCAAAGGTTTTTAGCAAGCTGCTTTCACAGTAGGAAAATGGAATGCATATGTCCCCAACTCTGAAAACTATGATTTAAATTGTGATTTTTATAAAATAAAATTTATTAAATTGATTTCTACATTTAAACATGATTTAAACTAGGTGGGATTTTATTCTATATTTCAGGATTAATGTTTTTTTTCTTAGTCACAGGCATTTCTTGTTTTGCTATTTTTTTAAATCTAAAATCATTCAACCAACTATTTTCAATATAAAATAGTAATAAATATCCTCAGGCTTCTGGGTTTTTTTTAAAGTTTGTGAAGCATAGTGACTAAAACTCATTTAAAAATATCCCTTGTCAGATCATAAATATGTGCTTAAAATAATTGTACATTATTAAATATTTTGGTCTATCCAATTTACGGTCTCATTCATATGACACTGGAGTGGCAAAAAAGGTTACTTCTGATTTGTTCCTATGATTTATTAAGACTGAGCTGACACACACACAGATAAGATGACTGGAAGAGTGGAATTCATCCTTCTTTGTTCATTTAACTGGATGGATAGTGGTGGAATACCAAGCCCGAGGAATTGATATGCATCTATGCATGCCCTTAATTTACTCCATCAGGATCTCTTGAGCATGTATGTTCAAGAGAAGACATAGCGATTTGAATTTTTCTCCTGTTGTTATAATCATCTACATATATAATGGAGTAGTGCTAAAATAACCTTATAACCTTCCTAAAAAATGTGTTCACTGCTACTTTTATTTTAATAGGTAATGGATTGTGTGATTCTCGATGATGGTGGATTTCTTTTAATGGCAAATCATGATGATTATACTAACCAGGTATGCATCTAAAGAAAAAAGAACTAAGGTTCCAAAGTGTATTTCCCTGATCAACATTACAAAACTCCTTCATACCATAGTAGAAATTGATGACTGGTTTTATTTTTCTTATAAATTCTAAAGTGCTTAATATGATATAAATCATTAAGAAATCCATTCTAAATCTAGGTTTCCTTCTGTTAAGTTTATTTTCTAGTACTCACAGTAATTAAATCATATAGCTAAGGATCTTAATGTGATGTGAACTTTTTCTTTTTGATCTCTCAGAAATGTAGAACATTTCCATATATTAAATATTTATCAACTGATAATGTCTAACTCAATATGTGACTGTATGAAACAGGTGAACTTTCTACTTCCAAATTTGCAAATTGGCAGCACATAGGCTGTTTGATTTACACAGTTTTTTTGAACAAAGTAGAATTTGTTGCCAACTAATTTTATTTCTGAATCTACAATGTTTATGGGCAGGAATTTGGGATTAAACTCTAGATTGATACTCCAGGGTTACCCTAGAGGTTGTCCCTGTAGATGGAACTCACTCCATTTCAGTACAGTCCCTACGAGTTTCTTTCTTTCCTAAGTCTCATCCATTTTTTAAATGTATGGTACATCTCTTATCCCCAGGAGGCATTTGATTGTATCCTTAAAGCTGAGTAAATCACATGTATTCCTTGCACAAATATCACGCAGAGCCATTGAGTAGTAAGAACACCTAAGCTCATTTGCTTTTGTGCAGTGTTGTATCCTGGTTTATTACTTGCTTTTATTGTAAACCTCCTGAGTAGTTTTAGTACACATTTCTTTGTATATTTATTTTTCATTGTACTGGTTCAGGTGTTAATATTTGACTTTAATTTGAAATTTTGTATTATTTTTGTTCTGTGCTAGATTGGAAGATTTTTTGGAGAGATTGATCCGAGTTTGATGAGACACCTGATTAACATATCAGTCTACGCTTTTAACAAATCTTATGATTATCAGTCCGTGTGTGAGCCTGGCGCTGCACCAAAACAAGGAGCAGGGCATCGCTCAGCATACGTGGTCAGTAATGCCCAAGTCACCCCTGCCCCTCCAAGGGACACTCGGCTTAGATTAATGCAGCGATTTTTTATTGTATTTTCTAGCCATCAATAGCGGACATATTACATATTGGCTGGTGGGCCACTGCTGCCGCCTGGTAAGTCGAAACTGTATTTTAATTGGCAATGAGAGGAAGATGTCAAATAGTAAAGAATTTGATGAAAATGGATTTTGTGACATGCAACTAGTACGGGAGTTACTTTTTTATTTCCAATAGCACGTATTGATAATACTTACATATAGTTTTGCCTAAGTGATCAGTGTAAAGCTGTTACAATCATTCAGTTTTTTCATATGAAAACAATGTTACACTCACGCAAACTTCAGCCTCTGCAGAGGCTTCTTTTTTCTATGGGTCCTTTGAAACCCTTTTCATTTATGTTTTTTCCTCATATTAAACTCAATTCCTTAAATTTTAGGTACATGTATCTCTCTTACTTTATGCCTTTAATATCCAAATTATATGTTTTCACTGACCAAATTCGTGACGCAATGGCTTGACTTTATACCCCTTGCCGTTCATACAAAGGCTGCCACAGTTTCAGAGGCATCATCTTGCTGAAATGGATCTGATTCCTTCTTTGCACTGAGTCCATTCCATTACCTCCTTCACCCTCTCACCTATGACCTGCCACCTTTGAAAATGAGACATTTCAACTATTTAGTGAGGCACTGTCGAGAGTCTAGAAGATCAAGTTTGTCATTGTTTGGTTCTGGTTAGTCAAGTAACTAAGCCTCCTGTTGTGTCTGGGGTCGTTTCTTTCCCTCCCTTCTTTCCTATGCGTTTCTTTCGGATCAATGCCCCACTGTATTTTCCTAGCCTGTCCCATGTAGGTTAGTCTCTAACATTCATTTGATGCCGAGGCTTTCCCAGCTAAAATCAAGTGATTATAAAGTAGCAAAGATTTTATATTAAAAAGGATTTTGTGGGAAAATATTTGAAAATCATCCTGTATGTTGTGTAAATGAGATTTATACATTAATTTACATAGGTTTTCTAAATCTTATATTGATTCTGAAATACTTGATTGCCTTTATGTTATTTTTGACCAGAATATCTCCCTACTCACCACCCACCTTGTTTTTTTACTAAATGCAGTTCCAGATGAATATATCATACTATTTAATATTTTATTGTCTTTTATTATAAAACTGACATGTGTTTTATGCCATATATATAGTATGTATATTTTACTTCATAAATGTCACATTATATATTTACAAATATATTCTATATCATAAGTAGTTTATAAACCCATGGCACAAAGTCATTTTTATTTGTTTTTAGGGTTCTTCTACCACAGAGTTTTAAAAACTAAAAGAAAGAGAAAATCCTGACTATGAAACCTATTCTCCCTCTTCAAGCTACCATACCTCCCCACACATGTGTCCCTCATTTGCTCCTAAAAAATCTCACTTCGTGACTTCTTCAGTAGAAAATATTTACAATGTTTTGTATAATTTAAGAAATACTTATGTAAAATGCTTCTAAGCTTTTTATTAGCAAATTCACAATTTTTCCCAGAAAGATGAAAAATAACCTGTGTTTATATGACTATGAAAAATTCCTCAGGTTTTTATTATATAATTTAGAAAGGAAAATATATAGATTTTTATAAATAATTACTCATATTTAAAATTCAGGTCTATTCTACAGCAGTTTATCTTGAGTTTGACTTTTCCACGACTCCTTGAGGCAGGTATGTAAATGCTCAGATATCGTATCATAATAATAATCAAAATTTTCTTTCTGTATCTGCTGAATTTTTAAAAACTCAGTGAGGAGTGTGTGTGTGTGTGTGTGTGTGTGAGAGAGAGAGAGAGAGAGAGAGAGGGAGGGAGAGAGAGGTCATCCATTTGACATTTGTAGGTTAAAATCTTTTTGTCAAAACTTTCCTATCTCGCGGAGGCCTGTATTTTGTAGCTGCTATATATTTGAATTAATTTATTCTTTTGAAATTTGGGGGGACCTAGTAAGGGCTGCCACTATATTACACAGCAGCAAACAGGCAGGCCAAGGTGCCTGCCCTTGTACAGTTGTTTAGCTCCGTGAGAAGTGAGCTCTGGGGGACTGCCCTGTAGTGCCCCCTCACGGTAGTGGTCTCTGTTTCCCCACAGTTGAGATGGAAGACGATGACTTTGCAGCCTCTCTGTCAAAGCAGAGTTGCATTACTGAGCAAACGCAGTATTTCTTCGATAATGATAGTAAATCATTCAGTGGTGTATTAGACTGTGGAAACTGTTCCAGGTAATTTTTTTCTTCATTTCTGGACCATTTCTACAATATTTCACTAAGAAATTGTGTTCACTTTTATAATCGTTACAGAAAATAACAGATTGTTATTGAGTCTGAGAAAGATGAGTAACTGTTCTAAGATGAACACATCAGAGATCTTCACTTTCTCTGTGGGTTTTTTTTAATTAATTCTAACTTTGATAAGTTATAGTCCCTTCAACTATAATATATGGTTGAGAAATCAGTAGAACATAGAGAAATTATATTCGTTAAATGTAATTTTTGTCTAAAAGAACCCATATTAAAATGTTCCTATTATCCAGAAATTGCAGAATTATTCAATTTAGTAAGATTAGGATTAATTACATGAGTCATTCTAAGTCATGTATATGATTTTTTACATATAGGTAATAAACAGGTTTACATAAAGATATTCACGGGGGTGTGTTCTGATTCTAGTATTCACGGAAATTTAGAATTAAAGTTATGTTTGATTTGAAGCTGTAAGAACTGGGAGAAAATATTTTCTAAGGTCAAGGTTTATGTTAGTCACCAGTACCCATAAAGCATGTTGAATTTGCTGGGGGGAGAGCTGGAGAATTTAACGTGGTTGTAATGGGATAGGGGAGAAAGGCAAGAGGGGGAGTTTTGAAGTTTGAGAGGAGGGCGATAATCCTTGTCACAGGAGCCCTGAGAACAGAGCAGAAAGGCACAGCGTAGAATGCAGAGTCGGGGAACTTTGTTTTAGTGACTGCCGGCGGGCTATTCTAGAAGAAACAGTAACATAGGGGAGAGGAAATATGAGGAGGTGAGGTAATCTGAGCATGTGAAAGGGCTGGGATTGTTGGTTGCTAGGGATTTAGTAAAGAAGTTTATATGTTAAAAAATAATTTCAGGAATGGGTTAACTGAAACTTGCAGGAACTTTTAATAGATGTGGCCAATATGATTTTTATGACTTTAGCTAACTTACGTCATAGGAGGAGGTAGCGGGTATGGAAAGGAAAAGAAAGGGGAGGACAGTCAGGCATGAATTCAGAAAAAATCAGACCATTGTGTTTAGAGATTAGTACATTAGGCTAGCAACTTCAGGAAACAGCATTATAGCACGTTTTATGGGTACATCAGAAAGAGGGTGAGTCCTTTGGCCTTTCATGAATTGATGCCCAGGAATAGTAGTGATGCTTAAAAATAGGCTAAATTAAATTACAAAGATCAATATAATATAATCACAATATTAGGTTGAATCATGTTTTTTTTTATTTGCTTTATGATTGTGTCCTAAGTTCAATGGCGGGGGTAGATAAGAAAATCTCACTTCTTTGAAAATATATAACCATAAAGAAATTACTCTTTTACAACATATTTACATTTTGTCATGATGGCTAAAGAAGGCAGAAGCAGCTAAAGATGTACAGAAAAAAAAATACTTCATGGAATCTGAAGCTCTGGATTTTTGTCTATATCAGTGTTCTGCAGTTCAGTAATTACCAACTGTGGCCATTTCAATTATCAATTACAAGTAATTAATATTAAAATTGTGTGCCTCAGTCACACTAGTCATATTTCAGGTGCTCAACAGCCTTATTGTCTATCATATTGGACAAAGCAAAAAAACATTTCCATGATCACAGAAAGTCTGCTGAAAAACATGACGCTAGTCTGTGCCATTAGCTTGGGCAAGATGCTTAGTCATATTGGTCCTCCCAGTTTTCTTCTCTGCAAAATAAGGCAACTTGGGCATATGTTCCATGATAAATACCACAGTTCCTTAAACATGTAAAATAAAACTTTTTTTCTATGAGTTTCAACGACTAGTGCTAATTTTGCATTGAGAGCTACCATTTAATAAAAAACCCACTTCAAACGTCTATTGCAGTTTTTTAGTATTCATTGGAGAGAGGTACTATGTGCATACTAATGAACAAAACAGTGCTCTGCCTTCTAAAATCACTCTCATTCTGTTCTACTGTTTGTGTTGCAGATGCTTTGTGTTTAAAGATGTGATATTTTGTCTTTCATTTTAATAGATTAAGAATCCTTGAAAAACTTTTCTTTCTTTCCAAAAAGATAATGTTCTGTTGTTTTTAATATTTATTTTGCAGAATCTTTCATGTAGAAAAACTTATGAACACCAACTTGGTATTCATAATGGTTGAGAGCAAAGGGACGTGTCCCTGTGACACCCGCCTGCTCATACAAGCAGAACAGACTTGTATCCTTTGACGCTAGAGGAGTTTGGAATAGAAAGCCCTCTTGTTATAAAATAATGCATGCTTAACCTTGTCACGTTGTTTATGCTCATCAAAAGAAAAATATTATAGAATGGCCGCCACAGAGATAAGATTTAGTTTGTATGACAAGACTGACATGGCTACACACGCACCAAAGGAATGTGAAAGGTCTCTTACTCACATAAAGAGGTTTTGTGGAGAGAGCAGTGCAGGTCCCCAAGTAGATTTGAAATGGCTTGAGAGAGCCATTTCAAATCTCTCCTCTCTCAAGGAGTAGCAGCTGGCTTGGGATTTTATGGTGGTTAGGCAGCGGTGCCGGGTTCTCTGCCTGTGCTGCCCAGGCAGTGCCAAAGGAGGGAGCCCTCCGGCTTCCCTATCAGCTTGCCCAGATGTCGGACAGGAGGAAAAAAGGGTGTTGGGGCTTACAAGCTATCAATGGTCAATCATCCAAAGTAGAGTCAGATGTGGTATATACACACAGTGGAATATTATGTGGCCTTAGGAAAGAAGGAAATCCTGTCATATGCTACAACTACAATGCCAATAACAGTGAAACCACTTCTGGTGCTAAGCATGCAAAATGACATGCAGTGGCTATTCAGACATTGTACACAGAGGTTCTGTACAGCACCTGTAATTTTTGCATTTACCCATGCTCTTTTTGAAAAAAAAAAAAAAAAACAGTTCTCCCCTATGTTTGGAATTGACATTTATTATAGGGAATTAGTTTATGTTTCTGTCTTAATAAATAAGTGTGCACCCAGGTTCTCCCTTGTGCTATTTTACTAGTAGGACCCTGTCTTATATACTCTACATCATTTGTGCACTTTATCCACTTATATTTCACAGATACTTATTGAGTACTTCCTATGTGCCAGGAGCCATATACAATAAAACATTCAAAAAGTTGATCTCTTCACACAGCCCCTACTCTGACAGGAAAAAAATTGTGGCAGTTTAATTCCTTAAATCCCTAAGTACTTGAACTGGTTGCGTTGGGCTGGAATAATAGCATGGGTGTTCCTTACTTGCTTTGGGAAATAAATATATTACATTTTCTATTTTTAACTGTGTGGGGAGCAAAAAGTGATTTCATATTCCTTAACGAGTGTCTGTAGCTGATGGTCCCGATCCCTGCGACATGGTTAAGCAGCCCAGATACCGAAAAGGGCCCGACGTCTGCTTTGATAACAATGACTTGGTAAGACCAAACGTTTACTGTGTTAAAATACTTTTTTCTCAATGGTCATTGTCCGCAAGAATTTAAGGAGCCATCGTGTTTCTCGTTAACATGATGTACTTTCTGGAAAATTGATTTTTCATTTCAGTATTTTTCATGGTTAGCATAAGCTAAGAGTTGCTTCTTTTATCTGTCCTTTCCAAAGAAATTGTACTTTCAAACACAATTCCAATCAATTTACTCATAATCCAACATTACTAATCTAATGATTTTTAAAGACTTTCTAAAAATAGTAACTGGCAGTAACTGTTACTTATGGTATATGAGTTGCCTACCTTTATTTATATTCCAAACTTGAAGATGTGAAAGTTATTTTTATTAGATTTGGTTTAGTCCTCATTCAGAGTATTTAAACTTATTAAATAGCCATTGTTCAATTGTTATATAATTCTACTTTTTTGTCATGGTTCCTGATTCTATTATATACTAGATTTATATTATTTCTTTTAAACTGTACTTGAACAACAATAAAAAAGTGAAAAAATAAATATTAATTTTTGTATTGTTGAAATTAGACAAGGTCAGTAGGGTGAAGTCGATAAAATTTTCCAAAGCATATTTAATATACGTTACTTAAACATACTGCTTATTATTCTATAGGTCTGACCAATAGGAAAATTCTGACTTACTGTGTCTGTAATCAATTTTATGCTTTTCAAATGATTTCAGTTAAGAAACTTTATTCTCAAACACAAAGGCCACAAGATACCTACCCACTTAAAAAATTAATTTTAAATACAATATTCCTCAATTCTCTGATTCTTCAAGTTGTGCCTTTGCATTTAGTGGCTTGTACACACCAATAAGCATGGAAACATAGAGCATTGTCATTGTAGGAATCGTTTATTCTAAAAACAGGCCCAATTATTTAATGATTAATGTGCATTTATACATGTTGTTATGTATTTATTTAGAATAGATTTGCATAGATTTGCATATTACTATGTACTACCTACTCAAAATACATAGTCACATTTGTCCCAGCAAGAATAATACATTTCCATAGATATACATTATGCAATTAGATAATATAAATTACAATTGGAGCAAAGAAGAAATAAAATTAGTGATGGAGAATAAGGCTTAAAAAAACCAAAATGAGATGTTTTAGTAAGTACATCTGAGTTATCTCCACGAGGAATACTGATCATTCCTCTTTGCTAGGGAACGTGATTCAAAGATGCAGCTAATTGTTCTTTTTCATTTTACTTAAGTAAAGGTCAGATATGAGGACTCTGTTGTTTTATCTACTACACATTTGGGAGCCTTGCCCATGTCAAATTATTCTCCAGAGAATATCGTGTGTGGGCCCAAGGGCAGTGTTGCTCATGACGGAAACTTCGCTCATCAGCTGTTTGCCATCAAAGACTGAGGGATCATATAAAAACCCTTTTACTCAAAAATATTTTCACTCTAGGAGACTCTGTAAATTGACCAAGGCATTACAATGATTTAAGACCAAAATTTTCAACAATTCAAGTTCCTGTAAATTACACAGTGGATTGTGTATGAAAGTACAGCTCCTGCTCAGTAGCTTAATGTGCTAATGATGTCCTGTGTTTCTTCGGCAGTGGAGTATTTTGGTAATGCTTATTTGCAATGGTCACTGTGAATCTGCTCTGGATGGAGGCTCACATAAACTGCTACCTGCCAGCAAATTGCATGAAATCTCATCCTGTATGTCTTCTTTTCTGTGTTTTCTTTCTTTTTCCTGTACTTGCTACTTTGCCCGTTGTAAATAGGATCAACTTATATGCACAACGAGTGGTGCCTGTACCATGATGTCAGCTCCTATCTTCATTTTACTGCAAGTGTTCATGTGGTGTGGATGGTCAGTCACTTTCTCTAATTTCTCTTTGTTTTTGTGTTTGGCTTGAAATTTTAAAAAATAATCCATATTCCTAAGGGCACTGTGTCCTGAAACCAGGTTATAAAAATCCCAGTCCTAATGCTGTTTTGTAAATTGCTAATTTCAAATGTTACATAAGTTTCTAATCTTAAAGAGAATATAACAGCAAGCTATATTTATTTAAAAATCAGTATTTTCTCATCGGGTTTTCAATAAACATTGTCAATGTGGGGGAAAAAAATTTATACATGCTTCATGATGTCTAAATTTTACTAAAGGTGGATATCCTAAGGATAATTATAAGAGTTGGTCATCCTAATTTATTTTCGAAAGGTGCTAACATAAAATTAATGAACCATTTAATTTTATAAATCATTACTTAATAATTCAATCATTCTAATGTTTCTTTTATTTTTTAAACAAACATGGTTTAAATGACTTTTTAGGATTTTACTACTAAAGTATCGATGCTCTTATTGAAATATTTTGGTATAAGTGCTTCTAGGTGCTAAGTTTATTTTACTTAACATCACTTACATTATCTAGAGCACAGTTATGATTATTTATTAACCTTTTGTCATTTATCTGAATTACACAATCTATATGTCTAAATAGATGTTTTAGGGCCTGAATTTGTGTTCAGGGTTCCATTTACAGTTTCGCAGTTTATTTTCTAATGCCCTCGATTCACCGTGATTATAGTTACTAGAACAGCTTTGGCTGTGTTCTTCATTGCTGTCCAGGTATTCATTGATTAGGAAACCACTAGATGGAGATGTGGCCATTACTATGAAGGGAGCGAGCTTGTCAGAGGGGAAAAAAGTGGAGTAGCAGAGGGATATTCAGAAAACAACTGAATTTGTCCAGGGATAATAAACTAATGATTTTCACAGCAAAATATATTTTAAGTGAAGGAAACCTCTCTGGTTTAAATACTAAAAAGTATTATCTCTGTATGAACATGTTTTTAAATTGATATCTAGGTAGCTATTTGAAATATCATTGATCCCTTAAAGAATTGTTTCCTTAAAGATTACATAGGTAATCATACCATTTACATATAAACAGTGTTGTAAAAATCACATTTTCTATACTTGTCCCTATTTGTAATCATAATAGAAATGAGCAAATTAAAGCTTAAGGGTAAAAAATTATTCCATTATATTTTATAGGTGAATAGTGTAAAAATTTACCATATTTTCAAAAACTTACTTCCCTCTACCACACATGTCAACTTCATTTTGAATAGATCACTTCTGTGTTACCTTTACCTTAAAAATCTACAGGTAACAAGGAGTTCATTTTTTTTACCTCATACCTCCAAAAATATAATTTTAAATTTTCCTGTGAAATATTTTCCTATTTTACCCTAACTATAAATTTAACAAGAGAATAAATACCAGCAGGACCTAACTGGATAGGATCAATATATTTTAATGAAATAACTTTTGAAAGATGAAAAGAACACATCTGGGATTCCTCGATGTTATATTGTCCTCGAGGAATACGTAATGGTAGTCTTGGAAGATGGTGTAGGTGACACATACTTTACATTAACAAGGCTGGGCATGGGGATTTTAAAAACACAGTCATCACTGAAAACAGTAAACCTAGTCTATGCAATTTGAGTGTTGTTATGATGATAGCAAAGGAAGTGTGTTCTCTGAAACAATAGAAAGTTGATAAAAATAATAAAATATCCATCCCCCCCCAGAAAAATAACTGAGAGATTAACTATCAGTTCTTCCCCACATTTAGGACCAATAAAAGTAAAGTCTAAACTTCAATGTTAGTCTGTCTGTAACTAGGAATATGTGTGGATTAGATTATGTTTACAAAAAAGCTGAGATGGTGTTATCATCTTCTAAAGGGTGTTATCTCTCTAAGCATTTAAAGAGTGACTCTGGCCCTGGCTGGTGTAGCTAAGTGGATTGAGTACCAGCCTGCCAACCAAAGGGTCGCCTGCTCATTTCCCAGTGAGGGCACATGCCTGGTTTGTGGGCCAGGTCCCCAGCAGGGGGCGTACAAGAGGCAACCACACATTAATGTTTCCCTCACTTTTCTCCCTCCCTCCCCCTCTTTAAAAATAAATAAACAAAATCTAAAAAAAATTAGAATAGTGACTCTGTCTAAAGCAAGGATCTTTACACCCTGTGGAGTCCAAAAAAGATATAGATTATAGGAATCTAATTATGAAGCCCCATACAATGAAGACCTTATTAAAACATTAATGTTCAAATGAGACTTTTTGCCAATAGCTTTTTGAAGACTGAAGTGGTAAAGAGGAACAACAGAAAAATAAAGTTTGTTTATCGAAGAAAAAATTAAAACAAGTCAATGCCACCGAGGAAGTTCATTATTTTATTCAAACCTATTATAAAAACGCATGATTTGGTACATGAAAAATTATTATGCTTAAATAAACATGTACATACATACATACATTTAAATAACACATACACTGCCTACCTCCTGAGTCAATGTGGTAAGTATGTTAAGGTACTGCCTAGGAACACACATTATTTGTTGGTGAGTTTTATATATTTCTCTTTGAAGCTGCAGTGGATGAGTTAACTGCAGATCTGTCTACATTCAAAGTTCGCTGTTATAATTCAGAGGAGAATGCAAAAACTTCTTAGTCAAATGACCAGAAAATTTTCTTTTGGGAAAATTATTTATAAAGTTATTCAAATAAATTAAAATTTTTGTGTGTTTAATATATGCACTTAGTCACCCCCAGGTCCTGGTTGTTGAAGGAAAGACTGAGTAACGGTTTAGTAATACTTGTTGAATGTGGGAAAACGGAAAAGATTTGAGCTACCAGTATTCATGGTCTTAAGAAGTTAACCTGTGGGCAAAATCTTATGCATATAACTATGGTTTAGATGTTGGTTTTCTTTCTAATGAGTAATTGAAAAGAAAATAGAAATGAGGAATTTTCAGTGATATCTTTATTATGAGCCCTTTGAGAGACATCCCTAGAAGGAAATCTAATAAAATTATTGTAGTTTAAAATAACCGCATACAGGGGTGGGATGAAGTAGGTTTATAGCTGTAATACAAATAATACAATAATTAATAAATAAGAATAAACATGCGTACTCACACTGTAAAACTACTTTTGCACAGCCCTGCATGTGTGTGTGTATAAAATACTGGCACTGCATCCTTTTTCCATGTGAACGTATTACACTGAAGCAATTGTGCATTTTCTACCATAGTCATGTTTAAAACTCAGACTTCATTTTTCTAGTCATGATGTAGTGGGAGTTTGATCCCTTTAAGGCAGAGAAATGCTAAAAAATTTTACCCATATCAATGCATTTGTGATTTAGAACATTTTTAGACTAGCTCATAATTTACCTTCACAGAATAATTTCAAGTCTCAGCATACGTGCTTGCCCAGGCAAAACACATGAGAAAACATGATCAGGAAACTGAAGAGGCAGAATTTTTCGGTGTGAATCAACTGACAGACGTCAGGGACTTTAAATAACTTACCTAAACTATCACCTCCCAGACTGAAACACATAAAACTCATCATCATAGTGGAAATGAAACAAAAAAACAAGACCCTGCAAAGTAGAAAAATAAAGACAATAGAATCAAGCCAGAGAGAATATTTTCCTTTCCCCAATACATGCCTAGAATAATTTTTACATTAATAAGAGTGTCGTTGATAGAATATACCCTTAATGCATTACTGGGTATTGTTTGTGTTCTAATTTTCTATCCCTAGATTAACTAGAGTTTGGGAGTTAACTATTAACTAGAACTTGGGAGATCCTCCTGGTAAAATGACAATTAAGCCTTTAAGTTAGTATTTTATGTCTGTAGTGTTTCTAACCAGCCAGTATATGTGTTACTTTATTGAATACCTTCTATTTATTTATCAAGTACATACTGTATACCTACTATCTACTTGTGGGTTATTTGAGATATGTCTAAACTACAAAATAACGTATTTTTTAAAAATCTGAAATCCAAATGTAACTGAGAACCCTGTTTTTTATCTGGCAACACTACCTGGAGGTAAAAGAATTGGAATAAAAGAAGAGCTAATACAAAAGCCCTGAGATAGTAGGCACATTGCAGAGAGAGCTGGTGTTACTGAAGTAGAAGGAGTGGTGGGAAGCCCTGGCTGGTGTGGCTCAGTGGACTGAGCGCCAGCCTATGAGTCAAAGGGTCGCTGGTTCGATTCGCAGTCTAGGGCACATGCATGGGTTGCGGGCCAGGTCCCCAGTAGGGCACACACAAGAGGCAACCACCCATTCATGTTTCTCTCCCTCTCTTTCTTCCTCCCTTCCCCTCTGTCTAAAAATAAATTAAAACAAAAAAGAATGAGTGGCGGGAGAGGTGAAAGGAATACAGGAGGGTGAAGATGGAGAGACAGCCAAGCCCCAGATCATGCATGCTTTGTAGGACTTGTTAAGAAATTTCAAATTTAGATTTTGTTCTGAAAGTGACAAGAAATTTCAAGAAGGGAGTGAAATGATTTGTTGTATGGTTTTTATGAGACATCTTTTTGTAGAAAAGATTATAGAAGGGCCAAAGCAGAAGCAATGTGGCAAGTAAGGCAGCCTTTAAAGGAGTACAGGCAAGAAGTGATGGTGACCTGGACATAAGACAGTGAGAAGTAGTAGGTTTCAGGATATATTTTCAAGCTAGAGTGAAGAAGACATGTTGGTGGATTAGATTTGAGAAAAGGGGAGGAAACTCAGATGACTTGTCTTTGACCTGATCCACACTACTCCAGAAAGTGTAATTAAAAAAAAAATGTATGGGGGCGCACTTGAGACCTTTCCAAAAAATGTAAGAGCAGAAGTGGTGGAGGTCAGAGAAGGGAGAATTCAGGGCTAAAGATATAAAAATGTGAGTTATTGAGCTTCTGGTCCAAGACGGTGGCATGGTAGGCCCCAAGACACACAGACACACCAAACCTATACCTGTAAACAGAGAAATCCCCTCTGAAAGAAATGCAGCTGAGTGACCCCTACCATTGGATGAAAAAGAAAATGCCCCTACTGAAGTGGGTAGGAAAGGGTGAGACGCACTATCACCAGAAACCCCCCATCTGGCACATCAGTGTAAAATCAGGAGGGAACTCACAGCTCCCAGGCCCTTCTGAAGAATGAAGTGTTCAGACTGAACCTCTAGCACTGTTACTGTGTAGCCATGTGGGGTTCTGCTGCCCACCGCCCATAAACTCCGGAGGCAGAGGTTTGGTGAAAAATGAAAACAAAAGAGTCTTTTGTTTAAAGGCTATACAATTTTGGAAAAATAACAGCCTTCTGACTCAAAGCTCATTCCCTCTAAAACACCAAAAGTCAAATAACTCCTCCGCCCTCTGCCGGATGAGTTCAAGGCTGCACCTAGAATCCTTCTCCCATTTAAAAATACCGTGTTTGGGAAATCCTAGAAGCTTAGCTGTTTCCCAGTCCCAGTTCAGCTCCAGAGGCCCTTTGGAGTCTGTGCGTGCCAGCGCCCTATTCGTGGTGTGCTGCCCTTTCCTCCAGCAGCTACCCCCTGGCCTAGAATTTGCACCCCATTCCTCCAGCCATTGGCTGGCCCAGCGTCCATGCACCTGGCTGAGCAGGGTCACACAGTGCCAGTTGCCAATACTGTCACTGCTTCTCAGGCGGGGAGGAGGGGCAAGGGGCTTGTCAGACCATGGGGTCTCCAGGGCCCAACATCCCAGAAACATGTGGGCCACCGACCACCTGACCAGGCTGCAAG
Organism: Desmodus rotundus; assembly: GCF_022682495.2. Classification (NCBI taxonomy): domain Eukaryota; kingdom Metazoa; phylum Chordata; class Mammalia; order Chiroptera; family Phyllostomidae; genus Desmodus; species Desmodus rotundus. The sequence goes on from NC_071392.1 coordinate 39,939,655, forward strand.
GGCAAGGAAAGAGCGAGTTTCTGTGCACACTCCATTTTAAAGCCCCAGCCCCAAACCCCATGTTCTCTAGAAACACGTAACAGGGTCTTTTTCCCTTGTTGGAATGTTTTGCTAGTCAGGCACACACTCTGTGCAAGTTCCTTCTGCTGCATCTCCTGTTGGCTCGCTGCTCAGTGGCTGGGACAGTACACACTGGCACTAGCTTGCTCACTGTTGCCTTGGGCAGTCTCTTACACACCATCCTTTCTCCCCGGATGGCACGTTTTCACTGCCTCGGGGATTTTCACTGCCTCGGGGATTCTCTCTGCCCCCAGTGATCTAGCCAGGTCCCCCATCTCTGTTACAGACCCCAACTTTTAGAACTTCCACCTGATGGATAGGCCCCCCAAACACTTAGCTCTCAAAGTCCTTAGGGGCTTTCATCCATGAGACCAACAAGACTACATAGCAAAGAAAGAAATAATTCTTAATGGGCCCATGAGGACTCTGTGGATATCCTCCCAGGGCGCAAAGAACAGGAAGTATACAGAAATGCCTTCCTTACTCCCATCTTTCCCTGTCAGAGAACATTTGCTTACTTTAAGACCGTTTTGCCTGAGGGTAAGTCTTCTAATTTACGCACGTGTAGGGGCCGACTGTGATCCTCCCAATAGAGTGGGGCGCAGTAGGCAATGCCTCGGTGTTCTTCCTCTGACCCACCCCAAGTCGCTCGTGTCTCCCTGAGAAGACTTTTGGACATATCTGGCCTCTGGACTTAGGAGCTGCCACTCTAAGGATGCACCCCTTTATCACCTGGCTCTGGTGGCCAGCAGGATTGGCCTTCACAGGTGCTACAGGGCTGTAGCAAACAGTCAGCTCTTCACCAGCTCTCCTGCCAGAGCTCAGTGCAGAGGGAGCTGACGGAAATGCCTGTCTCCAAGCCTGTCCCTGAAAGACGCCTATAAGCCCACTTTAAAGCTGCTTACTTTTGCTTCAGCCTCCAATCAGCCTGAATCTAGGTTCTGAATGACTTCTGCACTCCTGGGACGAGGCCAGGCATTTGCACCCCCGCAATTGTTGGAAGTCACTAAGACATATCCACTTCAAGACAGAGAGGTGGATGTTTTGTCTAATGTGCAGAAACCAATACAGAAAATCAAGAAAATGAAGAAACAGAAAATATATTCTAGACAAAGTAACAGGATAAAATTTCACAATAGACTTTAATGAAACAGAAGAGTGATTGACATAATAAAGAGCTCAAAGTAATAGTCATAAAAATGCTCAACAAGGTCAGGAGAAAAATGCATGAACTGAGAACGACCAAAAAGATGTAGAAATATCAGACAGTACCAAAGAGAAATCACAAAGCTAAAGAACATGTTAACCGTACCAAACAAATTCAACAGAGATAGCTTCAACAGCCGACTAAAGTGGATGAAAAGATCAGTAGACTCAAAACAGGGCACTGGATTCATCTAATTTTAGGAGCAAAATGAAAAAGGAATGAAAAATAGTCAAGATAGCAGTTGGGACTTTTGAGACAACATCAAGCAGACCAAAATGTATCTTACAGAATCCCAGAAGAAGAGAGACAGAATGAAGCAGGAAACTCATTTGATGAGATAATGGCTGAATATTTTTCTAGCCTGGGGAAAGAAAAACACTTCCATTTTCAGGAAACCCAAAGAGTTACAAACCTAAAGACAACCACACAAACTGAGGAGGAGGGAATACCTCCACACTCATTGTAGGAAGCAGCACTACCCTGACGCCGAAACCAGAAAAAGTCACTACAAGAAAAGAAAGCGACAGACTAAAAGTTCTCAAGAACATAGACTCGCCTTAACAAGAAACGTTGAAGACACTTCCTTAAGCAGAAGTAAAACGGTTTTAATTAGTAACAGGAAAACATGAAAATATACATCTCATTGATAAAGGTAAATATATAGTTAAATTCTGAATAATCTAATGCTGTGATGATGGTGAGTTATCCACTTATATATCTAATATAATTGTGAGGAGTTCATCCTGGTGTGTGAAGCAGATTGTGGTCATATCATGGGTCGTCGTCTTGGCAGTGTGATCATGGGCAAATGGCTAATTTTTCTGAAACTGTGGCACTCTCTGTGAGATCTGGACACAATATCTAGCTCTCAAGGCATCCCTTATAAACAACTGAGGTAATTTATGGGATGTGTTGCACAGTGCTTTGAAAATTTGCCCATAAATAATAGATCTTAGTCCAAAAATATGTAGTGAAAATAACTATAACACAATTAATGATTACTCAAGGTAAAATATGTCAATTGTGACATCAAAAACAAGATGTGGTAGGGAGAGGGCAAAAATGTCGAGCTTTAGAATGCATTCAATCTTAAGATATTACCAGCTTAAAATACAATGCTGTAAGATGTTTCATGTAGCAGTTGGTAACCACAAAGCAAAACCATATACTAGATACACAAACGATAAAGAGAAAGGGACCTAAACCTATCACTACAAGGATACATCAAACTGCAAAGGAAGAGAGCAAGAGAATATAGAGAAGCAAAAGAATTAGAAAACAGTCAGAAAACAATGAACAAAATAGTCCATACCTATCAATAATTACTTTTGATGTAAATGGACTAAATTATCCAATTGATAGACATACATTGGCTAAATGGATTTAAAAAATCAAGACTTAAATATAAACTGTGTACAAGAGACATACTTCAGCTTTAAGGACACACACACAATGAAAGTGAAGGAATAGAAAAAGATATTCCATGAAAAGGGAAACCAAAAGAAACTCAGGTATCTTTTCTTAGAAAAAAAATAGACTTTCAGAGAAAAAATATAATGAGACAAATTTATTATAAAGGGGTCATTTAACAACGGGACATAACATCTGTAGGTATTTATGTGTCCACATAAAAACACCTAAATATATCAATCACATATTAACAGACTAAAAGGGAGAAATAGAGAGCAATACAGTAATAGTAGGGGACTTTCATCTCCTCCTATCAGCAATAGACCATCTAACAGAAACTCAGTGAGGAAACTTTGGAATTAAATAACAAGTTAGAGCAGAAGAACTTAAGACACATAAAAGTATTTCATCCAAGAGCAGCAGAATAAACATTCTCCTAAAGTATATGTGGCATATTCTCCATGATAGAACATAGTTTATGCCATAAAAGAAGTGTTAATAAATTTAAGATTAGTATATTCTAAGAAGAGATTAAACATCTTTTCTGACCACAACTTTCTGACACTAGAAATCAATTATGTGGAAAATTCACAAATGTGTGGAGATTAAGTAACATACTACTAAACAAGTATGGTTCAAAGATGAAATCAGAAGAGAAATTTTAAAAATTATCTTGAGGCAAATGGAAATAAAACCAAAACTATGGGAAATAGCAAAGTTCTCCTAAAAGGAAACATTATGGTGATAAACACCTGCAATAAGAATTATAAAATGATCTCAAATAAACAACCTAAATTTACACCTTCAGGATTTAGTAAAAGAACAAACTAATTGCAATGGTAGTAGAAGATGGGATAACAAAGATCATAGCAGAAGTAATGAAATAGAGACTAAAAAAGACAATAAAAGGATTAATGAAGAACTGCTTTTTTTTGAGAAAAATAATCAAAATAGACAAACCTTTAGCTCAACTTCCTAGGGTGAAAAAAGAGAGAAAGGATTTATAAAATTAGAAATGAAAGAGATGTTAAAACTTTTATCAAAGAAGTAGAACAAAAAGACTACTATGAAGAATTATATGTCAACAAATTTGGACAAAGAAAGAAAAGGATAAATTCCTAGAAATACTGCCTATGAAGACTAAATCATGAAGAAATATAAAATTTAAACAGACAATTACTAGTAAACAGATTGAATCACTATCAAAAACCTCCCCTCAAAATCCAGAAGTCCAGGACCAGATGGTTTCACTGGTAAATTCTACAAAACACTTAAAAAGAATTAATAACAATCCTTCTCAAATCTTTCTAAAAGTTAAAGAGGAAAGAATACTTCTAAACTCATTTTACAAGGCCAAGCTTAACATGATGCCAAAACCAGACAAGGAGACAACATAAAAGAAAATTAAGGGCAGTATTCTGTAAGAACAAAGATGTAAATATCCTCAACAAACTGAACTGAAGCACATATTAAAAGGATCATATACCATGATCAAATGAGATTTATTCTGAGGATGCAAGAATGGTTTAGTAACTGCAAATCAATATGTAATATACCACATTAACAAACCGAAGGATAAAAATCACATGAAAATCTCAACATATGCACAAATAGCATTTATCAAATTTAACATGCATTTTGGTAAAACTCTCAACAATGATGGTATTGAGGGTGCATACCTCACAGCAGTATATGACAATTCCATAGCTAATAACATCATACTCAACGGTAAAAGCTTTTCCATTGAGAAAAGCTTTTTCCTCTATGAAAAAATCAGGACTAAGACAGGGATGCCTACTCTTACCACTGGTATTCAAGAATAGTGTTGGAAATTCTAGACAAAGCCATTCAGCTATGAAAAGAAATAAAAGGCATCCAAATTGGAAAGCAAGAGGCAAAACTGTCTTTATGTAGATGGCATGGTCTTATACATAGAAAGCCCTGAAGACTACCACAGAACTGTTAGAATTTGTAAGCAAATTTAATAAAATTGCAAGATACAAAGTCACTTTCCAAAAGTCAGTTGCATTTCTATATACTGAGATTGAATTTCCAAAAAGAGAAATTAATAAAATAATTCCATTTATCATTGCATCAAAAAGAATAAAATACCTCTGAATAAATTTAACCATGAAGGGGACAGACCTGTACACTGAACACTATAAGACATCAATGAAAAAAAGTGAAGACGACACAAATAAATGGAACAATATTTAGTGTTCATAGATTAGAAGAAATAACATTGTTAAAGGGTCCCTACCACCCAAAGCAATCTAGAGATTCAGTGTACACCTACCACAATTTCAATGGCATGTTTCACAGAAGTAGACCAAACAATCCTACAATATGTATGAAACCAAAAATCTCACATAGCCACAATGAGATACCACTTCACACCAGTGAGAATGGCCATCATAAACAAATTAACAAACAAGTGTTGGAGAGGCTGTGGGTAAAAGGGAACCCTAGTGCACTGTTGGTGGGAATGCAGACTGGTGCAACCACTGTGGAAAACAGTATGGAAATTCCTCAGAAAACTAAAGATGGAACTGCCTTTTGACCCAGCAATACCAGTGTTGGGATTACACCCTAAGGATCCTGAAACACCAATCCAAAAGAACCTGTGCACCCCAATGTTCATAGCAGCACAATTTACAATAGCCAATTGCTGGAAGCAACCTAAGCACCCATCAGTAAATGAGTGGATGAAAATGCTATGGTGCATTTACACAGTGGAATACTATGCAGCAGAAAGAAAGAAGGAGCTCCTACCCTTCGCAACAGCTTGGATGGATCTGGAGAGCATTATGCTAAGTGAAATAAGCCAAGGGGTGAAAGACAAATACCATATGATCTCACCTATAAGTGGAACAAACAACAAACAAGCAAGCGAAATACAATCAGAGACATTGAAATAAAGAACAATCTGACAGTACGCAGAGATGAGGAGGGAGAGGAATAATGGGATAAGGGGGGGGGGACATCAAGGAACATGTATGAAGGACACATGGACAAAGCCAAAGAAGGTGGGTTTGAGGGTGGAGGCGGGATGGTTGGGGCAGGGGGGCATGGTGGGGTGAAAATGGTGACAAATGAACTTGAACAACAATTTAAAAACAAAATTTAAAAAAAAATTAGATAGCCAAAAACAATCTTGAAAAAGAACAAAGATGAAGGCCTCACACTTCTTGATTTCAAATTGTATTGCACAACTACAAAAGTCAAAACAATATAGTACTATCATAAAGTACTATATGACTAGTACATAGTCATAGTCTTAGTCACATAGAAAAATGAAACAAGGGGAACCCAGAATAAACTGATGCAGATATGGTGATCAATTATGACAAAGAAGCAAAGAATATACAGTGGGAAACAAATAGCTTCTTCAGTGAATGGTGCCATATGCAAAGAATGAAACTAGACTACTGTCTTACATTATGCACACACAAAAATCAAACGAATGGATCTTTATCAAAAGATTCTACAGAGCAAAAGAAACAAACAAACAGAAAAGGCAATCTAATGAATTGGAAGAAATATTTACAAGTCATATATCTGATAAGGGACCAGTATCTAAAATATGTAAAGAATTCATAAAACTCAGTATCAAAAAAAAATACAATTAAAATGGGCAGAGGATCTGAATAGACATTTTTCCACATAAGACATACAGGTGGCCAACCGGCATATGAAAAGATGTTCAACATCACTAAGCATCAGAAAGCGGCATATCAAAACTACAGAGAATATCACCTTATACCTGTTAGAATGGCTATTGTCTAAAAGACAAGAGATAAATGCTGGCGAGGGTGTGGAGAAAAGAGAAGCCATGTATATTGTTGGTGGGAATGTAAATTGGTACAGCCACTATGCAAAAAGAGTATGGGATTCCTCAAAATTTTTAAGAATAGAACTACCATATTATTTAGAAATTTTACTTCTAGGTATTTATCCAAAGAAAATGAAAACGCTGACTGGAAAAGATATCTGCACTCTCGTGTTTGGTACATTATTACTTATAATAGCCAAGATATGAAAACCACCTAAAAGTTTACATAAATAATGGAATTTTATTCAGCCATTAAAAAATCAAATCTTGCCTTTGCAAAAACATGGATGGGCCTTGAAAGCATTACTCTAAGTGAAATAGTCCAGGCAGAGAAAGACAAATATTGCATGGTATCATATATATATGGAATCTTAAAAACAAAAAACAAAAAAAAACCCTCATATAAACAAAGTTGTTGCAGGGGCTGGGGGAAATGGGGAGAGGTTGGCAAAAGGGTAAAGGATCGAATAAAACATAGTGGCTATAAGTGATGACTATGCTGATAACACTGTAAAATTGAAATTTGCAAAAGGAGTAGATAATAATTATTTTCACCAAAGGAAAAAAATAAATATGTCAGGTGATAGATGTAAATCATCTTGATGGGGGCAATCCTTTTATAATATATATGAAGTCATCACAATGTACACTTTAAATATCTTACAATTTTATTTCTTAATTTTAACTCAGTAAAGCTGAATTTAAAAAAACATTATTTTCATATTTAAAAAGTGTGAGTAATTAACACATTGGTTCAATTTAAAGCTGTTGGACTCAATTGGACCACCTAGGAAGAAAGTGTAAAGAAGAAACCAAGAGTGAGAACTACCCCTGCAAAAATCTCACATGTAGGGATTGTGAAGAGAACAAGGTCAGGCCATAGAGAGGAAGACGAGCTACAAACAAGTGTGGAGGAAAGGTGCAGAAGAAAATAAGTCAAGGAGAGACCATTTGTTGTACATCGTCAAATGCCCCTGAAAAGTCGAATAGGCTGAGGACTAATTTTTAAGGCTTCTTTTTAGATTTACAGGCTATCTTGGAAAAATGAAATTTTTTGTAATAGATTATTTTGTCTCAGACTCCCCTTGAACAAACAAACAAAAAGAGATCTGCTACCTTAAAATGCAATTCAAGAAAGAAATTGTACTTGTTTACTGGGTGGCAGGCACTGTATTAACCCTAGTGAAGAAAATGGGTCAATGTTCTATTCTCTAGGAGTTGAGTCTTTGAATAGTTATTCCAAATGGAATATTTATTTACTTACTTTCTTAAAACTTTCTTACATAAATCATTTTGATTATTGGAAGTTGAAGCTTGGATTAGTAAATTCTTAAATGATATTTAGAAAAACAATTAGAAATTAGGGTATTCTATTAAATTCAATATATTAAAATGAATTAAAGGATGTAGAAAGTGTTACAGAGTACAGGATGTAGAAAGAAAATAGAAATAATAATTTTGCATTAGTAAGGAACATAATGAGCCACAACTAGACATTGGGTAATCCAGTGAGTATATTTATTGCATTCATGGTTTTTTAAACAAAACTTGACAGCTTAGCTCCTTTTCTTAGGATGGATGTTTTCAGAGTGTACTTTTATTTATGGTTCAAATACATCATTCTTTTTATTTTAATTCTTGATGAAAGTCCAGATACTATATGTGCAGTATGGTATGTTCACCTTTGAAACTGGATGTAAGGGATATGGAAAATAAACATTCACTTCTCAAATTTATTTATTCTACCCATCAAAAGTTTACCTAATTGAGCATAATTGCTAATATCATAATTCATGGAAATTTTAAAACGTACTATCAAATTTTATTTTTACTTCTTGTATTTATAAATATATAGGAACATTTGATCTTAAGAATTTTTTTTAATTTAGAAATTGGTATATTACTCAAAACAGCATTCACTGTTAAAATATTTTCTTTTATTATCATCACAATCTACAATAAAATTTATAAAGCATTCTTGGAACAGTAAAATCTAGGAGAATATAGTTTATTTGGATTCAAATTAAAGCAGTTTTATAAGGTGAGTTCAGAAGTGGACTAAACATGAAAGATGTCTCACTAAATAGTTTTCAGGATTTTTCTTTTTCCTTTATTTCCAACAGGAGGATTATACCGACTGTGGTGGCGTTTCTGGATTAAATCCCTCCCTGTGGTCCATCATTGGAATCCAGTTGGTCCTTCTTTGGCTTTTATCTGGCATCAGGCACTGCCAGTTATGACCTCCCAAAGCCAAACCTGCATAATTAAACTCCAGGCCCTGCCAAGACATGAGCCCTCAAACGCATTAACATAGGGCAGCCATGGAATCAGCAGAGCATTAGCTGGGCCCATAACATGGCATAAAACTAAGGCGCAGACTCCTAAGGCACCCACTGGCTGCATGTCAGGGTGCCAGATCCTTAAACTCGTGTGAATGTTGCATCATCCATGTATAACATCAAAGTAAAATTTTGTATGTGCTCTACTGGAAAATTCGAGAGTTTGTTGTTGCACTGTATGTGATTAATTGTAAAAGGGCTCCCCACACAACTGTTTATGAAGCATACAAATTGTCTTGATTTTGACCTGGAAATTTGACTTACTGCAATCCTTGTTCTTTTACCAACAAAATCTCTAGGGGAAAAGAAGTTTTTTGGGTTTTTTTTTTTGCCTCCCTTATTCTTTTGAAAATTATTTCCTGTTTTGAATAGTTATTACAGAAAATATATATATAGAGAGAGAGAGAATTAAAAGTGATGTAATCTTTTGAAATAGATATAATGGCCAATTTTCTATTTTAAAAAATTGCCATGAATAACATGCCTTATGAAGAATGGCTTCTCTGCCAAAAATATAACATAAATGATGACCAATTAAGATTTGGTGGGGTGATAAATTGGTTGTTTGGAAATAACTAAGAAATTATTAAACTAAAGGTGCTTGAGGGTGAAATTTGAATATGTGACATATTTCCTCATAAATGTAAGCCCTTAATAAGTGCTTCAATGTAATGTTCCTTTTGTTCACAGTAAAGTTATGTCGTGCTAGCCAGATATTTCAAAATGCTCTAAGAAAAGCTTGTTGGGGGAGGGGAAAATGTTTTTCTTGTGATAATTGAACTTGGTTACCAAGGGTATTTTGCATGATGCTGCTGCTATTTTAACTTTTTGTTTTTCTCTTACTGTAGAGGATAGTCCATTGAAAAGTTAAATGAGTGACATTACTATTATGTAAGAATCTGAACCTTGCAGTGTAATGCACTTAAGTCATCTTTAACAATGTCATTAAGCTACTCTGAATATACTGTGCAATGTAAATGCTGAATGATTGGGTTAGATCCATGGCAAATGGGAATTAACAGATTTTATACAGATTCGTGCTTTTGCCTGAAAGCCTATGTACAGATATTTTAAGTACATAAATCAGAATTGACACATTTATTTTTTGAAAAGTACATATATGTTCTCAATGAAGATTCATCCTAGGTTTCCTCTTTGTTCATTTGAAGAGTGGCATGTACAATCCAAAAATTTCTACTGCTGCTGCTACTTTCCCTCCATTTTAAATGGTACGATCACTTGACCAAAATGTCCCTGCAGACTGATGAGGGCTTTACAATAATCTGAACAAATAGGAAACCTTGAATCTATATGTATGCACATAAATACTTGATTATGAACAATCAGAATTGTTTTTATACAGCTTCATTGGTAAAAATGGTTAGCATAGTGAATCAGATATTTCATTATAGATTAATATGGAAGCAGAATATTATTTATGCTTTGAAAACTTATTTTCAGGAGTAAACAGTATTTGAAGAAAGGATAAAAACAATGAATGTAACTCTAGTTATAGTGAATAATTCTGCTGAAGGCTGAGAGTATGCAGATATTTTTTTATGGTAAAATGCATTTGTTCTTTTTTTTTTAACATGCCAAATATTGGTTTGTGTATATGCTGGAAATTACCTTATATATCCTTTTTAAGTCAAAATCTTATTAACGTTATCCAGCATGCTTTAATATGCTCACATATCAAACATATAACCAATTCTTTATCATAGCTTAAAAGATATATTTGTTTTGTCTTTAGCTTTGCATATATTTGTAATTCCCTCCTACTGCCAATATACCCTAGGTACCATTTGCCCACATTTCCTTACTTAAAATATTTTTTATTTAAAAATGGGGGAAGGGGGAAATGGATTCACTTTGCCAACTGTTGTTCTAAGAGTTAACATCAGTTACCATTTCTAATGCATTGTTGTGATTTTGTAGTCTCATTTGTAACTGGTATTGACATTTTAGAAAACACCAAAGTGATTTAAAAAATATGGAACTTCTCACTCTAGTAGCTATGTTTGAGTCATGTTGTTTGTTAATTCAATATTTAAATCTTATTGTTAACTTTTGCTAGACTATTTTAAATCATGAAAGTGTTGGGAAAGGGATATAAAAATATAAAATTATGTTAGTTTGTGTATATAAGCAACACATTAAAACAATTGAATTGCTTCCAGCATACAACAAACTACCTTAAAATTATCTTTAAAACCTAGTAACTATATTTTCATGGCTAATGTCACTGAAGTAGTATGTATTCATCAACTACTTTATTGTGTATTAATCACAGTTAAACTTGGCATCTCTTGGCAGGGTCCTGTTTGATTTCATTTGCCATCAAAATACACTTTCCTGCATGAGTCTTGCTATGATCCTTTACTTTCTGCTCTACAATAAACTAATATATTAGGACAACCACATGATTATAAATTGGGTAAGAATGTGCACTCTAAAACTTCTTCTGAATCCTAATACTAGTTTCATGCCTTTGGTAGACTTACTATTTTGTAAGACAGTAACACTCACCCCATCAAATTGTTATATTTAATTTAGGGATCTTTCTGTGAGTTCTAATTGTTGACAAGAGCTTAAATTATAGCTCATTTATAAATATTGATTTTCAACGACTAAACAGTACAAGAGATGAAGAAAAGAGCTTTTAAAACCTTCACTGATTTAATTTTTGCTACACTCATGCAGCTTTATGTAGTTTGTCATTAAAACAAATTCAAGTAAGTCTTGCATTGGTGTTGAGTTACAGGAGCAGGTTTTGCATTAATAGTTTTCTTCATTTGAACAACCAGCATTACTGCCAAACACCAATCGTGGTCCATATTTGTAACAGGTTTTTAACATGACATAGCAAGTTTGATTGAAGAGATTTTTAGGTCCTGGGCCTATAAGATTTTAGTATGATCTTTTTTCATGTTTCTAATGCTTGAGGCATTATTGCTTAACTTGGAAAAAACTAAACAGTGTTGCTGCCATTTGTAAGTTTTCTTATAATATTCCTTTTATTAACTTTAAAATTGGCCTTACTGGGTTCAAATAGGCAGTATCCCTTTTAAGTGGCCTTTGCAACCCAAGTGTTACTTGCTTATTTGATGCTCTCTCATATTTTCCATCTTATTTAAATCTTCATCTCCACCAAAGCTTAAATGCTGTCTCTTAATTTAAAACTCTGAACTATTCCATTGATCATGTTAGTTAACATTAAAATGTCTAGAGGTATAGCGTTTACTCCAGTGAAACAAATGGATGTAGCGATTTTTTTAAAGTGTAACATAGAATGATTACTTCACTTGCTCACAATTTCAAATATTTTATTGCTATCTGGAACTTGTGTTGTTTTCCCATAGCAGGATGTCAATATTGCTAATAAGCAGTGTGCATTTATATACAAAGCAAATCAATAAATCAAATGTATCAAGTGTTGAAAGAAAATCCGGAACTTCGAAGACTTAGACCACCCTTACCAATAATTTCATGTACCTTATTTAAAAAACTCACTCAAAGAAATTCCTCTGAGACTAATGGGATACTGTCTTGTATAGATGCCAATCGAGTTTACAGTGTGACCTGACAAAGCTATCTTTTCTGTTGTGCTGTGTGATTGTTGGATCATGCTTTTTAGGGTACTTTTATTAAAATGCTCAGTGTGCATCCATGCAAAAAGGCCAAGTGGCTTTGTGAACAAAAGATCTTTTCTCCCATTTATTATGTTCTCTTGACACTTTTGTGGAAATTAACTAGCCTGATAAAAACATTTTGTAAAAATTTGTATGATACTGTTATAAAAATATTTATAATCCCAGAAAATGTTGTGTTAAATCTTGTGCAAAAACAGTATATTCAGAATAAAAGTTTATCATTTAAAGTCACCACAGTTTGGTTTATTTAATTATTTAAAATCTAGTTGAAAGGAACAGTGGTCTTTGTCATAAATGTGTTTTAAGAAAGCTGCTTTCCTGTGGATAGAGATTCTAGATTGTGGAAATAACAGTTGGGATTGGAAAGCACTTCTATAGTCACAAACCTGAACTCAGAAATAAACAAATGGACTTGTGACTTCTTCACATAACTCTGACCCTTCTCACGTGTGTTTTTGCCATCAAGTCATTAAGAAACTTACTGAATCAGACTTTGGACTTCTATTGTAAAATAAAAAATCCTAGGAAAAATATTTCCATGTTTCTTTAAAGAAACTGAAAAAAATAATTTGAATGAAACATGTTAGAATATCTGAACTATGCATACCTTACATTGCACCTGACTAACATTTAATTATTTCTGCTAGCCATTTTACACCAGCTGAGACAATGTAGTCTGCTGTGAAGAGTTTTTCAAAAAACTGTGAGGTCCCTTTTACGTTGACACCAGCTTGCCACCTGCTGCCCTTTGCTCATCTAATAATAAACTAATGAGCCTGCTATTGTGTGGAATCTAGTATCATGTAAGCCTGCTTTTCTTCAGGGGACTCCCATGAGAGAGCAAAAATAGCTATATGTGGAAGGAATGTGGTACGTGTATATCAATGTTGGTGGTTACTCAGGTTCTGATCAAGGCATTTTAACAGGAAAAACCCCACTTAAAAGTGTAAGGTAGATAACAGTTGCTTTTTTGAACATCTGGCTCCATTCTGTACCAATTTATCTCCTCAATCAATCCTCGACCCTCATTTCCTCTATCAATCATCTGGATGCCACCCCCACCTCTTCCCTAGGGACCTCGTTTCATCAAATCTCCCTTCTCAAGCATATGCAGTCCTCCCTCTCTGCAGGCTTACTTCCCTCCTCTGCCTGCAAACGCACTCAGAACCCTCTACTTAAACAGAACAATCACACATCCACTGCTGTCCAGCAGCCCTGTTACTTTCTAGACTCATACAGCGAGCATTGAAATACTCCTTTGTACGTGTACAGACACATTTTGGTAGTTTCTTTGCAATATACTCAACTAGGCTTTGGAATTTTAGTTCAGAAAAGCATATCATTATCTCTGACCTTTAGTTTTGGGCTACCACTGAAAACTTTTAATGACTTATATGGGGTAAATGAATTTAATGCCTTGGGCTTCTTTTCGTTCTCAAATTCTTTGTATTTTAAAGTGGAGTTATTCACAGAGCACCTTCACAACTTTCTATAAATTAGTATACAACCAACAATGTTATATTTAAATATTTTCTATGTAAATTGATTCACTTTTAAAATAAGTGTTCAAGAGGGAACTGTAACATTACTTCCATAATTAGAAAACCAATATAATTTCCTATAATTTATAGGTATGTCACATTAAGGTAAGTTCATATCTATTATAATGAAAAGAAATCCATGACACTACTTAGTATATGCCAGTATCAAAAGTTCTAGATTTAACATACTTCCTCAACATATTGTAATGATGGATTACTCAATTTTTATATTTCTGCCACTGTTTTAAATGTAAACCAGGACTCAAACAATGCACTAAATTGTAATTATGAATACATTAAAATATATTTATCAAAATGCATACTAAATTTTTTTTCAAAATTTGAGTTTTCTTAAGTGGATGATTTTTTAAATGCTTTATCATAATCATAACAGTTTTTGAGTACCTCCGGACTGACTCTAACATGTCTTTAAAGTTTACTTATAACACTGATTCACATAAGCACAATGTATAATGAACTTAGGTTTGAATAAGATTGCTAATTTCCTTTATTGGGAAGGGCTGATCTTTTCTCTAATTGTTTAACTTAAGAAAAAGGAATGTTTCTCTTGTGAAATTATGGGATAGTTGATAATAACTTTTAAATAGTGAAATTGCTAACAAACGTATGTCAGTTGTTCCTACTGGCACTTCAATCCCTTCTTTAATTAATTTCAAAGTCAAACCGATCTGTAAAGTTCCTAAATGAGATGCCCACTGCCCTGACCCTCAGGATGAAGGCAGTACGGCCAAACAGTAACTGCAATCTGTTGCCTAGATTTGGACCTTCCTTTACCACTTGATAGCTTTGGGACCAGGGGCAAACTACATCACGTCTCCAAACCTCAGTTTCCTCATCCATGAAACAATGTAAAAGTAATTCCATAATAGGGCTGCCATAATGACTAAATGATATACTTAATGTAAAGCACTTAGCATAGCACTCAGCAATGAGTAAGCACTCAGCACCACTGTCCGTCAGTGTTATGAATTGTTACCACAGTCATGTTCCTGGTCATTGTAATCGTCATTTTGGGCTGCAGCTTTTAAGACCCTAATATCTGCACCATTCGCCACTTAAAATATTTACTCACTTTATTTAACTAAAAACATTTAACTGAAGTGTAGGCAGTAAAGCTTATACGAGATTTAAAAAAATAGTCCCTTTCCTTATGGAATTATTGACTGAATATAAAAAATTTAATAAGCACTTACAATAGTGTGAGGTAAATGCTATGGGATAGGAAATAAATAGCATTATTGGAGCTTACTGTAGGTAATCTAGACAAACTGAGCTGGCCAGAGAAGGCTGCCATGAGTTTAAGGTGAAGGATGGAGGTAGCATCACTGTTAAAAATAGAGAGTGTGTGAATACTGAGGTGCATTCAAGGAACTGGAAGTAGCTGAATATGAGTTCAGTTTGGCTTGAGGGGTGGGTGATGAATAGAGAGGTGAGATAGAAGATGAGGCTGGAGAGACAAAGGGTCCTCTCTGGATCACAGGGGGTATTTAGGCAATTGGAAGCTGCTGAAGATTTTAAAGCAGAGAAAAGTATTATCAGACTTGTGTTCCAGGAAAACCACTCTGAATGAAATGTAGATTTTTTGTAGATGGACACTAGTAGGGAGGGAAATCAATTGAGATGCTACAATCAAGAAGAGCAACTTCTGTTGACTGGCATAGGAAGGTAGATAGAGAAAAATGAACCAACTTGAGAAATACTGAGAAGGGAAAAGAGAGAAGACTTCATGATTTACTCATTGTTCTGAAAGAAAAGAAAAAATCAGAATTATTCCCAGGGTTCTGAAATTTAACATTGTGACTAGTGGTTCAATTCCCCAGGTTAGGGAACACTGGAGAATGCTTGGGGCAGGGTTGAGATAAGGTGAGACAAGCCTGGAGGGCATTGCACTTTAAAAATACCATGAATGAGCTCTTTACACAGTGCTGAGGATACGAAGGGGAGAGGACATGGTTTCTACTGCATGATAATATGTATGCCAGGATAAAGGACTTGTTTGTTCGTTTTGATACAAATACTGGTACACGAGACCCCCTCTAATTCAGAATCTCAGGTGGTTCTACTGGTCAGGCTGTATGACAATACCTGGGGACATGTAACGATTCTGATTACATTATAAACTTTATAAAACCCTACTTAGATGTACATTATTGATTCAATTTTAAAGGAATCCCTTTTGAACATATTTTTGGGAACACACCCTATGATTTCAATTCAAATGAAATCTTTTTAAGGACTGTACTTTTTAATGTTATTTTTCTTTCTGGATCCCAATTATACATCTGTATACAGCCAATAATCAATAAAGTTCTCATTGATTGGGGCTGATAAACAGGGCTACTTTGGGGACAATTATTACTACTAGAAATTTTATTCCTATTTAAGTCATATTAATGCTATCAAATGTCTCAGAGTTGAACCACAGATTTCTATAAATATTATCAGAGAAAAATGAGGTTCAATTTATGGTAAATGATACTGCAAGTCAGAATAAAATTAGGAAATGACGTTTTTTAATTTGGTTTTTGTACATATGATATTTAAGTAATGACTATTACTTAAAATAAAAAGCTAATCAAAACTTTTAAAGCCCACTTAAAAGATGGATATTTCAGATTGATTTCAGACTGCCTGTCCATCTGGGTATACAGGACCTCAACGAAATCATACTGAAGCCAGAGAGACCATGTGGCACACGGTAGAGATTCAGTCTCTACCATCAGGCTGCCTGGGTCCACATCCCCACTCCCCAACTTGGGCATATGATATAGCATCTCTGTCTTCCTCTTCCTTGTCTGTGCAATTTATACCATTGACTCCATAAATATTTGTATATGGAAACACTGACAGCAGTCACTATCGGAGAGTTGCTGAGGCCTCTACTTCTTTTTTGTTTGTTTCTGAAAGGTTTTTTTTTTTCCCATTTCCACTCAGTCTCCTTACACCCCCTACCCTCAAAACCACCACACTGAGCACTGTTGTCCATGTCCATGAGTCCTTTTTCCTTTTTGGTCAATCCCTCCACCCCCTCCCCTGTAGCTGTCATCCTTCTCTCTGGGAGTCTGTCTCTTATCTGAGAAGCTCAATCATTCTGACACTGATGATTTCAGAAATGTCTAGAGAAACTTTGCATCAAGAGGATTCCTAAGGTATGAAGAACATTGCCAGAATTTCAAATTATGTGATGATGATGATAAATAAAAATACAGCACAAAGTGTAGGAGATCAAACGGAGAAAATTCATCCAAAATTACATAAATAAGCATATTACTAACTCTGAGGAAATATTTTGCTGTAAAGGATCTTGGTAATGAGAAGCTGATGGCAAGGAGGAAAACAGGGCCTGATGGAAACTGAACTGGGTTTAGTGACTGGCCTGGAAGGAAGGTACATGGAAGATCAGAACCATCCTGGATGTTTTCATTCAAATCTCAGAAACAATTACACCAACATCTTTGATGAATATAGATGCAAATACTCCCCCCAAAATATTAGCAAACCAAATTTAAAAACATATTTAAAGGAGTATACACCATGACCAAGTAGGATTTATCGCTGGGATTCAAGGATACATCAACATACACAAATCAATAATGTAATACATGACATTAATAGAATGAAAAATAAAATTTTAGGATCTCTCAAAGAAAATGCATTTGACAAAATGTAACATGACAGAAGCCTCCTTTCTTGCTTAAAAAAATTACTCTGGACATACTGGGTACAGAAGGAATATAACCTCAACATAATAAAGGCTACATATGACAAACCCACAGCTCACATACTCCAGAGAAAAATTGAAAGCATTTCCTCTACAATCAGGAACAAGGTAAGGGTGCCTGCTCCCTGTGTACCTATGCAGAAGAGGACAAAAAGACCTAACTAGAAAAGTTAGGCAAGGCTAAAAGAAAAGCATTCAAAACATCCAGGAAGAAGTAAATCATTATTTGCAGGTGATATGATTTTTGTATGTAGAAAATTCTAAAGATGCCACCAAAAAAATAAAATAATTGCTGGAACTAATCAATGATTTCAGTAAAACTGTAGGATGTAAAATCAATATAAAGAAATCCATTGCATTTCTATAAAGTAAGGATGAAACATATGAAAAAGAAATATTAAAAAACTACCCCATTCACAATAGCATTGAAAACAATGAAATGCCTAGGAATAACTTTAATCAAGGAAGTAAAGATTTATACAATAAAAACTTAAGAACTTTGCTGAGAGAAATAAAAAAAGACATTCAAATGAAAAAACATCCTGTGTTCATGGATGGGGAGAATTAATACTGTTACTACTTAAAGTCATCTATAACTTCAATGCACTCCCCAAGAAAATAGCAATGGCATTCCTCATAGAAAACAAAGAACAATCCTAACAACTGTATGAAAGCACAAAAGACCCCTGACAGCCAAAACAATCCTGAGGAAAAGTACAAGCCAGAGATATCATACTTTTTGATTTCAGACTATACTACAAAGCTAGAGTAATCAAAACAGTAAGGTACTGGCATATAAATAGACACATACCAATGGAACAAAATAGACCAGAATTAAACCTCCAAATGTATGGTCAACTAATATTCAATAAGGGAGTCAAAAACACCAATGGGGAAAGGATAGTCTCTTCAACAAATGGTGTTGGGTAAACTAGAAAACACATGCAGAAAAAAAAAATTGGACTCCTGATTTACAAACTCACAAAGATTAACTTGAAGTAGATCAAAGACTTAAACTGATACCATAGACCTGATACCATAGACCTGATACCATAGACCTAATGCCATAAAACCCCTTGAAGGAAATGTAGAAAAGAAGCCTCTCAGCATTTGTATTAGCAATGATTTTTTAGATATACATCAAAAGCAAATGACAAAAGCAAAAATCAACAAATGGAACTATACAACATACTTAAATGCTTCTTCTGCACAGCAAAAGAAACCATTAACATAAGGAAAATGAAACCTACTGAATGGGAGGAATTTTTTCCAAATTATGTATCAAGTGATAAGAGGTTAATATCCAAAACATATAAAAACTTACAGAACTAAAAGTTAAAAAAAATAATAAATGTGCAGACAAAGCATCTGTGGTTATATACTTACACAATTAAATTCTTAATTGTATTCTACAAATTACATGTGGGTAGTTAGGCAGGTAGAATTTAACAACTTTTTGTAGTGTTTTCATTTTCCTATAAATTATTTCCAATTTGAGTTGAGGATTATACTCAAGGTAAATTTAATGTGCTTTAAAATATATTTCTACATAATATTAATAGTTTGAAAACAATACTTAAGATAATTACTACATATGAAAAACATAAATGAATATAATTTCTCCTGAAAGGAAAAATACTTAAATTAGCTTATTTAGAACTCCTATATTAAAACAAGAATTTTAAATGACTATACAATTCTCTTTTGAAAGTTGACAAATTGGGGAGAAGTCTAGACTGTATCTCTATTCCTTGGAAGGATACTCTAACATCCGGAGGGCTAGGAAGCCTTTACATCTCTTCTTTCAGTTGAAGTCCCACAGCTTTGGAAGAGAAAAGAAGAAATGAGGAGTGAACAGATGAGTTTTACATGCTTTCATTGAGCAGGGTTTGGTTTTCTGGACTGGGGCTCTCCCCAGAGAACAAAGGGTTGCTGACAAAAGGCAGTGAACACGTCTATAAACTCTGGAAAGAGCATGTTTGGCAGGAAACTTGCTTATCCCTTCAGGAGGACCAGAAACAGATATTTGAGGGGAAGGAATGAAACTACTGACATACAACTGGGAACTTTACAGGGAAGAGATGAGAAGTGTGCCAGAGAGAGAAGAGTAGTTGAGGAGGCTGTCACTAATTTCAGTAGAAAACAGGAGGGAACAAGGTGGAATTAAAGCTGACCTGCAAGGACTCAAGATTCAGAAGCCAAGGGAGCTTGCTCTTTCAACACAAGGTGCAATGAAGACCTCCCAAGGGTCATGGAGATATGGAACTAGGTCAATGACAGGAATATGGTGGGGAGAGGATACTCCTTGTTCAAATAGTAGAAATGGTGAAAAGGTATTACTATATTGAATTTGAAAAAAAAATTAAATTTATTTAGCTCTCAAAAAAAAAATGGACAGAAGAACCAAATAGGTATTTTTACAAAGAGGAAACTCAAATGGCCAAGAGGTACATGAAAAGATGTTCAACATCACTAATCATTAGGGAAATAGAAGTCAAAACCGCAATGAGATATCACCTCACACATATTAGAATGTCTGAAGAATCCCACTCCTGACGTATACCCAAAGAAAATAAAAACAGGATACTGAGGAGACAAATGCATCCCCATGTTTATTATCCATAATAGCCAAGCCACAGACACAACCTAAATGGCCATCACAGAGTGAATGGATAAAGAAGATGTGAGATATACCCTGCCAGTTGTGAAAACGTGGGCGGACTTGAGCACAGGATGCTGAGTGACATAAGTCAAGAGAAAGACAAATAGTGTATGATATCTCTTATATGTGAGAAAACAGCAAAACCAAACTAAAAAAATAAACACAAAACAATAAAATGGAAGTTACATGGGGTTAGCAGGGTAGTGGATAGGATGGATGTTGTTTAAGGGCACAAACTTGCAATGAATAGTAAATAAGTCCTAGAGATCCAATGCATACTAAATGTAATATAGTAAAATAGACAACAATATTATATTATAATAGATTAACTTGCTCAGAAAATATAACAATTATTCCAACCACTAAAAAGAAAGCATGGCTATGTAACATGACAGAGGTGCTCATTATTGCTACAATGGCAATCATATTACAGTAAATAAATGTATCAAATTAACATGTTGTACGCCTTAAATTTGCATAATGGTAGATGTCAAATATATTTCAATTTTTTAAAAAGAAAAAGAACAGACATCTGGATCACAACTCACATGGACATAATGGTGTCTGGGAGAACTTTGTACTTCAGGTAACAGTTTGTGCTGGCAAGGCGGAACTCCATCTCAATAATGGGCCTATTTAAATTTCTCTGAATAAATATGCATCCCCCTATTCACTTTTTCTTTTATTGTAAATCTTCTTGAGGTTTTTTTCTGGGCTCAATGATCATTCTCCTACCATTAGTTCCAATCTCCTGAAATTTCATCTCTCCCCTAAAAATGCTCTGCATGATATTTCAATCTCAACATGTTCTGCCTGTCATCTTCCATCTTCTTAAAACTCCAGACTTTTCGGGGTTCTAGTGCTCCACTGGATACCATTCCTAGACATCTTAAATACATGCCAAGCAAATAACTCTGACCCATATCTCAATGTATGCTCCTGCTTTTTGGTTCTGCATCTCTAGATTTAGAGAGGCCCGGTCACCTAAACTAGAAACTTCAGATTCACTAAATTACTAAGTTCTGACAAGCCTGCCTAATTCTTCAATACTTTTGATTCTCCACTATTTTTTCTTATCCAGTAGTACTTCCTTGCTTCAAACTTTCATCAGCTCTTGCCCCAACAATTTAAATGGTCCCCAGCTAGTTTCCCTACTTTGGGCTTCATTCCACTTCAATTCATCCTCCATGATGATTTATTTGTCTTTAGTTTATTTCTTATAGTATCCTTTCCCTGTGTAAAAACATTAAGTGACTCCCCATTCTCTATAAAATAAAATGTAAATGCTTTAAAAAGATATACACCAATCAGAAATTGATATCCTATATCTAACCTCATATTACCCCCATTTTCCATCCCAACACCCCTCAGTGGAATTTCACCTTAATCCTTGCCAAGTAGCTATACTTCTTCAAACACAACACAAATATCCACGTTCCATTGCCTGAACACATGATTCCCACAACTTTTAACCCTCCCTATTAAATGCTACTTATATCCTGTGCCTCTCTGGAGCCTTCTCTCATAGCATAATTACAACTTAAACTACAAACTGTCATAATATTTGGAACATATCTGCGTTAAAATCTATAAAAGTGTGGTATATTTTTTAAAAGACAGTGTGTTTTCTTCTAGGATTTGTATGGTTTTTTGACTTACATTTAAGTCTTTTGAGTTTATTCTTGTGTATCCAATTAAAAAATAGACAAGAGACCTGAATAGAAACTGCTCCAAGGAGGACATGCAGATGGGAAATAGACACATGAAAAAAGGCTCAATGTCACTAATAATCATAGAAATGCAAATGAGATATCACATCACACCTGCCAGAATGGACACCATCAATGAATCAACAAACAAAAGGTGCTGGTGAGGATGTGGAGAAAGGGGAACTCTTTTGCAATGTTGGTGGGAGTGCAGACTTGTGCAGCCACTGTGGAAAATAGTATGCAGTTTCCTCAAAAAATTAAAAATGGATCTGCTTTTTGACCTAAAAGTCCCATTTTTGGGAATATATCCTAAGAATCCTGAAACACCAATTCAAAAGGATGTAGGTACCCCTATGTTCATTGCAGCATTATTTACAATAACCAGGATCTGGAATCAGCCCAAATGCCCATCAGTAGACGAATGAATAAAAAACTGTGGTACATTTCCACAATGGAATACCACACTGCTGTAAAAAAGAAGGAAATCTTACTTTTATGATAGGATGGATAGGATAGAATAGGATGGAGATTGTTATGCTAAATTAAATAAGCCAGTCAGAGAAAGTCAAATACCGTATGATCTCACTTATGTATGAAATCTAATGAACAAAATAAGCTGATGAACAAAATGGAAACAGAGGCATGGACACATGGAACAGACTGCCAGCTGTCATATGGTAGGGGGTAGAGGGAGACTGGGTGAAAAATGGTGAAGGGATGAGCCAAAGAACATATATGCATGGCCCATAGACACAGACAACAGCTGGTAATGGCCTGAAGAAAAGGGGGGTAGGGGATGGGTGGAGGTGGGCAAAAGGGGCAGGAAATGGGGATATCTGTAATAGTGTTAAAATAAAAATAAATTAAAAATAATAAAAACGAAAGTGTGGATTTTGGAATTTAAATAAACAAACCCGGTTTAAAATGTAGCTTTCATTTTAACGAATGTGACCTAAATAGAGATTTACTTAATATCACAGTGTAACAGATTCTTGAATCATCACAGCAACATTTTCTTTGCAATATTTGGAATAAATCCTAATGATATGGTACTGGCAGAAAATAAGTAATAGCAACATTTAGTAATAGTACCTCTGGTATTGCCAAAATATCAAGAGTACTTTTAGTAGTCAAATATTTCCTTAAATTTTTATTAATATTTTCATCTCAGCTTAACAAATGGCTAAGTTGTCACATTTCTTAGAGGGTTTTTCTTCTGTAATTTAGCATTCATTCCACTCAGTGCCACCTCATGTCAAATCAGGAAACTCTAACAGAATATATCAACCTGAATATTCCAGATTATCTCATCTGCGACTCAAGAATCTTCTTTTAAATTTTAAAAATTATTTTAGAATCTGGGAGTTTGGATAACATTGTACAAGTTACCTAGTTATAGGGATCAAATCAAAATTAAGAATGAGAGTTCTGAGATTAGCAAAAGTGAACCAGACAAAAGTTATAGAAAAACTAGCAAATCACATGGGATTATTTTTAAAAGATTTTACTTAGTTATTTTTTGAGAGAGGGGAAGGGACAGAGTGAAAAAGAGAGAGAAACATCAATGTGTTTGTCTCTCGAGCACCCCCTGCTGGGGACCTGGCTCACAACCAAAGCACGTGCCCAGACTGGGAGTCAAACTGGCAACTCTTTGGTTCACAGGCTAGCATTCAATCCACTGAGCCACAGCAGCCAGGGCACATGAATCATTTTTAAATAAGAAAGGTATAAACATTTTTTAAATTGGGATGCAAAATCAGGATTTGGGAGGAAGCTTTATTTCATATTTAATGCTGAGCCATTAAGTTATTGATAGGAGACTTTTTATATTCCCCTAAATTCTAGGGTCAGCAGAGCCTCAAGAAAGACATTAAGTGGCTGTCAATTGATGAGAAGCAAGACAAACAACCTAGGCACTAGATCTGATAGGAGAGAAAACGAGTAAAAAGGAATGACAAAGTTTGATTTTTTTTTAACAAGAATTAGGATGAGAAACAGAGGTAAAGAATCTCAAATCCAACTGTGGTTACTTCTCCAGGGAATTGTTTTGTTAAAAAAATAATTTTTTACTGCCTTGATGCTTCCACCTCTTTCTCTATGGTGAAATATGATCATACCCAAATGGCATTAAATGGAGGAAAGAGAGAATTTGCAAAGCAGTCTCTGAAAAATTAGATCACAGATTAAGAATAAGTAAACATTAGATGCTATATATATAGATATATGAGTATGTATATATACAATATATAGTTAAGAAAGATGAGAGCAAAAGTAGCAAAATTGACTAATTATTAACTACATACTGCCCAAAAGGGTTCTGCATACATTATTTATTGCAATCTTGTCAATTAATAGAAATATGAATGCTGTGAAACCAGAACGGAGAATCAAGACAATTATGAATTAAAAACTCAAGAGAATATCAAGTTAAACCTGAAAGCATATTTTTGCAAGCTAATCCAAAAACAACTAAAATTGTGTTATCAAAATTATGGTGTGTGTTCCTCCATACCCAGTGCATGTCTTAATAATCTCTCTATAACAGTGATGTCTCAGGGACATTCCACCCTAGAGTATAAGGTGTACACCATTAGGGTGTAAGGTAATACTTTTTATTAAATTAGCATGTGGCCCCCTCGGCTAGTTTGCTGTTGATCTGAGCATGTCTGAGTCACCCCTTTAATCTGGAAGGAGTGTGTCCCAAACGTGTTTCCAATGCTGCTGCATTTGTTTCATGAGATGTCAAGAACTTGAGGTTGTACTGAACCAACCCTTCAGAAACCCAGAGCCCTTCCATCATGGCTGGTGGGAAGATCAGGGACGTCTCAGTCCTATGACACTGGACTAGTTACATCACTGTCCTCATGCAAGTGAGCACACAGTACAACCCCTTATCCCTTCTATTTTACACTGCAGTTGAATACAGTGGAGGAGTGTGGTCTTCACCGAGAAAACCCTTCAACTTTCTTAACCCTGTTCTGTTTCTTCCATCCTGCCAAGAGTTATTCCCAGTGTTCCAAAAGCTCAAAGTGTCTTTAATTCAGATTGTCATTTATTTGTGTATTCCTCTTCCAGCCTATTCCTAAGTACACATTATGAAATTTCATTAATGTGTCTTTCATGTAGTAGGATCAATCTGTATATAAAAATAATTTATTGAAAAATCCCCATTAGTGCTTTGACCTTCATATTTTAATTAAATACTAGAAAAATACAAAATATTACTGATCTTAGCCTAAATAACTCACAAATAATAAAATTTATTCCTATGTTTTCCTTAGCAGTGTCTAAGGACATTAGTTTCCCAATGTTTTATCTCTTAGGCATAGGGAATTGATTATATATGGTATTAAGTGCTTAGTAAGTAAGTAAGTCACTCATCACCACAAAATGAGTGACTTACAACAAAAGAAGTTTATTCTCCCATTGTTTTAGAAGTCAGAAGTCCACCACTGAAGTGTCAACAGCGCCACACTCTCCAAAAGCTCCAGGGGAGAATCCTTCTTTTCCTCTCTTAGCTTCTGCTGGCTCCAGGCATTCCTTGGTTTGTAGCAGAGTAACTCTCATTTTGCCTGTCCTTTCCTTCTCTGTTTCTTACAAGAAAAAGTAATTTGATTTAGGGACTGATCTCATCTTGAGATCCTTAACTGTGTTCCATCTGAGAAGACTCTTTATCTGAATAGGTTACATTCCCAGGTTCCAAGGATTAGGACTTAGACATATTTTTTGGGGGGGAAGACATAATTCAACCCACTACACATACTGCCTTTGGCTTTGTGGCACGTGCATGAAGAGTACTTATTATGAGTTCTCCAATTTCAATCTCCAGCCTTAGTTTTTCCATTTTGTCTAGATCTGTATAACTAATTTGATGAGGTAGATGGCCACTTTGATTGTTTCACCTGAGTGTTTAACAGGTGTAGGAGAGGATATGGCACAACATCCAGATCCTTATGTTCAAGACTGAGGCACTATTCTCCCGTTTTCCAGGAGAGTTGACTGTGGTCACAGCTAAGTCCCTTCCCAGAAAGTACTTTTGGGTAAAGGAAATGGCTTTGTTCCAAGTTATGCCCACCTAGTGGGTGGTAGATGGGGAGGTTACAAAGACTTGGAGCAGTTGCCTAATTCAGTCCATTCAGAGGAGACATCTCAGCTCCAGAGCTTCCTGCAAGATTGATTGATTGAGACCTTTGTTACAACTCTGTGACACACTCTCTTTCTCTGCACAACCCTGTTTCTTTCCTTTCTTCACAGGTCTCATTACTAAGAGCTCTTTTGCAACACGTGTATATACAAGTCTCTGTTGTAGAGTCTGTTTCCTATAGAATGCAACTCTATAGTTGTTTAGGAAAACAACTCATTGAGATGTACCCTCCACCACCTCAAGTTCCCTCCCTCCCACCAAATCCCCCTGCCCAATGTAATATAAAGAGCAGTATCATCCACAAAGTTCTCAAGCCAAAAACCTAGGAATAACTATAATTTATGCTCTTTTCACTTTCCAATATCCTATTCGAGCAGGGCCAATTTTACTTCTGACTTGTCTTGGGCATCCATCTCCTTTTTTCCATTTTTGTCACCACCCTAGTAGTGTGACCATCATCTCTCCCCTGAATCAGTAACCCTAGTTACTAGTAGTTTAATCCTGAGCAATTTACTTAAGCCTCCAGAAAAATGAAGAGAATAATAGTACTGATACCAAACTCAGGTCTGACTGCCTGATGCTTCAAAAACCAATACTTAACAGACAGGTGCTGATGTAAAGGAAAACTGGTTTATTCAAGAGCTGGCAGCCTGAGAAGATGGGGTTCTCTTGCCCCAAAGCCCATCTTAACATCTCAGTGCAGGCAGGGGTTTTGAAAGAGAGAGAGAGAGAGAGAGAGGAGATAGAGAACAGCCCAAACAGATCAAGGGGAGGGTGTTGAGAAGTCCTCTATGTGCAGACGAGTAGAGTCCATTCTGTAAGGAACTCAGAAGTGCTCCAGGGGTGGTCTGGTGTGCTTCATCCTGGTTTCGTCATCCTGGATGTATGTCATCCTGGTTTTATAGTTGAAGGTCAACAAATCTCCCAGACCTGGGATGACTGAAAGTTGGAGTCTGTATCTTTTGAAGTTAGTTCCTAGGATTCTTATACACTCATGTCATTTATCTACAAGTTACATATTAGGCTCAGCATTTACAGAAATAACACCAAAAGAATGGCAGGGTGGGTTACAGTATTACCATGACAGTACTAATATTATAGAGTTGCCATGATTAAATGTGTCAATAAATGTAAAAAGGTTAATAATACCCGCTTTATAGTGAGTGCTACAGTGTCAGGCATTATAAAGATCCTGCAGCTCAATTAGGTTATCTCTTCTGTTGGGAAATTGGAAGTGCATACAACTGAAGGGGGAAAATTGTCTGTGGACTTCTCCGTAGGTTGTCTTTGTCCTCACTATGAAGCAATGTATGCATACATCTTTACTGCATGTAATCGCACCATATCATTCCATATGGTGGAATTTCAGGACCTATGTTATTTTAAAGTATTCAATACACACATGTAATATGAAATAAATGTTATACAAAAAAATACTGTTTCTAAATATCAGTTTTGCTACTTTATCTGAATGGCTCTAATTCAAGAGCAAACAGTCCAGCTGCCGCCAAAAGTGCATTCCAGGAGCACATCGTGGGTTGATTATGTCCAGTACATGACCTTACCCCTGCCACGAATATGCTTATTATTCATTTCTTTTCAAATTCCCATGTATGTACAAAAATATATATTTGACTCCTAATTTCTTTTTGTTCATCCCTTTCCATTTTAGTGATGACTAAATGGGAAAATGATTTCTCAACTTTCTCTGACATTGTGGTTAAAATGTGGTGTTCAAAACTATGAGACATAGGCATATATGTGTGATCTAGTCCCAGGCATTTCCCTAGATAAAATGGGTATTATTGAATGAATTAGGTTACTATACATCCTTTAACATGACAATGAGCATTTAACAAGGATCATAAGCTGTAAACTCAATTTTAAATATAAAATCATGAATAAGTACATTATTTTTATTAAGCCATTCTATTACTTTTTTTCTTTATTGTTGTTCAAATACAATTGTCTCCAATTCTCCCCCACAACTCCCCCCCACCGCAGTCATCCTCACCTCCCACCCTCAGTCCTACCTCCCGTTGACATTGTCCATGTGTCCTCTATACATGTTCCTTGACAACCCTTCCACCATTTCCCTCCCATTATCCCCTCTCACCTGCCTTCTGGTTACTGTCAGTTTGTTCTTAATTTCAATGTCTCTGGTTATATTTTACTTGCTTGTTTGTTTTGTTGATTAGGTTCCACTTATAGGTGAGATCATATGGTATGATCTCACCTGGCTTATTTCACTTAGCATAATGCTCTCCAGATCCATCCATGCTGTCACAAAGGGTAGGAGCTCCTTCTTTCTTTCTGCTGCATAGTATTCCATCATGTAAATGGACCTATTTTTTGATCCACTCAGTTACTGATAGGCACTTAGGTTGCTTCCAGCAGTTGGCTATTGTACATTGTGCTGTTATGAACATTGGGGTGCATAGGTTCTTCTGAATTGGTGTTTCTTGGGATTCTTAGTCCCAGCAGTTGAATTTCTGGGTCAAAAGGCAGTTTCACTGCATGCAGCAATACTTTCACTGATATGTCCCCTAAAGCAAGGAACATAAAGGAAAGAATAAACAAATGGGATCTCATTAAAATAAAAAGGGTCTGCACAGCTAAAGAAAACACCAGAAAAATGAAAAGGGAACCAACTGTATGGGAAAATATATTTGCAAATGATATCATCTTGCACAAGGGTTTGATCTCCAAAATATATAAAGAACTCACATGACTCCACTCCAGGAAGACAAACAATCCAATTAAAAAATGGGCAAAGGACCTGAACAGACACTTCTTCAAAGAGGACATACAGAGGGTCCAGAGACATACAAAAGGATGCTCAGCATCACTAGCTGTCTGAGAGATGCAAATTAAAACCACCATGAGATACCACTTCACATCAGTCTGAATGGCCATCATATACAAACCAACAAACAACAAGTGCTGGCGAGGTTGTGAAGAAAAGGGAACCCTAGTGCACTGTTGGTGGGAATGCAGACTGGTGCAGCAACTGTGGAAAACAGTATGGAATTTCCTCATTCTACTACTCTTAATAGGGTCATGAGATATGTGAACAAATAAGGTTATACTTTAATATAATCTTAAAAAGCATGTGTTAAAGTTTAATAGAACTGAGCCATGTCCATTTCAAAAGCTCATACTTTAAAATTTAGTAAAATATGTTATTCTCTTCTCTCAATATAGTTGAAAGAATTATATTAGTGATGAGGCTTCCCTTTGCCTGAACAAAGAAAGAGTTGTTAATTCTTCTCATGCCCTACTCTGCAGTTGGGGTGCAGAAAAAAATTGTAAGCACCTTGGAAATAAGCATGACAATGGAGGAAAAATATCTCACAAAACCACACAGAACTTGCATGTCAGGAAGGTCCTGTTCATATTTAGTTCTAATACAGGTCTGTGAACAGGTGAGATGAAAACAGCAAGTAGGGAGGTTTGGGCCATTTTGTTACTTCACACCAAAGAATGCTAACTGTTACAAATTGAACTAAAAGTTAACTAGGATTCCAGAAAAGTGATGAAATCATTTACTAACTAACAGAAATCAGGAGAGACTATGGGTTGGGGAGAGAAATAATGAGTTCATTGGACAAGACCAAGTTTTCTGTGTCTATGGGATAACAACATGGAGAGTAGCTGTAGAATATGAGTGTATATCTCAGCACGAACATCCAGAGGGAAAAATACAGATTTTGGTTTTACAGGACCATGTGGCTAGTTATGGCTAATGAATTATCAAAGAAAGTGATACGCATCCCTTTTTGGGCAGGATCATTTAATTGTTACCACTCTAGATCTCTCTTTCCATCAGTCTCAGACCAGCAACATTGAGATACTGTCCCTGCCCGAGAGCAGCCTAGGACCAGAAAGAAGAGGTGTGGGACAGAGATTCCAGGCTCTACTGTTGTTAAAATCACTACGTCTTTTAGTTTGTTTGTTATCTGAACAAAATCTAGTCTATTCTTATGTTGCCTAACTTCTTAGCCAAACTATTTTGAGGAAAATGGAAAAACCAAACCTTTTAGTGTAGACGTTTGTACCCTAGAATTAAGCTGACATCATGCAGTATTTGGGGGTTTCTACAAAACAAAGACAAAAGATGAAGGAGGGGAGAAAATAGGTGTTATGTGAGACACCTTTTAGAATGAAAGAGATCACCAAATGCCCATCACTTTAAGTTTTAAAAGGCTCCTACTTAGATAGGTAATACTTTCATTAAATGTCAGAACAATAAAATAAGGAGAAGATATTAAAAGCTTCTAAAGATATTTTTAAAAAGTCACTCAGAAGGCAATGAGAAAGTGACTGTCATGAGAAGTTGTGTGTTGTGGTATTTTATCACATGAAGTCTGGAGGCAGGTACTGTAATATGCTAACCATGTGTTATTAACTTGTGCTTCACTTCTTTCATCTATAAAATGGAGATAATAATAGTGTCTATCTGTGATGGTTGTTAAGACCTTAAAGTGTTTAGAACAGTACTAAGTCCTAAGAAACTATAGCTATAATAATTTTCAGACTTATCAAGAACAATCCTTAATATGAGAAGACAATAGGGCAAATAACGGTTTATAGCATATTTAAATGGTTGCAGTTACAAATGAGTACAATTAAAAGTGTCCATTTTTCTCCCTAATTAAAACTTGCTTTTAGCTCCTGAATCCAAGTTTGTGGTTTGCAGTAGAAATCTGGCCAAATAAAAAACCTAACAATACATCTTAAAGAACTAGAAAAAGAAAAAACAAATGCAGCCCGGAGTCAGCAGGTACATAAGGTTTTAAAAATGGGCTCTTGGGACTCTTTGCTTCAACTGTTGACAGAAGGATTAAGTGGGGACAGGAAGTACCTAGGAGTGCAATCTCTGCTCCAAGTGCTGATGTCTCTCCTTGATAGCTTCACATCTGGCCTAAGCTATTGGCGACTGTCTCCATTGAATAATTGTGTTACCAGAAAAAATAATTTATGGTCTCTGCTCTTATAAAAAATGTATATATATATTTTTTTTTCTGAAGTGAAGCTTGGTGGTTCTCCTGTCATCTTGGATCCCACCTGAGTCCTTGTTGCACGTATCTGATGCTCTGAACTCATCTGTCTCCTACTATAGTTTGGACCATCCTTCTAGAGCCTCAGCTACAGGGTCTTTTTCCCCAATTCAAGCGTGAACCCTCAGCAGGCTCATTGGTTCTATAATAGACACGATTTTCATCAAACTCAGAGATTTCCTGCTCTTCTCCATGTTGGTGACAGACAAGGATCTCTGTTTGCACTAAGGTGCAACTATGCTTTTGAATACAGGACACACACTAAAGGGCGTGTAATAAAGAGTGTGACTGTAATTTGAAGATGCTAACTAGATTTAAAGATGGAGGAAATCAGAGTACTCTAGGGCACAGTTACTGGAGTATATGGGGGGAAGGCTGGGTTTTATTTATAAAAATAAATCATAAAATAAAACTAAACTTACCTACACTTTAAGCATTTCTGTTGAGAAGAAACATTCATTGTAGACTCACCTTTCCTAAAGATCCCTATCCACTATTTAGACAACTGACATAGCCAGTGAATGGATGAGAACAAGAGCTCATTCCTTATACATGATCTGATACATGGACAATGTAATCTCAGGCTCTGTTTTCAGCTTTAAAGTCTATGAGTATGTCTGGGATTCACATATGACGCTAACTGAGTGTGGATTCCTAAGTTTACAGCATAAAGAATTCAATATTTTATAATTTTTAAATTTTAACTATATTTGATAATGAAACATGAAAAATACATTTGCTATTAGCTATTGAAGGCCAAATATAGGATACTTCTTAAAGTTTTTAGTTACCAAAATACTAAACTGTATAATGTGATATGTATGTCTAATACAGTACCTTAAATTATAGAAATGTGATATCTAGGAATGGCTTTTTCTTAGCCCTTGTATGTGGATTGATTAGCTTTTCTTCCTAGATTATTCCTAAAATACAAAATCCCCATTATCAATGACATTTTTTAAAAAGACCTATTACTTGCTCCTTGATGATTTAAAAAGCAAAAATGACAGTATGACTTTTAAGAAACATCAGTAAGCAGTGCTTCAAGTGCTTTCAGTCTTACAGTGTGAAAAGGAATTTTTAATTTGTTTAAAGCATAGATGTGAGATGTAGATGAAAGAAAAATTATTTCTTTGAAAAAATAAGACATCATAATTTCTCATCATCTGATCATACCTTCTAATAGCACTTAAATTCAAGGACATGTGGGATGAAATGTGATAAAGACTCTATATACATTACATATTACATTACCAATGTCTAGCTTAAATAAAAACTTCATCCAGCTTCTGTGCCATGTGGTATATGAGTTAGACTCACTTTAATTGACTCCAGCTGTTACTTACGACGTGGAATAATAAATCATGATCTTTTCAGCATTGTCTAAAAGGAGATATGTGTACAAAAGGAGAAAATGTGTAAAAAAATAAATAATCACCAATCCATATTTATTGAGTGTACTAAGCCCAACTGTAGGGAAAGAGGGAGAATCTAGAACATGGCAAAGTAAATAATGAACTAAGTTAAAGGCATTGAGTCATAATGCAAAGAACAGATGTCTAGAAGTTAGTACACCTGGTTTCAGGCCCTGGCTTTGCCACTAACTACACATGTGACTGACTGAAGTGTGAATTGTGCCTGCTCTTTGTAGCCCAGGTGAGCTAAAGGGAGAGGGAACAGTTTACCAGGTTTGAATAGGCTGATAGGTGAGGGGGGGTGACAACAGAGCATCTACCAGGGAGACAGTACAGAGAACTCTGGCCAAAGGAACTTGATATACCCAGGCTAATTTAGGCCATAGTCACCCACGGGTGTCCATGTGGTGACAGAATATCGGCCCAAAAGAGAAGAGAAGCAGATGGTATTTTACAGCCAAATAAAATCAGTGGCTCTCACTGACTACACAGTTGTGGAGCCCACCTCAGACTAATGAAATCAGGTATCTGGGGTTGAAACACAGACATGTAAAAATTTTTTACAGTTCCCCAGATAATTTTACTATGTTGTCAAGGTAGGAAACTAGCGGGTTACATGAAAGGTCTGCCCTGAAATATCAGGTCACAAGAGATTAGACTGGGACTCAGTCCCTTCAGGGAAGCTGAGCCCTGACACTGGGACTAAAGCATGAAGGGTGGGGAGAGTTATTACTCCAGAATTGAGATTAGTGACCAGTGGAACCAAGTGGACAGTAGATCCCAACTGTAACACATTTGATAAGATGACCACACTTAGCCCTTGGTGTTAAAGAAAAGACCATGGAGTAGTAGGAGTGAATGGCCAGAGTAGCCTAAGAATCTCAAAGAATACTGAAACACCAATTCAAAAGATCTTATGCACCCCTATGTTCATAGCAATGCTATTCACTAGCCAAGTGTTGGAAACAGTGCAACTGCCCATCAGTAGATGAGTGATTAAAAAACCATGGTACCTTTACACAATGGAATACTATACAGCAGAAAGAAAGAAGGAAGTCCTACCTTTTGCAACAGCGTGGATGGAACTGGAAACTATTATGCTAAGTGAAATAAGCCAGTCAGTGAAAGACAAATATCATATGAGCTCACTTATAACTGGAATCTAATGAATAAAACTAATGAGAAAAATAGAAGGAGAGACATGGAAATATGGAACAGACTGATATTTGTAGGAGGGGAGAAAAATGGGGGTAATGTTGGAAGGAAGGGGAAAGGATTAATCAAACGACATGTATGAATGACTCATGGACAAGGACAATGGAGAGGGGATTGCCTAAGATGGGGGTGGGCTGGATAGAGGGGGCAAAAGGGGGGGAAATTTGGGATAATTGTAATAGAATAAAACAAAAAAAAGTAGGGAAAAAACCCTCAAATTAATTAGGATAAAGACAGCAAACCAAACCAAATGATATGAGAAAACCAGGGAAAAAGTAACAAGTAGATACCACTTCTATCTTGGTTACTTCGCCAGCAAAGTGAGGTTGGAAAATCATTTGTTGGGATCCTGTGCACCCACATCAGTCATCTGCCCCCATTCACAGCCTTCTTACAGGCAGTCCTCTCATAGTTACGTTTTTATTCATTGCCCTTCAGTACTGCAACATTCTGAAATCTACCTCTTTTACAAAAAAAGTTGTAAAACTATCTAATAAAGTTATTATGCACTTTAGCTCAAGAGTGATTTTGAATGGTGCTGTATAAATAATGCAATGAGAAAGAAAAATAAATGAGTTTAAACTTGGAAAGGAGAAGGGTTAAATTATTATTTGTTAATGAAATAGTACTATCTAAACCCTAGAGAATATCACACACACTACGTTATATAGTAAAGTGGTAGGTGCAAAATAATATACATTATTAGGAGTCTTCCTTTATACAATACATTAGAAAATAGGAATAAAAAGATTAATATCTTGGCCAAAAGTAATAGAAAATGAAAAAATACATGCTACTATGGAACTCTTAAATGAATAAATGGTAAAATATTCTTTGGGTGGAAATACTTGGGTAGAAATTTTGTATTGAATATGTCAGTTATCACTAAATTAATTTCTAATTAACAAAATAAATACAGTAGGAATTTATTTTCAAACTAAACATGTTAAATTTAAAGTTTATAAGAAAAATAATGCATGTAACAATATTACTTTTTTATAAGGAAAGAAATTAAAACAGCTTTAATAATATTTTGGTTGTATGGAAAAGAACACATCAAGGAAAAGGGGAGACTAAGAAAAAATGTGGGATTTCTGTCTAGGCAGGAATTACTTTCTGGTTGACATTATTGACTAATAGTGATTCATGGATAAATCACAAATAGAAGTCTGAGCTATGTAGTCTGGCACTTGACTTCTCCATTTCCTTCTTAGAAATTCACATATAAAACTAGGCTTGCAATCAATTTGAAATAGGGGGCATTTATATGATTCAGCAGCTTGATTTCCTTTACTAACCCTGATATAACATTGCACTGTCTTAAAATACAACATAATGCTTGCACTGTTCTGATAGGACCAACATTTTCCACGTTTGAGGCTTTTTCTGAGGCCTCCCTTCTACTGCCCAAAGCTTACTTACCACCACCTTGGCCTCATTTCTTCCATCCATCAGTTTTTTAAATAATACATTTCCTTCCTGTGGATTCTAAGACAAACAGTAATGTTTGAATCCACTCTATTTAACTGCACTGAAACTACTAAGCATTTTTATATTTGCTGTTATAAAGAATAATCACTGTCCATTGTCCTTACATAATGTCATCAGTAAGCCTTGATGACATTATTTTCATTAGATCTTAATTTTCTTATCACATTATAAAATAAACTATCATGACAGGTTTTATTAAAAAATAATCTGATTTCAAAGTTTTAAACACTCTATGCCCGTGAAGAGTTAACTCTGTGCTCCGTGCTCTGTGGATTTATTCCATACTTTTAGATTCATTATTAATTTATTCAAACACTGAATAGTTTACAGTTTCATAATTCATTGGTATTATTTTAGATGTATGGTATATTCATGAGCTTTGGGGGGAAACATTTAGAACAGCAGTATTTTAAGCCAGAAAATGAAAACACGTATTTTTTTCTTTTGCTGAAAACATATATCTAGTTGACATTATTTTTTTCTGATATTCATCCATATGGTTGAGACATAAGTAAGCCTTTTAAGACTGATGTGACTTGGTACTACATTTTAGTTTAAATTTTTGTTTTTCTGTGAGTGCATTACATTTATCTTAACACAGGAGTGAAGCAAAGCTTTTTCTTCACAAAAAGTTTCTTTTTATAGTTTATACTTTATATATATCATTATTGATAGTTATAGCAGAAAAATTACATTAAACATTTCTCTCCTCTAAGTAAACTGGCAGCCCATACTGTTCATTTAGAAAGGATAGATTTTTGTTCACCTGAAGCATAGAATTTGGCTCTAGGCCACTGAAACAGTTTGAAAAATGAACTCTAAAACATTTAAATTAACAAAGCAACTGTATTGTATGTATTCATTTTTGTTTCAGAAGAAGCCATTCATTTTACACCCTTTCACCAATACGGTTAATATATCATTAGAGTTCATTTTATGATGTATTTTAGGAATGGCATATCGTTTCAACCAAATTATAGAAGTGGTATTCAAGTTATCTGTAAAGTTTTTTTTTATTTGTTTTCTATTTTTACACACTCAAATGTTTTTGCCATAGTGTACACAGAATTTACTTGGAGATGGAATAATTATTACCATTTTAACTTTTTTGCTACAGATTGATTTCCTGCCCGATATTAGGAATAAACAAGAAAAGGAGGGAATCTTAGGTGAAGAGAAGGAACTGAAGAAGGAGGAGGGAGGAAAGGGGTCTATTCACCTATTAGGTTGATGGTGTTGATGAGATTAAACAAAGTAGATACAAGAGAGCAAACCATGGACCTTAATGAGTATAACAGCAAATGAATGCAGTTGCAAATAAGTGTTAAGGACAGAAACCGTCCTTGATGAATTAAAAAGAAATTGAGATAAGGGCATTAAAATTATGTTATGTTGCTGGTGAGTCAATGTGTTTTGTTGTGAATAATTGCAGTCAGATAACTATAGAAAAAGTAGGGTTCACATTTTGTTTCTTGAAACAAGAATTTTGACACTTTGAACAAATTTGCAATTGAATTGAACAGACAAATTTGTGGGATTAAAATAGCCTCCAAAGAAGTTTGAGGAAAATTAGATGCAGCAATTGTCACTATTTTGTACAAGAAACTGACATAAATCTTTTAATTTTCTATTTTTAATAGAAAATATTTTTATACAATCTGAATAGTCTTATAATGACAACAGTGTCTGAATTATTTGTCATAACCACACATTATTCAATTGTCCCTGCTTCTAACACATTTTCTTAAAAACAACAGATTTATTGTTGATATTCTTTGGGACCTTTCAGAATGATCCACTAACTCAATGAAAACAAGTTGCATTTAATTAGAATGGAAATTAACTATAAGTTTATCAAACATGAAATCAACCTATTATCATCAACTCTGTTCAGAAATAAGATTCTGGCTGACTTGAGAAATTTATTTCCTCTTTGGTAGCAACTACCATGCAATACAGAGCCTTAATTTGTGGGAAATGGATTTTTGATTGTAGGTGCTATTACAGAAAAATTTGACAATATTTAAAAGTCTACTTTTTTCAATGTTTATGATTAAATGCACTAATTCGTACCGTAGAAAAGTAGTTTGACCTCAAATTAGGACATAGATCTCTCCTATCTAGAAATAAGTCATTAAAGAGAGAATATTCTCTGAAGTGCAAATTCTCCCAATTCTATCATAATATTAATAAGAACATAGAAGCATTTTAAGATAAGCTATGGAATACAGGACATATAGTTCTTTCTAATATTTCCAGAATCACCTCAGACCATCGTAAAAATTATATAACAAACCAGATGCATTCTCAGAAATATGTATATATTGATAGATAATTCCATGGAAAGTTTAAAGGAGACATTATATTGATACATTCATGCCACAAACCCAAAAAAACTTGAATGTAAGTAGAAATTAAAATGTTGAATTATGCTATTCACTACTAGCACATAGCAATTTTTACAAAATGCACTAGGGTTATTTTGATTGAATTGGTGATTTTTAAAAGTCTTAGTTAACTTGAGTTGGTCTCATTTTGCTTTTTATACAAGGGAGGAAGTTCCATCTTCTACAAATTGCTTAATATCCAGTAAGATTAAAATTACTAGAATTTATTACCATAGTTGTTTCTCATATTTGTCATTAGTGAATGCTTAGTTTTGTACAGTGTAATCAGAGAACATTGTATGTGGTAGTATTACTAGTTAGTATGTTTAGAAAGTTTTCTTTGTGAAGCAATGTATGGTCAATTTTTGTGATTATTCCATGAGCCCTGGAAAAGGTGATTTCTTTGTTTTTAGAGAAGGGAGTTTGATGTATGTCAATTAGATCTACCTTCTTTATATTATTTGGCCTCCTATATCTCTTTTCAATTATCCTCTTGCTTTCTTAGAGAGAAATGCAAAGTAAAATTTCCTATTCCTAACATGTTGTTTCTACTTCTTCTTGTATCTCTTATAAATTGCATTGTTTTATTAGCTGAAGTCTACCCGCCACCCAGGCTAATCATGAAAAAAGAGAGAAGACGCAATTTATCAATATCAGGAATCAAATGGAAATATAATCACTGAATAAACAAATAAGAAGAAAATACAACCTTAAATCTATGCCTCCAAATTCAATAACTTAGATAAAGTAGTCCAATTTCATGAAAGAGGCAAACTACCAAAACTCACCAAAGATGAAACAGATAAATGGAATAACCCTCTGTCTACTAAAGAAATTAAATGGTAGTTAAAAACCTATTAAAGAAATTAAATTATAATTTAAAACTATAGGTTTTAACTCATTCCAAGACCAAATGATTTCAATAGTGAATTCTACCAAACATTTATAAATAAATTATGCCAGTTATTTACAATGGTGAGACTACATAAAATTTATACTGGCAGATCTACATTATCACTTCCAGAAAATAGAATGAGAGGGAACACTTTCCAACTTTTTCATGACTCCAGCCTATTGCC
Source organism: Desmodus rotundus (assembly GCF_022682495.2). NCBI lineage: Eukaryota > Metazoa > Chordata > Mammalia > Chiroptera > Phyllostomidae > Desmodus > Desmodus rotundus. The sequence goes on from NC_071392.1 coordinate 39,978,601, forward strand.
AAAAGCAGACAAAGACATTAGAAGAAATGTTAGTATTAGTAGACATTTATATAGACATTAGTATAAATGTCTCCCATGAACATAGACACAATTTCCTAACAAAATATTGGCAAATCTAATTCAGCAATGTATAAAAAAGGACTAGATATCATGACCAAGTGGAGTTTATCTACAAGATGCAAGTCTGGGTTCAATACTGGACAATTAATCTGACAACATTACAGAATAATTAAGAGAAACCATATGATCATCCCAACAGATGTAGAAAAGTTTTGATAAAAAGCAATACCCATTCATGAATTAAAAAAAATTCAGTAAACTGTGATAAAAGGTAAAATCTTTCTCCTAACGCAAAGAGAGTATCTATGAAAAGTCCATAGCTAAAATTATACTTAATGGTGAGACACTGAATGCTTACCTTTTATGTCTGAAACAAGGATGACTTCTTACCATTACTTTTCTGTATCACACTAAAAGTCCTAACTAGTGCAATATAGCAAGAAAAAATAAATTAAAACCACACAAATTGAAAAGGAAGAACTAGCCATGGCCGGGGTGGCTCAGTGGATTGAGAGCCTGCCTGAGAACCAAGGGGTTGTGGGTCGATTCCCAGTCAGGGCACATGCCTGAGTTGCAGGCCAGGTCCCCAGGGGGACCCTGGGTCCAAGGGGCACACGAGATGCAACCACACATTGATGTTTCTCTCCTTTTCTTTCTTCTTCCTTCCCCTCTCTCTAAATTTAAATAAATAAATACAATTTTTTAAAAGAAAAGGACTATAACTATCTATATTCAAATGACATAATTTTATGTAGTACATTCCAATTAATCTACAAAATTACTTTTCTGGAAATAATAAATGAGTTTAAGCAGAGTTTCAAATACAAGGTCAATTTACAAAAGTCACATATTCTGATATATTGGGAATAATTGGAATGTAAAGTTAAAAAACACCATTTATAATAAAAGCCCCAAAATGAAGTAGATAGGTATAAATCTAACAAACTGTGTGGAAAACTATAAATCACAAATGAGATAAATCAAAGAAATCTACATGAATTGGGAGAGATATCATTTCTGTGGGTTGGAAACCTTAGTAATACTAAAATGTTAATTCTTTCCAATTTGATGAAAAGATTTTACACAATTGCAATCAAGAATCCATCAAGAATTTATTAGTACTGACTACCCAGTTTTAAAAATGTATATGCAAAGACAAAGGAACTAGATTATCAAAACAATTCTGTAAAGAAAAAAACAAAGTTGGAGAACTCACATTTTCCAATTTCAAGATTTACTATAATATTTTGTAATCAGAACAGTGTGGTACTGAAGCAGGGAGAGACACAGAGATCAATGGATCAAACAGAAAGCCTAGCATAGATCCACATGAATATAGCCAACAGGTTTTGACAAAGGCTCAATGGCAATTCAATGGAGAAAGAACAGTCTTTTCAAATAATGAGACTGGGAAATTTGAATATTGATGTGCAAAAAAAAGAATAAAGTAACTCACATCTTATAAATATTGGATTATAGACTAAAATGTAAGACATAAAACTATAAAATGCATAAAAGTCGGTAGAAGAAGTATGCATCACCTTGTCTTTGACAATCAAGTTTTAAGGAGAGCTCCAACAGCAAAATCCTTGAAAAAGGTATCAAAAAGTTCCACGTTAGCAAATGTTTATTTTATTTTTTAAAATTTTATTGTTACTCAATTACAGTTGTCTACATTTTCTCCCCATCCCTCTACCCCCCATCCAAACCCACCTCCCTCCCCCACCTCCACCATCCCCCTTGATTTTGTCCCTGTGTCCTTTATAGTAGCTTCTGTAAACCCTTCTCCCCATTATCCCCTCCCCACTCCCCATCAGCAAATGAGTGGATCAAAAAACTATGGTACATTTACACAATGGAATTCTACACAGCAGAGAGAAAGAAGGAGCTTATACCCTTTGCAACAGCATGGATGGAACTGGAGAGCATTATGCTAAGTGAAGTAAGCCAGGTGTTGAGAGACAAATACCATATGATCTCACCTTTAACTGGAACATGATCAACAGAAGAAAAAAAAGCAAACAAAATATAACCACATTAGCAAATGTTTAAAATCATTATGCAAAAACACTGTTAAGAGAATAAAAAGACAAAACACCAAGAGTGAGAAAGTATTTGAAAATCACATATCTGATAAACAGCTTGATCTGGAGAATATATGAAAATTCTCAATACTCAATCATAAGAAAACAAAAAAAACCCAATTAAATATGAACAAAATCTCACCAAAGATAAACAGGTGGAAAATAAATACAGCAATGATGCTCAATGTATTTGTAATTAAAAATGTAAATTAAAGCAATATTGAGATGTCACTACATGCCTATTAAGTAACTAAAACCAAAAGCGAATAATACCAAATGTCAGCAAGGATGTGGAACAGGACAGTTTGGCAGTTTCTTAATAAAATTAAGTGTAGACTTACCATATACTCCAGCAATCACACTTCTAGGTTTTAATCCAGGTTATTTGAAAACCATTGTTCACACACAAAACATTTTTATACCAGATTTATTCATAAGAGCTAAATCTAGAAGCAACTAAATTGTCCTCCAACAGGAGAACAGAGAAACACACAATGTAACACTGTCAGAAATTATATAAAAGTAAACTATTGCTTCATGCTATATAAATACATCTTAAAGGCATTTTGCTCAGTGGAAAAACCAGACAGAAAAAAACTACCAATTAAATTTATTTCATTTCTATGACCTTCTGGAACAACTGATACAGTCAAGATGGAAAACAGATCAGTAGTTGCTAGTGGTTGCTCAACTGGGTAGGAAGTACCCTATGCAGAGAACACACTGGGGTACTTTCTGTGTCGTACTGGTGCGGGGGATATATGACTGTGCATTTGTCAAAATAGAGAACTACATATAACAAATAATGAAATTTAACGTATACAGTCTTAGAAAACAACAACCAAATATACATCAGCCAGGATGCTGGGGGATGACAATGGAATACAGACTGAGAATTGGAGATAACCAATATATGACATAAACTCACCAAGGATTAAGTGGAGAAAAATTGTTTTAACAACCTTGGAAAAGGATGTTTTATGAAAACTGTATGACTAAAGACAAAAAAGAAATTTATAAATAAACATATAAAGTGAATGGTGGATTGTGGGAGCCAGAATTCTCACTGTTCAAGAGGGAAGGTACAGATAATGAAAAGGGAAAGGCTAATAGGTGAAGGCAGCTTTAGCAGACTAGTAGGCCCCAATTCTTGTCCCTCCCTACAGAAACAATGAAAACAATAAATAAACTACTATACACCAATGAAAAGAGAGAAAAAGAAGAGAAAGAAGAAGAGTGAGAAAGAAGAAGAAAAGAAGGAGAAGAGGAAAAGGAGGAGGAGGAGGACAGAGTCTGATTAATAAATGGGCAGAAAATCTAAAGGGCATTTTTCCAAAGACAAGTAGACGGCCAAGAGGTACATGATAAGACACTCAACATCAATTACTAATCATCAGGAAAAGCAATTCAAAACCACAGTGAGGCATCACCTCACATCTGTTACAGTAGCTATTATCAAAAAGAAAAGAAATAATTATTGGCAAGGATGTGGAGAAAAGGCAACACTTGTGTACTAAAGGTGAGGATAAAAATTGGTGCAGCCACTATAGAAAACAGCATGGAGTTTCCTCAAACAATTAAAAATAGAACTACCTATTATTCAGCCATCCTACTTCTGGATATATATATATATAAAATAAAATATTATTCAGATATAAAAAAGGAAATCTTGGCATTTGCAAATTATGGATAGACCTTGAGTGCATTATGCTAAGTAAGTTAGAGAAAGACAAATGCTATATCTTAAATGTACTTCTATGTGGAATCTTAAAAAAACGAATTCGGGGAGAAAAGGCATACAACTGTAATTGAATAACAATAAAAATAAAATGCATGGATATAGATAACAGATTTACATTTGCCAGAGACATGTGGTTTGGGGTAGGCAAAAAGGGTAAAAGTGGTTCAAGAGTTACAAAAAAAAAAGAAAAAACAAAAATGGAAATTTAACAATATGCAATAACCATTATTAAGAGTTAACTCTCAGGAAAGTAGTAATAGAAGGAAAATTGCACAATATGATAAAAGGCATTTCTGTAAAACCTAAAGCTAGTATCATAATCATTCCCCTAAGATGAATAGAAACACAAGGATGTCTTCTTTACCTATTTTATTTAACATTTTGCTTCAAGTTCTAGTGAGTGCAACGAGGCAATGGAGAGTAATAAAAAGTGTTTATGTCATTATTCATTGATGAGGTTTTTTAAATGATTTCACAGAACTAAAGTATTTTAGCAGAGTAAACATTTACAGTTTAGGCAGTAGACAGTATAGACACTATAGAAATCCAATTAAGTAGAGAACAAGAAATTATTTCAGTGTGGTGTCATAATGACATGCAAATGGACAAGTAAGTATAGTTAGGAAAAAAAGACGATATGTGTTAAGGACAAAGAGAAGAGAAATTAAAGTTTGAAAATGAGGAATTTTTTTTAAAGATTTTATTTATTTAGAGAGGAAGAGAGGGAAGCATCAATGTGTAGTTGCCTCTTGCACACCCCCTACTGGGGACCTGGCCTGCATCCTGACTGGGAATTGAACCAAAGACCCTTTGGTTGGCAGGCCAGTACTCAATCCAGAGCCACATGAGCCAGAGCAAAATTTTTTATAAAGTATCAAAGTTACACAAAAGTCATAAAGAATGCACTAACAACAACAAAAACACATAAAGTTCCAGACTATTAAAAAAAAACAACTATGCAGAAAACTAAAAGGCTTTCCCTATACCATAAAAAATAGTGAGAACTTGGAGTATACACTTTTATGAAATAAAGAAATACAATAAAATATTACTTATATTACTCTACAATTTTAGAGGAGGATGAACATTATTTAAAACTGAACAAATATTAGACTTACTGAAGTGATCCAGAAAACAAAATCATATAACCCTTGCAGTTTTAAAGTAATATATTATAAGAATTTAATCTACGATTAGAATTTTTTTGTTTGAGAACTACAGTAAGTTTTTCTCAGATATGTAAATAGACCAAAAATATTTAACACACATTCTCAATATAGAAACATTTAAGAACAGGAAAATAAAAACGACTAGCAGTTGGACATTAGGATGTATTATTTTTGCATGATGACAAAGTGGAGTTAATTACAAAAATAAGCCTTTAAAGATAATATGGATATTCAAAATATAGTATTTAACAATAAACAGTGTCTAAAAGTAAATATATATGTGTGTGTGTGTATATATATATATATATTTTCAGTAGAGGAAAAAGTCTATGGGGCTCCAACTATAAGTGTTCATAAAATAATGTTCAATTCTTTTTACACTATGGAAGTTAGAAGACATCGTTGATTATCAAAGTAAAATTAAAGAGAAAATTTAAAGCACACGCAGTAGAATGTATGCAATGTGAATCACTGAAAACTGTTATAACAAAAATAAGTAAACCAGATAAAAGTGGCTCAACCTTTCAGAGCGATGGCATTTTTAAGATGGAAGAGATTTATTAACCTCTTCCACCTCTATTTATTCCAATACATATGAATGCGTGCATTCAAAAATTTACCAAAAACTCATTGTATTGCATTAGAAGTTTATTTCCTTCATATAATAAAATATTTTAAATTTATATTTCAAAAATTGTTTTATTAATAATTTTGCTGCAAAACCATGACTATTGCACTAAAAAACTGGAATCTCAACTGTACAAGTTAATTTAATTTTGTCCAAGTAATTTTCATTATGAAGACTGAAGTTTTGGATATGAATAATTTAAATTGATGAGTGGTCTTTCACATAGTAAGACACATGTTATTATTGAAGAACAATTGATTTTGAACACTTTCTATTTAACAGCAGGCTGCAGAAAATGCAAACTCAGAAAAGTATGCATTAGCAAACAGAAACAGTATATTCTCATAGCCACTTCTCCAGATAAAAGTGGCTTATGTCAAGGAAACCCAGAATTCTCTGACATTTCTTTGAAATCATGTCAATTTTTTTTGTCTTTAAGGCTGACATCACCTTTGGCAAGATATACCTTACTGATGCTGTCTTTTCAGACCAGAAATTAATAAGAAATCCACATTTCAATTTGGAGGTTGTGTGAGCAGAAGTAATTCATCTTCAAAAGAAGGCTGCAGGGTTCCCATGTGTCTGCAGGCTCGGAGTCTATGGCTCCTACAATATTCTGTAACAAATCACGGACCCACTTACCAGTCTTGTGGTATTCTGGCAATGCTAACTCTTAGCAATTTAACAAACATTGATGATTAACTCCTGGGATAAAAGACCTAGCTCCCACATTGAAACTACAGTCTGCTTTTACCTTCCCCCATGTTGCTCCAGGAAATCCCATTTTATATTAGCTGGGAGGGATATGAAAATGTTACCACTCTAGGCAAATAGTACACAATAGCAATTGATTTGGAGGTACCTAAAGGCCAGGCTTTTTCTATTTCTCATCTCCTTCTATCACAACCAACTTCATCTGCAATTCTGTGCCTTTGCCCATATGAACCTTCTTTAGCATGTGTCAGAGAACTGGCCTGTTAGAGTTCTGCGGGACTTTTGCTAAAATGTCATTTTAGAATCTTGTCTATAAGAATTTTTTTAAAACAAAGATTCCTTTCTGCCTCCATACAAATGTCTTTCATATTCCCTCCTTTCTTTAGACCTTACAAAAGCTTATAAGAAATAGATTAAAACATCTGCTATTTTCAAGTATGCCCCCGAAAATTTTGCCACAGTAGGCTTTGTTCTGGGTTTGAAATGACAACATGAAGCATTTTTATCCCTTTGCTTCAATAATATATAACAATGATTTTAACTTGTCAGCCTTGCTTAGAGAACTCACCACTGAGAAAGTGTTCCACCTTTATTTTTTTCTCACAAAAAAATCAGATTCTTATTATTTTGAATTGATTTCTTGAATTGAATTCAAGAAACATCTGTAGTGTGAATATAAACATGAAGACTTACTCAATGGAGTTTCTACTTTCTATGAACTCAGAGTGGGGTGTGGTAGAAGGAAAGAGAAGAGGCTAGGACTGGAATGGTGGAGTGGTCCAAATTCTGATTGGATCTTTGTTACCAAATCTCCTTTTGTATTTTGTTTAAGTAGGAAAGTGAATAACTTAACATCACTATGTCCCTAAAAACACCTTCCTAAAGTATTTTGAAAGGAATAATAATTATAAACTAACCCTTTCTGTGTCTTCATAATCATTTTGCAGCCTGAGAATATTCAAGAGCTGGAGAATCTCACTAAATCTCTTCTCAGGGGAAATGGCTCAAGTAGTACAGGCTATGACTGGAGACAGATCGGAGCCAAAATTTTATTTTTACCTCATCCAAATTGACCTATGAAATATGTTCCCTTCTTTCCTTCCTCCCTTCTTCTTAAAATTAGGATTTCACGTGAAAAGAGTAGCAAAAGAACATTCTATTGATAGGATATTCTTATTGGGCAAGAAACAAACTGTTAACAGGTAGACTTCAAAAGTGCTGAGAAGGTTGAGGAAGGCTCCAGACTTATGAAGCTAGAGAAAGTTCATAGAGCTTTATTCTCCTTGGTTAGGACAAGCATGTTACTTAAATCACCACTGATTGGCTACAATGTGCTGAGTCATGCTGGCAGGAAAAAAAAGCTCAAACTTCCTTTACAGTTTAAGTGGGTATTTCATGAAGTGGATTTTTATGAGTTTTGCTAACCTGGGTGTGGGCTATCAGTTAAGAGGCAAAGGTAGGTCCTGGCTTCCATTTTGGTTTTTATTTCACAAGGAATTATGTTATTTTCTTCCAGTTTCTATTTATCTCCAAATCAGAATAATAAAGCATGGAGTAGTTGAAGAATTAATTTCAATTTTGAGATAGTTCCATTTAGGGATTGGTAAATTTTTGATGTAGGGAAAAAGCCTTGCTCTCGTTCTCCTGAGCTACTTTTGGTCTGAGTTACAGTTCTTTTGGTAAAGATATGACTCCCGAAGTGTAAAACAATTTTTTATTGCATAGTCTTAAAACTATGCAGTAAATTTAGAGCTGGCAGAGAATTTTCTGGGTCTAGAAAGGCATCTCTTTTGGGAGACATGAGATTCCTGAAAAAAAGCTGACACATGGCTGCCTCTTTCTATGTGTATAGGTACAACTTACGTACAAAGAACTCACGCCTGGCAACTATTTTTGACATGGTACAGCCGGTACCTTGTCCAACTACCTTTTTTTCATGTGCCAACCTCTTATTGAAACAGTTGACTGTCTAAAAACTTCTCTAGATACTGCAAGAGGGAGTGTTGGCATGGGGCTGGCCATTGTTGTAAAGGAAGATGGGGCAGAGGGGAACCAGCTAGCATTTCTAATTCTACCTGCTTAATCAAACATTGGTCTTGTTTTTTGCTAATTGCCTGACTGCTTAAGCTAGGTTTAATCAGATAGTTTTCCATTCATATACAAAGGCAAAATGATGGATCACGAACAATTACACGGGTAGGCTGCCAAATTTTAATCTATGCATAAAATTTATTTTTGATTCCTTTGAAGAAACTGTTATGTTATTACATTGATGTCAGTCATATTGACTTTTTAACTGAACAGATTTAAAATGTGATATAGAACAGATTAAATTATAATTATAATTTAAGGGGTAAGGTACATATGTCATAATCCCTCAGAGCCAGAACTACATAGCATTTACGAGGGATATCAAATAATTTTTTTTCTGGTGCACAGGTAGAAAAGAATAGTTACATTGTGGTAGGGGGGAAAACATCTCTCTCAAACAGCCAAATAGTTTTACAGGACGACTAACAATTTCAGTAATTGTGGATGGATTATAACAGATATTCTGTAGTTTACTATTTTTAAGTCAGAGTTTTTCTCTTAACCCTTCCAAGTTGGGGGCAAAAACCAGTCTACTTTATTTCAATCTCCTTCTTTTAGGAATAAGACTACTCACAACCACAGGGAATGATAAAGCAATTGCCCAAACTCATTGTTTTCTTGGTCAATCTGGGCAGATTGCCAATTATGAAATCATGCAATGTTAACAAAATCTATATATCTATTCCCAAAGATGAAATTGCTAGCATATCTGAAGCATCTGTATTGGTGGTAACTATCAAACTTTGCATTGCAAAATTCAAAGCCAGAACTTGAGTGGGATATTAAATATGAGGATTTAGATTTCAAGCACTGTAAAAAGCAAAAAAGAAACTAAAAGCCCTAAGGCAAATGTATTGTACTGACATTTGAAACTCTTACAATAGATTTTATTTATTATGCTTTTTAAAAACAAAGAACTAGAAATATGCATTCCATTTTGCAAGGTGAGATATATTCTCTCTATGACAATAAAAATGTAAAAATAAGGTATTTTATGCATTGAAATCCCAATGAATTTGAAAATTGCAAATGATATCTTTCAGAGGACCTCAAGACAATAGTTAAAAACCTCTGGTGACTATATAATGATTCATACCCAGAAAGTGCTTGAAAATTGTTAAACACGGATTCATATCCAGAAAGTGCTTGAAAATTTTTAAACACTGTAATACAAGTTGAAATAGTCCATATTGAAACGACCTCTGGTGAATTGGACTGGCGCTGAAAAAACTGTTTTGCCAGAGATCATGTTAAGTGAGTGCTAGCAAGCAGGGAGACAGGTGTTTCCTGTTCCCAACCACATGGCATAACCATACCGATTAGCTGCGAGGAATCTAGCCAGGAGATTTAAAACAAAAAGCAAAAAAATTCCATTTACCACCACTCATATGGAAATTGGTTTAGGTTTAAATTATATTCTAAATAATTTAAACTGGTAATTAAGATTTATGGCCTTTATTTCTAAAGTAGCAATACTGCGGAATTGTCTCAGAATCACAAATGCTAATAAAAGGAAGGATTCTTGAGCTATCTCCTTCAACTCTCCACTAAGATAGGTATTCTTTCCTTCTCTCACTGTACTGGAAGATGGGCCACCATCCTCCCCTTGAATACCTCCAGTGTCAGGAACGGAAGAGGAGGAACTCACAGAAGAGGGAGATGACAAATCCATTTTCAGACACCTCTGAAGCTGCTGTGTACTGATGATCATTCAGACAATTAAACTAGAGTTAAAATAGTAAGTGCTAAGATGGGAAAACATCATATTTGCATATCCTGCCTCTTTAAGGTGATCATACATTAACGGCAACCTAAATTACCACACAATATTACTTTTATATTCCTAAAAAAAGTTTTGTATCCAACAGAATATTAAATGGAGTGCACGTTTTCTGGGTTAACACTAATAATGACTCACAGTGATCGCCATCTCTATTATCTGCAGATCCCATTCTCCGGGAACATACTCATCTAATACACTATGGGAAGTCAGGCACTGCAGGTCCCATACAAAGGAGAATTTCTAGATTCTGTATCACTGCTCCACTACTTGCTACAGTAAATCATCTGAATAGCTTCAGGAGAATGGTAGAATGATAGAGGCTTAGCTATGTAGCACCCCACTGGGTTAGAGAGGACGTAGTCTTGGGGTGTTGTAAAGGACAGAATGACATAGGAAATTTCTATAACAGCATTTGTTAGGGGCTAGAGCCTGAGTGTAAGCGATGAGCCCTCAAAATAGCAGATTTCCCCCCATGCTCTTCCTATTAAGAACTAAAAAATCATTACAACTCTTTATTCTCTATAGAGCCAGAAATGCTCTAAGAAAGATGCATAAGTCTTAAGCATGGATCTATTTTAGCAATGGGACAGTATGGTCCAGGAACTAAATGTGTGGGTCAGAGTAAGATGTCTGTGAGTCAAATTCCAGCACCACTACTTAAGCCTGTGTCTCTGTACAATTTATTCAACTTCTCTGTGCCTCAACTTCTTCATCTGTAAAGTGGCAATAATAATCTGTAGTAAACAGATTTGAAGTGATGAGGAAGTGAGTAAACTCTGTACAGTTTTCAACTGATGAACACATTATTTAATTGTTGTGAAAATATTCTTAAGTGTCATTCGAACATTTTTATGGGCTTTTTTGCTTCCGTTATTAAGGGGACACACATTCCTGACTCTGCTTTGTTTGTAACCCTGAAGATACTATTTTGGTGAAAGAGGCAGAGATTTCTTTCTTTCTTTCCCTCCTCCCCACCTCTCTCTCTCTCTCTCTCTCTCTCTCTCTCTCTCTCTTTTGCTGAGTCCTCAGGTTTTTGGGACTTAGCAGTTATGCACTGAGGATCTGCCCACACAGGTAGTAATTTCCTGGGCTGAATTCTGAAAGCACAAAGACTGCACGTGGTGGCTGGGACTTCTCTGCTCAGGACAGATGTGAGCATAATTTTGGCCAAAAGGCAAGGGGGTGGGAAAGGGAGAGATTTCTCAGAGCTGTGCTATGCTGGTATCTTTCAAAAGGGAAAAAAGATTATACCTCTAGGTTAAAAAGCAAGACTAAACCACAGTTATGTAATTTTGAAAGATTCCTAAATCTGTACTGGCATTGTATTTAAAACATTAAACTTCAAAGAAATAACCAAAGAATTTCCCCTGACCTCATACTACATATATCCCATTAAAAATTCAATTTGTAAAACATATTTCAAATGGTCATTCTCAAGAGAATATGCCTCAGCAAAGACCAGACACATGGAATATTTCAACTGTGTGTGGCTCTTCTTCATTTTTTTTTCTTTTTCTTCACATACAGGATAGGACTTCTAGATGAATAAAGATATGGTGTGTGTGTATTTTCCAGGACCAAGTTATCTTTGGGCTGTGATCAAGCATGAGAAATTTCCACCCTGAGGAAAAATATTTGAAAGTTGCAAAATAAATTGAAGTTCATGAGTAACACTACTTTTATATTGTAAACATACTGTAATTTAGATATATTTTCTATGGAAAATACCTAGGGATCCCTAAATTATGTATTATCTAGGGATCTATAGATTAGTGATCTTCTTAAAATTTTTAGTATGGCCAAGATTTTAGAGATTTGCTAGTTCAGTGCTCCCATTCTGCAGATGAATAAAGACTTAAATTATTTCAGGGCAAAAGAACATTCCACCTTTGTGATAGAAAATAGTTTTGTGTTTGAGTGCCAATTCTGGCCGATGGATAGTGTCTGCATGCAAATTTTTTTGAGAAAGATTGAAAGATTAAGTTCCGAGTCAGCTGGGAAGGATGTTCTGTGATCAATGCGCCTCTGCCCCAGATTTGGGATCAGGTTTAAGGGAGCAAGAATATCCTGTAGTTGCTGACTGGGAAAAGCAGAGTCTCTATAGTCAATGAGTCTGGCAATGGATTGATTTCCTCATCGATCAAGTGGGAATAAACTATTTATTGGGGAAATATTTATTGATCCAATCAACTTTTCCCCTATAGTCCTAGATTTACTTTACACAAGCAATGATGCTGTGTTTGACAGTGGCTGACCTCCTTTCCAGACTGGCTTTGGTAGCTTGTGACTGTGATAGTGAAATAGACCCTCAAGGGAAATTGTGGAAAATTTCATATGATCAAGCATACCAAGAGAATACTGTAGAAAACAGTCACAAGGAAGACAAACCTGAGGAACATCCCAAGATTGTGAATATGGCATATAAGTAATCTGAAAAACCATATCACAATAAAAGCCAGCTCTGTGGAGATTCCCTCAAGAGCAGGTTGGGGAAAGCATAGCCATATGGCCTGATCAGAAAACAGGGTACCTGTTTTTTACCGAAAAAAAAAATCCCTCTGTAAGACCAACAAACTGGTATCTCGAGTGAGCAAAACTTAGGACCTTCTAGGTAAGCCAGGAGCAGGAAACCAAGCATTCCAGTGAGAGCTTTCCCGTCAACAGCCTTGACCATGGTGGTATAAAAATGGGAACTTCTTTCCCTAAAAAGCTACAGCTAAGATTTGAAAATGCATGTCTTATTTATAAGTTTATGCATAAAATACAAAGTTTTCTGCTTCTATGGATCATATATGTGAGAAAACCTGCAAAACTAAGGAAAAGTCTTTCAAAAATGCTGTGAATATAAGTGAGTACCATCCTTGCGGCTATCTTTGATAACCGTGATATTTTCCCGTAAAACTTGGGTTTACAAAAATGAAAATTGTTTCAGTGGTCAGTTTGTACTTGATCATGCTTTCCTGTTTCTATGCTGTGGTATAAGAACTAGATTGTCAAAAACAGCTGTTTTTAGAGCTGTAGAAATGGAGAATACCTAAAATGACCACAGGCAAAGGAAGTATCTATGATTGAGAGAGGAGTAATCATTTCCTTTTAATCTGGGGAGAGAGTAAAATTAGAACAGGAGATAATGATGTTACTAGAACTGCTCAAGGCTAAAAAAATCTACAAGAGAGATAATTTTTTTAGAGCTGAAGAGAACATTTAAAATGTTACTGCTGATTTTAAGCACACCTGTTCAACACACGTTTGCTCATGTTTTATTCAGCAGGTGAATTTATTACGTGTCACATGGCACACTTTATTCTAATGTACATACATATTTAAAACTAATAATAATAGGAAGATGGCGGCGAGGTAGGTGGGAGCGGAGTCTACTTCATCCTGCACATGGGTGTAACACCTAGCCGATCTACTGAGGAACAAAGCAAACAGCCAACAGTACCCCAGCATTTATGAAGATAGGAGACCAAAAAGTATAGAGAACACTGAAAAAACAGAAGGTAAGGATATTGCTTCAGGACATAAAGGTCTCTGGGACCAGCGCAGGGACCAGAGCCACTGCAGCCCCAGGCTCGCACCCACCAGGCCTGCCTCAGGACTCCTGGGAGAGAGCTGGGTTAACGGCTCCCTCCCCTGACAAACAAGGCTTGAGCAGCACCGAGAGAGACCTGGCTGCTTGAAGTCGCAGGGAGGGGAATAAGGACAAAGTGGTAAACACACGGAGACTGTGGGCACTGGCTGGGGAGAGTTGAGAGTTGGGCCCTGTGGGACCCTGACCCGGATAGTCCCTGGCCTAGCTGGAGAGGTGGGCTGAGCGAGAGGACAGGCCCTTCCTTGTACGGAGGGAGTGGCAGGACTGAGCAGGGTGATTTTCTCAAAAAGAAAAAGACACTCGGGGGCACTTTGGAGAACTCTCCTGCAGCAGCAGCTCTAGTCTCCTCTCCACCTGGCCACCTGGCGCTCCCGCTGGGGTGTGGGGGGCCTCTGGGCCCAATTCCGAGGCACCAGGGAGAGTGCACATCTCAGAGGGCCTGAGACCACAGGCACCGGGGAGAGTGCTCACCACGAAGGCCTCATGCGTGTACCCATAGCCCTGAAGAGGTTGCTTGCCTGAACCTGTGGGACCAGGGGATGTTGGAGAGCTGGGCTGGAGGCTGGCCAAGTGCTGGTTGGAATGGAGAAGAGCTAAACTAAGCCCCCTGAGCCTGCTGCAGCCAAAAGACCAGCAAAACTGGCTTCACCAGTTTGAAGCCAGCAACAGGCTTTTTTTTTTTTTTTAAGTAATTCTTTATTATTATTTTTTTACTACTTTTTTCTTTTAACACCTTCTTCCTCTCTTTCCTTCTTTATTGTTCTATTCCTTCTTTCTTTCCCTTTATATCTCTTCTTCATTCCTTCTTCTTCTTCTTCTTCTTCTTCTTCTTCTTCTTCTTCTTCTTCTTCTTCTTCTTCTTCTTCTTCTTCTTTTTAATTCTCCAAGTGAGACAATAAAACTTGGAACTGTGAAAAGACCAGATTTGGACCCAAAGAGGGGGCATCCCAACAGCTGAGACAGTGAAACAAATTTCACTTTGCTACTACAGAGAACTTGCAAGATACTGTATATTTGTAATATTATTTTTTAAATTATTTTTACATCACTTATTTTATTAGCATTTTTGTATTTCTCTTCTTTCTGTTTAGTCTTCTTCACTTGACTAGTTAACTTGTATTGTTTGACTGATATTCCTTTGTTCTCTCTTTCATAGTGTATTGTTAATTAACTGTCTTTCACTTCACTTGTGTTCCATTAGCACACCACTGTAATCATTATCTCCCTATTCTAGTTATTCAGATCACATAGATTCTGTCATATGATTGTTACTCCATTACTATTATAAATAATAGCTGTTCCATACATTAGTACATACTACACAGAACCCCTCCCAGATCTCAGACAACTTCACTGTTTCCTGAACTTTATTACTGGTGTGGTTAACTCTATTCTCTCATACATTACACCTATTTTCTACCCTTTACTCTCATTTTACCTCATAATCTGACCTCCCACAAGCTCACACCTTTCTAGATCCAACTCACAATCCTCCCCCCCCACACACACACAACAAGAATCTTGTCTTCTTTCCACCCTTTGTAAAAAGTGGCTAGGTGGGTGAAATATCTCGGTTAACACTATACATATATCCAAAGGATCTCCTATCTCTTTTCTAAGGGCTGGTACTTTAAATGTCGTACAATACACTGCTGCTCTCTTAAACCATTTTGCCTTCCCCCTACAATTAATCACTAAAAACAGTAGGTAGAAACTGTGAACACCAGGTTACCTCCTGGAAGAGGAAACCCACCAACAAAGGAACCACCAACAGCTAAAAACAGAAGAAGGGGAAGGAGGGAGTGGAAGTCACACTAACTCAACCCAGGACCTATCTGGTATTACAACTAAATAGTGGAGAAATTACTCAGAACAACTGAACAGGAGCAAGAGAAAAGCCTCAAAACCTTGTAAACACGGAGGAACCAGCTACAACACCACCTGCCCACATGTGCACAACAGAAAACAGGAGGTGGGGGACAGACTGACCCTCAAATGACCAGCTGGTGGGAAGGACCCACCAAAGAAAGACCCAACAACAACCAAAAACCAAAGGCATACACAGAGCCAACATAAACCACATCCCAAGATCAGTAAGATCGGGAGATCAAGGAGACTGTACCATTGAATATCACAGGTATTCTACCACAGAAGTTTACACCATAAATCCAGGGGGTCAGAACAGATCAACTTAAGAAGCAGAGGCTAACAGGAAGAATCTCACAAGCAAAGGAAAGAAAAAGAAACAATCCCCAAATGAAAGGAAAGGAGGAAGTCTCAGAAACAATGCTAAATGAAAAAGAGGCAAGTCAACTATCAGATATTGAGTTCAAAGCATTGGTTATCAGGAAGCTCAATGAGCTCACTGGGAATTACCAAAAACTACAGGGAAACTACAATGAACTCACTGCAAACTATATCAACATGAAAAAGGAATAGAAATTATCAACAAGGGCCAAGAGGAAATGAAGAATACAATTTCTGAACTGAAGAACACAGTAGAAGGAATCAAAATCAGGCTCAATGAAGCAGAGGATCGGATCAGCGAACTGGAGGACAAGGTAGAAAAAAACACCCAGAATGAGTAAGAAAAGGAAAAGAGGTTCAGAAAGAATGAAGAAGGGCTAAGGGAAATGCAGGGCAATATGAAACGTAATAGTATCTGTGTAATAGGGATACCAGAAGGAGAACAGGAAGAGCAAGGGATAGAAAAAGTAATGATGGAAAATTTCCCTAATTTGATGAGAGAGAAAGTCACACAAATCCAGGAAACACAGAGTCCCAAGTAAGAGGAACCCAAAGAGGCCCACTGCAAGACACATCATAATTAAAATGGCAAAATTCCAAGACAAACAGAGAATCTTAAAGGCAGCAAGGGAGAAACAGAAAGTAACATACAAGGGAGACCCAATAAGGTTAGCAGCTGACTTCTCAATGGAAACGCTCCAAGCCAGAAGAGAATGGCAAACAATATTCCAAGTTATGAGAACCAGAGGCCTGCAACCAAGGCTACTTTACCCAGAATGGCTCTCAATCAAGACAGGAGGCCAAATGAGGAGCTTCCTAGACAAAAGAAGTCTAAAAGAATACACCTCCACCAAACCAGCTCTGCAAGAGATGCTAAATGGACTGCTTTAAGGAAAGGAAGGAAAAGAGAGAGAGAGGAACACAGGTACAAAAAAATGGCAATGAATAACTACCTATCAATAATAACCTTAAATGTGAATGGATTAAATGCTCCAATCAAAAGACATAGAATAGCTGAATGGATAAGAAAGCATGACCCACACATATGCTGCCTACAAGAGACCCATGTCAGGACAAAGGACCTACATAGACTGAAAGTGAAGGACTAGAAACAAATATTCCAAGCAAATGGACAGGGAAAAAAAGCCAGGGTATCAATACTCATCAGACAAAATAGACTTCAAAAAAAGGGCCATAGAGAGAGACCCAAAAGGTCACTTCATAATACTCAAAGGAAGAGTCCATAGGAAGACATAAACATTGTAAATATATATGCACCCATTATATGAACACCCAAATACATAAAGAAAATCTTGGAGGTCTTCAAGAAAGAACAGCAACACAAGTGACAGCAACACAATTGTATTCACAGCAACACAATTATAGTAGGGGATTTTAACAGCCCACTGTCAAAGGTGGACAGATCTTCCAAACAAAATATCAACAAAGATATTGTGGCATTGGACAACTCCCCAGATGAAATGGATTTAACTGATATATAGAGAGACTTTCATCCTAAAGGAGCAAAATACACATTCTTTTCAAATACACATGGAACATTTTCAAAGATAGACCACATAATAGGACACAAAACAAGCCTCAACAAGTTCAAGAAAATTGAAATCATATCAACCATTTTCTCTGACCACAAGGGACTGAAACTAGAAACCAACCCCAAAGGAAAACACCCCCAAACACTCAAAAACATGGAGATTGAATAGCATGCTATTAAACAATGAATGGGTCAAGAATGAGATTCGGGAAGAAATCAAAAAAGTTTCTGGAAACAAATGAAAATAAACTCACAACAATCCAAAACCTATGGGACACAGCAAATGCAGTCCTGAGAGGGAAGTTCATAGTGATACAGGCCTACCTAAAAAGAATAGAAACATTTCAAACAAACAACCTAACCCTGCACCTACAAGAACTTGAGGAACAACAACATAGACAACCCAGAGGAATTACAAGGAAGGAAATAACCAAGATCAGAGCACAATTAAATGACATAGAGACTAAAAGCACAATTCTAAGGACCAATGAATCCAGGAGCTGGTTCTTTGAAAATATAAACAAAATTGACAAGCCTTTAAGGAGGCTCATCAAGAAAAACAGAGAGAGGACCCAAATAAACACAATCAGAAATGAAAAAGGAGAGACTACAATTGATACCACTAAAATACAAAGGATTGTAAGAAATTACTATGAAGAACTATATGACAAGAAATGTGAAAACCTAGATGAAATGGACAGATTTCTAGAAATATATAATCTTCCAAAACTCAATGAAGAAGCAGCAGAAAGCCTGAACAGACCAATAACACCTGATGAAATTGGAACAGTAATCAAAAAGCTTATGACACACAAAAGCCCTGGACCAGACGGTTTCACAGGAGAATTCTACAGAGCATTTAAGGGAGAGCTAACCCCCATCCTCCACAGATTAATTCAAACAATTCAAGAAGATGGAAGTCTCCCAAACTCTGTTTTTGAAGCCAACATCATCCTAATCCCAAAACTAGATAAAGACATAACAAAGAAAGAAAACTTCAGGCCAATATCGCTGATGAACATAGATGCTAAAATCTTCAAGAAAATATTGGCAAGCCACATCCAGCAATATGTTAAAAAGATCATATACCATGATTAAGTGGGATTCATCTCAGGGATGCAAGGATGGTACAATATTCGCAAATCAATAAACATAATACACCACATAAACAAAAGCAAAGACAAAAATCACATGATCATATACCAATAGATGCTGAAAAAGAATTTGATAAGGTACAACACCCATTTATGATAAAAACACTCAGCAAAGTGGGAATAGAGGGAACATTCCTCAACATAATAAAGGTCATATATGAGAGACCTACAGTCAGCATCACACTCAATGGACAAAAACTTAGAGCTTTCCCACTAAGATCAGGAACAAGACAAGCATGCCCTCTCTCACCACTCCTATTAAACATAGTATTGGAAGTCCTAGCCACAGCAGTCAGACAAGAAAAAGAAATAAAAGGCATCCAAATTGGAAAGGAGGAAACAAAACTGTCATTGTTTGCAGATGACATGATAGTGTACATGGAAAATCCTATAGACTCCACCAAAAAACTACTTGACTTAATCATTGAATTTGGCAAAACAGCTGGATACAAAATCAACACTCAGAAATCAAAGGCATTCTTGTACACCAACAATGAAACATCAGAAACAGAAATCAGAGAAAAAAATCCCATTTGATATAGCAACAAAAAAAAGAAAGTACCTGGGAATAAACCTAACCAAGGAGGTAAAAGACCTGTACTCAGAAAACTACACAACACTAAAGAAGGAAATTAAGGAAGACACAAAGAGATGGAAGCATGTACCATGCTCATGGATTGGAAGAATTCACATCATCAAAATGGCCACACTACCCAAAGCAATTTATAGATTCAATGCAATCCCTATTAAAGTACCCATGACATATTTCACAGATATAGAACAAACATTTCAGAAATTTATATGGAACCATAAATGACCCCGAATAGCTGCAGCAATTTTGAGAAAGAACAACAAAGTAGGAGGGATCACAATACCTGATATCAAACTGTATTACAAGGCCACTGTAATCAAAACAGCCTGGTACTGGCATAAAAACAGGCACATGGACCAATGGAACAGAACAGAGAGCCCAGAAATAAACCCAAGTCTCTACAGTCAATTAACATTTGACAAAGGAGGCAGGAGCATACAATGGAGCAAAAATAGCCTCTTCAACAAATGGTGTTGGGACATCTGGACAGGTACATGCAAAAAAATGAAACTTGATCACCAACTTACACCATACACAAAAATAAATTAAAGGTGGATAAAAGACTTAAATATAAGTTGTAAACCATAAAAGTCCTAGAGGAAAACATTGGCAGGAAAATCTCAGACATTCCACGCAGCAACATTCTCACAGACATGTCCCCTAAAGCAAGGGACATAAAGGAAAGAATAAACAAATGGGACCTCATCAAAATAAAAAGCTTCTGCATGGCTAAAAAAACAGCATTAAAATGAAAAGAGAACCAACAGTATGGGAAAACACATTTGCCAATGATACCTCAGACAAGGGCCTGATCTCCAAAATATATAAAGAACTCACACGACTCCACTCCAGGAAGACAAACAACCCAATTAATAAATGGGCAAAAGCCTTGAACAGACACTTCTCCAAGGAAGACATTCAGAGTGCCCAGAGACATGAAAAGATGCTCAGAATCACTAGCCATCAGAGAGATGCAAATTAAAACCACAACGAGGTGCCATCTCACACCAGTTTGAGTGGCCGACATAAACAAACAAACAAACAAATGTTGGAGAGGATGTGGAGAAAAGGGAACCCTAGTACATTGTTGGCGGGAATATAGACTGGTGTGGCCACTGTGGAAAACAGTATGGAATTTCCTCAGAAAACTAAAAATGGAACTGCCCTTTGACCCAGCAATTCTGCTGCTGGGATTATACCCTAAGAAGCCTGAAACACCAATCCAAAAGAACCTGTGCACCCCAATGTTCATAGCAGCACAATTTACAATAGCCAAGTACTGGAAGCAACCTAAGTGCCCATCAGCAAATGAGTGGATCCATTTGCTTTCTCTCTACACAGCAGAGAGAAAGAAGGAGCTTATACCCTTTGCAACAGCATGGATGGAACTGGAGAGCATTATGCTAAGTGAAATAAGCCAGACGGTGAGGGACAAATACCATATGATCTCACCTTTAACTGGAACATAATCAACAGAAGAAAAAAGCAAACAAAATATAACCAGAGAGATTGAAGTTAAGAACAATCTAACAATAGCCAGAGGGGAGTGGGGAGGGGATAGTGGGGAGAAGGGTTTTCAGGAACTACTGTAAAGGACACATAGACAAAACCAAAGGGGAGGGCAGAGGCAGCAGGGAGGTGGGTTTGGCTGGGGTGTGGTAGAGGGCTGGGGAGAAAATGCAGACAACTGAAATTGAACAATAATAAAATAATTTTAGAAAAAAGTAGTTCATCATCACCCAGCTCTTATTATATGAAATATTAAAAGGACTTATCTAAGAAATTGAAGATCTAAAACTATGAACAGTAAAATGACAACAAACTCACAGTTATTAACAACCAAACCTAAAAAAACAAAAAACAAAAAAAAAAAACCTAAGCAAACCATTAGAACAGGAACAGAATCAGAAAAATGGATATCACATGGAGGGTTTTCAAGGTGGGGAGGGGAGGAATGGGGGGAAGGTACAGGGAATAAGCAGCATAATTTGTAGGCTTAAAATAGACGGGGAGAGGTTAAGAATGGTATAGGAAATAGAATTCAAAGAACTTATATGTACCACCCATGGACATGAACTAAGTGGGGGGAATGCTGGAGGAGTGGGGATGCAGGCTGGAGGGGGAATCAAGGGGGAAAAATTTGGAAAACTGTATTAGCATAATCAATAAAATGTACTTAAAAATTAATAATAATAAGTACTTGTTAATTATCTATTATGCTAGGCACTGATAATTTCTTTAAACTGTTTTTTGATGAATAGGAAAAAATATACTTATGGCACCTGAGAAGGTAACTCCTCAGTGAAGGGTAGCATTTATTTTTCCCAGTCCACACAGTTTGGAATAGAGAGAGTATGAACTGGAAACAAACTTATCCTCTTCTACTATGCTATGTTTGAATTTCCAAAAGGCAGTTACATTATATTAACATTCTGCTGATGGATGCATTACTTTTACCTCTTTTGTTTTTTTGCCATTCCTGATTCCAATTCATTTTTCTCACTATCTGTGTGATTGCAGCACCCCCCAAGTAATTAATTACTTATTTTCATAATCAACCCACATTTATAGATGTTATTGTCTTCATAACTCATTACTTCATTGTGTATTATGATAGTAGGAAACACACATGCACCTGGAAATAACCTATTGTTTTGTTATTTTAATGTAGGCCAATCATTGACAAAACTTGTATCATTATCTATCACTTCTTCTGCATCAAAAATTATGTCATAGCCCCAACTGGTGTGGCTTATTGGGTTGGGTGTCATCCGGCAATCTGGAAGGTCACCAGTTTGGTTCCCAGTCAGGGCACATTTTTGGATCATGTGCCAGGTTCCCAGTAGGGGGTGTGTGAGGGGCAACCATTGATGTTTCTCTCCCTCTCTCCTTCCCCTCTGCCCTCTCTAAAAATAAATAAATAAATTCTTTTAAAAAAATTAGAAAAACAATTATGGCATATATTAAAATATCAAAAAATAGCATAAATATTAAAGGTTCCTTTTAATATATTATCAGTATGATACATTTGTAAATGAATAAAAGGGAAAGAGGTTGTCATACTGTGAATGGAAGATCTGGTTAGTTTATTACGCAACTGGACAGAATAGAATTTCTGAGAAAGGGAAGGTATTTTAAATGGAAAGATTTCAATTTCTTACTATATTCCCAAAGTTTCACACTGTCAACTATTATGCTAACTTGCTTCAAACTGAAAGAACAAACATCGTTTTAGCCAGGCAGGGGCCGGATGTCTTTGAGGAAGGCAGCCTGCCAAGTTTCTTAGTCTATTTCCATTGAAAGGAATATTATCCTGACTGAGGTTCCGATATGTCTCTTAAATATTTAAAAACTATCCCATAAACATACACTACTATTTACAACATAAGGTATCAAACTATTTTCAGAAAATAATCATCTGTGAGAATCAAAAGAAAAATACACGCTCTATAGTCTACTTCCCTCAGTAAAAATGTCATGACCAAACATCATTAATTTTATTAATATTGTTCATTTAATGGACATTTCTAGAAAATTTTCTTAGTTTTTTGTTGTTGTTTGTATTTCTTTTACTATGAGTAAGTTCTTTTCTGACAGATTAGATTTTAAAAGATAATATAAACTGAAAAAAATTAAAATACAGTGTCTTCTTCATATATGTGGGAGGAAACTAGATATAAAGTCATATTTTTAATTTTGCCAAATGCTTTCTCTGCATCTTTTAAAATAATCACATGACTGTAATTATTGATTTTGTTGATTCATGAAGTCATATTTTTATGTATGCCATACGTTTATTATTTATTTTGATAGTATTCGTTGACTTAAATCTGAAATTAATATTTGACACTTATATTAGAAAACATACATAAAACAATTAATTTGCAATTCTCTGATGATTATTGACACTGAGCATCTTTTCATATGTCTATTGACCATCAGTATGTTGTATGTCCTCTTTGGAGAAGAGTCTATTCAGGTCCTTTGCCCCTATTTTAATTGGATAGAGTAAAAGAGAAAAACAACTCATGGACACGAACAACAGTGTGACGATTGCAGGTGGGGGAGGGGAATAGTTGAAGGTAGAAGATGGTATGGGGGGATAAATAGTAATGGAAAAAATACAAAAAAAACCAACAATTGAGTAATTTGTCATAAATCCCAAAGCTTATAAGTAGTAGAATTTGGATTTCAAATATGCTCTTAGAAGCCCTGGCTGGTGTGGCTCAGTGAATTGAGTGTCAGACTGTGAACTAAAGAGTTGCAGGTTCAATTTCCAGTCAAGGTACATGCCTGGTTTTGCTGCCCAGGTCCCCAATGGGGGAAGGGGGAATGAGAGGCAACCACACAATCAATGTGTGGTTGCCTCTCCCTTTCTTTCCTCCTCCTTCTCCTCTCTCTAAAAATAAATAAAATCTTTAAAAATAAAAATAAATAAAAACAAAAACTAAATATGCTCTTAGAACAGTAACCAGGATCCTTGGCCTTGTGGGTATAGCATCAAAATCTTCGGTAGAGGAACTCTGTTCTGCTAACCTTGTTTTGATTGAAAAGTCTGTCTAATGGTGATTTGCTGATGAAATATGAAATAAAATGGAAGCAACAAGTAAAGAGCAAAGTTTTTTTTTTATTATTTATTATCAGGGAAGTGAGGAGACCTTGGGGAGAGAGGGCTTTCTAAGTTATTTTTAGCAGGTAGATCTAATTACTTGTAGATTCCATAGTCTGGCAAAGGTATGGGCGATATGATGAGAGATTTGAGAAATGGTGAAATGTAATGGGGGATGTAAGATCATATCAAATTTAA
The DNA here is from genome assembly GCF_022682495.2 of Desmodus rotundus. Classification (NCBI taxonomy): domain Eukaryota; kingdom Metazoa; phylum Chordata; class Mammalia; order Chiroptera; family Phyllostomidae; genus Desmodus; species Desmodus rotundus. The sequence continues at coordinate 40,002,818 of NC_071392.1, forward strand.
AATGATATTTATAATGTGAATAAAGTTATGTTCTGATAGTTTGTACAGAAAAAATTAAAATGGAGGCCCTTCATGTTTTATCACGATTACTAAACATTAAGACTGTCTGATATTATGTCTTGTAAATTTCTTTTGTTGGTATAAATATTGAGATGCCACATTGGTTAAGTGCCATTATTTGTAATTCAGTGTGTCACTGAAAAGAGATTTGAAAAACTGAAAGCTAAAAAACAAATGAGAAACTGAAGGAAATGTTAGAAATTGAACACAAACTACACCTTTTATTTTCAAATTGATGAAGCACAAAGTCCAGCGTGTTATAGCAGCACCATGGCCGTTTCCTGCCCCTTTCATAGGAGACTTCTCTGCCATTTTCTATGTGCATGAAAGAAAAATAAGTGTGGAGATTTCACTCTTAGAAAAAAAATCCTTCTCTTTTCACTGTGGTACATCATGTTTTACTTTATAGAAAGGATCCTAGTAATGTTAAATCAGAAGTTGATTCAGTAATACCTATGTGGCATCAATGTTTAATATGAGAAGTATCGTATTTCCTATGTGAAGTTAATCATGGCAAAGCTAGAAAGTCACATCATATTTCTGTGAGACTGTAAACCCAAAGTGCCATCCAATTATTTCATTTGTGTTTGTTGAAATGGAACCACAGAGCAGGTAAGCCAGGGGGCTTACAGCCTTTCTCTCTGCCTATAATCATACTGTTTAAAGGATATCGGTCCCAAATTTGTCTCTGTGCAAAATGATATATGCATAACCATACTGTGTTTCCTCTCTCAACTGTTTATAGGAAGAATTTTTTTTCTTTTTCTTTTGGCTATATACCTCTTGTTTCATATTGTTAAATTCCTACAGTATAGTGTACACAAGACAACTTGAATAAAGATAGGGACTTTATCTTAGAAGCATCTCTTATGTCTACATCTCTTATCTCTTATGTCTTATAGCCTTATTATGTATGGGTGGAGGCTTATAACAATAGAAAAATGGTCAGAATGAGATTCCCATTATACCCCCAGCTTAAAGATAAAATTTTAGCCAACAAATATGCATACATGGTTTAGTATTATAGACAAAGCCTTAGTATTCTAGGATAAATTGTCTTAAATTAGTAAACAGATTCTTCATTGTCTATGTCCTTTATTGTCTACAGATAAATAGTTTTACATTTTTATCTTAATAATAAATATAAACATAATGAACATTTACTATAAACAAAGAAAAAATTATAATATGTAATGTACAAAGTTACCCTCTTTACCCCAATATGCTTAGCCCCTAGCCTAAATAATGTCTCAAAGTATATTCTATATTTAATCTGTTCATATAATATATGGACACAAATTCAAAGTATTAATTTACCTACATTTTCTTTAACAGCATAATAAAATTTCATATCATTCAACTACACTAATTTTTTTAATAACAGGTATTGGATTATTAATAATCTTTATGTTGGTCAGGACTCTTAAGTTACAAAGACAGAAATCAAATTATAATGGCTTAATCAATAACAAGCAATGTAGTGGACATATACAGTAGCAGCACAGAGAACTGAAGGGAAAGCTAGACATCCAAACCTCATAAAAAGCTCCAAAGTCAGACCAGTTCAAACCATAATACATATGAGCCTAAGATTTTTTCTAGGTTTCTGTTTTTCTCTGTAAGTCATCTTCATTATCTTTAACTATAGTCAGGCTTCTCTAGAATGTGGAGAAATAGCTGTCCGCAGCTCTGTACTCAAAAATTCATACCCCTCAAAACCAAAGACAAAAGGAATTAGTATCTCTACCTTTGAGCCCTGATTGGTGTGGCTCAGTGGATTGAGCACCAGCCTGTGAACCCAAGGGTCACTGGTTTGATTCCCTGTCAGGGCATGTGCCTGAGTTGCAGGCCAGGTCCCCAGTAGGGGGCGCTCAAGAGGCAGCCACACATTGATGTTTCTCACCCTCCCTCCCTTCTCTGCTCTCTAAAAATAAATAAATAAAATCTTTAAAAAAAATAGTCCTTTGGAAAGATTCTGCCTTCCAAAGGGTCAGATGGGGGCACTTGCCAACGCTTGAATCACTATGGCTGAGGAATAATACACCATTACTGATCCAGCTGGGGTCCTTGCTTATGTCCCCCATGCCTTGCAATGGTCAATTCTCAACAAATATTGATGGAATTAATATCCCAAGACAACTTTGTTAAAATATAAACATCTTAAAAAGTCTGAGTACTTAATAAACATCCTGTGTCTGTAATGCATAATTATTATTGTAATTTTTCTAGATATATGTCTTCACTGTATTCACAATATTTTAAAATGTAATTCTGATAAGATTATTTATACATAATCATAAAATCCAACATATCCATTTGTCATTTCAAATTTATTAAAGACCAATGACTGAACACCTAATTTATTAAGTGTATGATAAATTCATCTATCCAGCTGGTTTAAAACAGTAAATAAACTGGTTTTTTTATTACACAGTATAAAATTTTTAATTCATCTTTCCCTTCTTCCAGAAATACTCTGTGAACATATGTTAAGTGTGAAGTTCTAGTCCAGGTGCTGGAAATAAAATTGTTTATAAGACCAATCTCTAGAATCATTGAGGTTATATTCTAATTAGGGGAGTCAATGGATATACGAATCAATATTAGGTATTGAAAAGATCTATTAAGAAAACACAGATATTAGAATAAAGCACGGTGTGATGGAATACAAGGAGCTGATATAGGAAGCCCAGGACGGCTTGTTCGCTTTGAGTGTATTGTTTGAAGAAAAGCTAAATGAGGGAGGGGGTAATGCAAGCAACTCAGGGCAGAGAGAATTACATGTAAAAGGACTCTAAGAAAAAGAATGCAGCACTCAGAAAGTTGCAAGATATCTACAGAAAACCATAAAATATCTACTGCAAACCACAAGAGAACTGTGAGATATCTACGGAGTCTTGGGGAGGTCTGTGAGTGGCAGGAGATGGGGTTAGACCACATAAGGCGTTACAGATGATGTAAGAAGTGAAACAATCTGAGTGTTGCTTATGTCGGCTCCCTGTGTCCACTGTGTACCGTTTTGCTGGGAGAGCAGTTCTGCAGAGTGAACTGGAAGAACTTCAATACTTGTGATTATTAACATATTAAAATTTGCCAATCCTCTATTGTGCTAGCAAATTTTATTTTATTTGGTGACTTAAAATAAAATAAATGCTCTGCAAGAAATTTAGATTTCATTGCATCAAATCAATTTATTTATAGATGAGTGACCTGACCATAAATTCCTAACTGGGTCATGATGGATAGTCAAACACCAAGCATAAAGCCGTTTTAGTGAGAGGTTTATCTTTGCTTTCAGCAAGCCCTGTCCCCTGTTTTTGTGAATCTAGGTTAACACCTTTGAAATAACCACCCTGCAGAGAGCACATAATCTTAACTGTCCAGTAATTTAGTCCCCACCTCGCTTTCTCCTGTCTTCATGTATCCTTCTTTACATTCCCTCCTTAATCTCAAATGCATAAAAGAAACAGCAAAAAGCTGATGTTCCCAGGAGCATTTAAGGTCTTGCTTCCTGGCAATTGTCAGTTGTAACTCAAATAAACACTTGTAAGAATTCTCTTATGGTTTGGATGTTCTTATGTCACCAGAAGACACTTAGCAAACTTCCAATTAGATGGGGCATATTGGCAAATAAAGTGATTAATATATTGGAATGTGATGCTATGACAGGAGGAACGCCTAAACTAGTTCTTTAAAAAGTGGGACAATCCAACTAGGATATTGAATGATACAACTTTTAAATGAAAAACTGGCGGAGAAGAGCATGTGCAAAGACTGGAGGCCAGGGAGTGTGTGGTAAATTCAAGAAATGTCCAAGGATTTCAGTGAGGCTGAGGCAAGAGGCAAGGAGGTTTGTTTATTTTGTTTGTTTATTGGGATTTGGTGTCTTGGAGGCAAACTTATGGAGGTTGGGGAAGATATTTGATAATTAGCAAAGGTAAGTATAGGATAGAGACATTTAACAAAGAATTACAGCTGATACCCTATCAACTTTGGCATCAGGGCAATGCCATCAAACAGGTTACTATGAAAAAGACTATTAACAGTGAATGGTGGAAAAAGTACCGAGTCCTCAAAAACCCACCATTACTCTACGTGTCTACAAGTAAAAGTGCATCAGTCCATCCTGAAGGAGGAGGGCAGCCCATAAAAGAAATGGTAAGGCGTATCCATGTAATTTGGGTTCATGTGACCTTCAGACACCAACAGGAACTAACTCACAACTTAACGTAGTGAAGATTCAATCTCAAATTGCAAAACAAATAAGCAGCATTATCTAATTTATAAAGAATTATTTTGGATGAATTTTGGTGTGGTTGTTCATCACTGTTTATACTTTACTTGCTTTTAATTATTGAATAAATACATTTGTTTTTTAAAAAAAGTATTTTGCAGTATCATTAAGGATTTTGGATATGATTTTTGAAGCAGTAGAAAGCTGGAGAGGATTTGAAACAAATAAATCGCTCAGGCTTGTATTTCAGAGGCGTCTTTGCTGTCTTTGTCATTGGGTTTGAGAATCACTCAGAGCAATTTAAAGTGGGATGTACAAAGACTAAGGCATGGACTAGATATATGCTCCTTAGCAAAACATATACACGCTGTAACCCAAATGATTTGTGTATACACTGAGCAGATATTTAAAAGCCACTATTGGATGGGACTGTATGGTTTAGAGTATAGTTAAGAGAAATTGAGGACAACATTCAGTTTCTGGCATCAATTTAGACTCTACCAAGTTAAACTCTGAAAATCTGAACAGTAGCCAGGCTTAAATCGATATCTGTTAGGCTTTAATATTTAATAAATATTTTTCAGTGTAAATTAATGGTGCAAATGAGACTAGGCAAAGTTTTAAAAACAGAAGTGCTACTTATATGCAAAAAGTATAGGTATATTTTAATAATAAACATAATCAAAGAACCCATAAATGTGGTTTTTAAATGATGCCTACTGAGATTAATAAAATTAGATTAAAATGATAGTTTAAATAGTTTATACATTCATATCTGTCTTCTATATTTTGGGGAGAGTTAGTGATATCATGTTACTTGTTTTATTTTATTATTCACGAGAGTATATGTGCCGATACTATCATAAGAAATAGTGATGACTGCACAGGGGGTCGACGTAGCATTTCATTTTCAAATAGGTCTGAGTGAAGGAGCAAGAAGCAATCATCATTATATATTTAGTCTCAGGGGAGAGGGAATCCACCCATAACTGGTCTATTGATTTGTGTCCAGAGAGCCATGAATGGATAGGAAAATGACTGATTTTTAAATAGAAACAGTTTTATAATCTGAGTCATATTGTACCATATGTACAAATTAATTATTAGGGCAACCATGGAGCCATTGTAGGAATTACATAAATTAATACATTTTCAATGAAAAGGCATTGAAATTCTAAAGCCTTAATAAAATACTACATTATTGTGATTTGAGAATGGCAATTTTTACTCTTATTTTTATTTTAGACATTCAGATATGCTACATTTTTCTAAGTCCGTTGCCCTTGACAGGTATACATTTGATATTTTAAAGATTTACAAGATAAAGTTAGTCTTTCAGATGTCTATCATTAAAGAGTTCTCTAAACAAATAACATCCAGAGGAAAATAAATACAACAAATCTTGCATTAAAAGAAATTAAAGACAATATTCTCTTACTTTATGATTTTGCCTTGATAACTATGTGTGAAGAATGAATTTTTATTTAATCACATTTAACTTACTTAAATTACATGCATAAATATTTAATAAATTTCTTTTCTTTAAGTGTCAATAAACCTTTTAAAATATAAAGCCTTAAACACTATCTTAATTCATTGGTATTGTTCATTTTCATCTTATGCAAATTTTAGGATGGTTTATAGCAATAAATTCAGATTCTTTAAAATAGACATAAGATTCTAATTACTGCAAGCTGAAGACTTCTGAGAAAACAATGTGATGAAGGGGGCACACTTCCAGAAACATCCTCCAGGTGTTGGATGCCCATTCGGTTGAATGCCAGTGTTTATTGGGAGATTACTCTGGGTCATGCACACTCTGTGTTCTTTATATGAATTTATCTACTTAACTATCGATACCACCTCCATTTGACTGAAGAACAGGAGACACAGAAATGGTAACTTACCCAAAGTCGCACAACTATATTAGCCCTGGAATTCAGTTACGGACTAAATTCCTCAAAATTCATGCCTTAGCATATGACCTTATTTGGAAGCAGGGTCATCACAGACATAGTCAAGGTAAGGTTGACCCGGAGTAGTGTTCTTAAAAAAATAACATCATCTGAGGAGGGACACACACAGGGACAAGGTTGTGTGAAGACTGGTGTTATGCTGCCACAAGCCAAGAAAGTACCAGAAGCCAGAAGAGGCCTGGAGCCCTAGTGCCCTCAGAGGGAACGTGACCCTGCTCACATTGTAGCTTCAGACCTCCAGCCTTCACAACTGTGAAATAATACATCTCAGTTGTTTATGCAAAAACAAGTGTTTAATTAGTGAAATTTTTGAATTTTTGAAAACCTACATCTGTCCTTGTGAGACATGTCATTACTTTGATGTCAGTGACCTAACCACATGTACCATTTGTTTCTTGAGTTTTAAAAAGTACCCCTGATAGTATATCTTATGACCTTGAGAGTTCCAGCTGTGGAAACCGGTCTATCATTTTCTTTAGTACAGCGACACAAGCATAAGATTTACATGGAAGAAAGATGAATAATTCTAAAGAGAGTAGCCATTATCAAATGATTCCTTTTGATTTATACAGCCTTTCACACTGTTAAGAAAATAAAATATAAAAACCCTATATATTTTTAAATGAACAATAAAATAATATGCAACATATTATTTTATCACATAAATAAAACACTGAGTTTCTTCATAATAATTGAGGTTGCATTGACTATAAAAAGAGTATTCTATTTTCCTTTGAAAGAATTCACAGGTCATCTCAATTCGTGGTGAATCTAGTTTTCCCACTGCTCAGCCAAAATGGTCTCAGTCATTCTTGACTCTTTTATTTCTCTCACACTCTTTATCCAATCCACAAGTAAATACTGTTGGTTTTACTTTTAATATATATTGGGACTGTAACTATTTCTCATCACTTCCACAGCTATCACTTGAATCCAAGCCACCATCACCTCTAGCCAGAATTACTGCAAGATTATTCCAACTGCTTCCATCACCATTGCTCTTATAGTCTGTTCACAGCCCAGAAGACAGAGTGATTCTGTCACAACATAACTTGCATTTAAATTTACCAATGGATTCTCATTTTCTAAGCAAAACCCGAAGTCCCTGCAAGTACTTTTCTGTTCCTACATAATCTCATTGGACCTGTACTCTTTCCAACCTCACATCCTGCAGCTCTTCCTTTCCCTTATCCCTCTCTTCTGCTCCTTAAGCAAGGTAGTTGGCTACTCTTTTGCCTCAAGGCCTTCGTGTTTGCTCTTACCTCAGCATAAAGCACTCTTTTCTTTTTTTTTTTAATTTAAATTCTTATTGTTATTCAGTTACAGTTGTGTGCCTTTTCTCCCCATCCCTCCACCCCACCCCAGATGAACCCACCTCACTCCCCCACCTCCACCCTCCCCCTTGATTTTGTCCATGTGTCCTTTATAGTAGTTCCTGAAAACCCATCTCCCCACAGTCCCCTACCCCCTCCCCTCTGGCTATTGTTAGATTGTTCCTAACTTCAACGACTCTGGTTATATTTTGTTTGCTTTTTTTTTCTGTTGATTATGTTCCAGTTAAAGGTGAGATCATATGGTATTTGTCCCTCACCGCCTGGCTTATTTCACTTAGCATAATGCTCTCCAGTTTCATCCATGCTGTTGCAAAGGGTATAAGTTCCTTCTTTCTCTCTGTTGTGTAGAATTCCATTGTGTAAATGTACCACAGTTTTTTGATCCACTCACTTACTGATGGGCACTTAGGTTGCTTCCAGTACTTGGCTATTGTAAATTGTGCTGCTATGAACATTGGGGTGCACAGGTTCTTTTGGATTGGTGTTTCAGGCTTCTTAGGGTATAATCCCAGCAGCAGAATTGCTGGGTCAAAGGGCAGTTCCATTTTTAGTTTTCTGAGGAAATTCCATACTGTTTTCCACAGTGGCCATGTTACAGAGCAAAGGGTGGGGGGGTGGTTCCTTCACGATAAATTATTACAGAAAGGATTCCCCCTTTCTGTCTCTGGAGGTTCCTTCCCCCACGCCCACCTGCTAGATTCGAAATGCCTGCCGCCAGAGGAAAGACATCTCTCAATGCCAGAGACTGGTGAAAAGGAAAGGAATTGTTTATTTAAAAGTTATACAAACTTAGAGTAATGACTTAATGTCTTCAATAAGATACCAAAGTCCTCTAGAATACCCACAGATGCACAGTCCTTCCCTCTCCCTATGCCCAGTCCGGGGTACCGTGTCTCAGGAAAGAAGTAGAAGTCCGTGATTCAGGCTCCCGGCACCATCAGCTGTGTGGCCGCTGCAATCTCCAGTTAATCCAAAGCCATGTGGCACCTTCTCATGGTCCACCAGCAAGAGTCCTCTCTCCCCTTTCTCTATGGCTGCAAAGTCTCTCCTGCTACCTAAGCCTCGTGGCAAAAAGAAGCACTCCAAAACCACGTGGTCCTCTCTACTCTCCTTCAGAACCGCGTGGTCCTTTTCCCCACTTCAGAACCACATGGACCTCTATCTATCTACTTGCTTCAGAGCCTCGTGGTTCCACCATTTACTTCAGAGCTGCGTGGTCTACTCCTTCCTTCAGAGCCGCATGGTCTCCTCCCCATTTACTTTGGAGCCGCGTGGTCTCCTCCTTTCTCCCCCAAAACCTTGTGGTCCTCCCCCTTCTATGGCTGCCGGGCCTAGGTTTAAATCCCAGCACCCATCTTCCTTTGCAGCCCCATTTCCGACTCCTCCTACAGTCAGCTACACCTGCCAGCATCCCCGTATTCTTCCAGCTTTACTGGGCTGCCATAGTAAGTCCGGGCAGGTGTGGCCACATGGCATGGAGCCAATCATCTCCATGCTCTCACGCAGGCCCTGTAACCAAGGGGAGTTGCTTCCCAGTCCCATCATGGGTGGAAGTCACTCCCATCTCCCTGGCTCAAAGCAGGGCCACAGCTATTTAACATATCCATGAAACCAGTTAAAGGTTATAGATATGTTAAATGACTGCCAGGGGTTAGCTACAAAGCTGTCCAAAACAGCTCTGAATGGCCCTGTTCCATGTGTCCCATCCCCCCTGGCTCAGGCTTGTGGGGGTGAGGACATCCTACGTACATTTTTCTAATATTTCCTGGACATCCCGAGTCCTGGACCCCATTACAAATCCCTTCCTGGGGCCCTCCTCTTGGCTGCACCCTGCTTCAGCCACACCAGTCTGCATTCCCACCAACAGTGCACTAGGGTTCCCTTTTCTCCTCATCCTCTCCAACATTTGTTTGTGGATTTGTTTATGTTGGCCACTCTGACTGGTGCGAGATGGTACCTCATTGTGGTTTTAATTTGCGTCTCTCTGATGGCTAGTGATGCTGAGCATCTTTTCATATGTCTCTGGGCCCTCTGTGTGTCTTCCTTGGAGAAGTGTCTGTTCAAGTCCTTTGCCCATTTATTAATTGGGTTGTTTGTCTTCCTGGAGTGCAGTCATGTGAGTTCTTTATATATTTTGGAGATCAGGCCCTTGTCTGAGGTATCATTGGCAAATGTGTTTTCCCATACTGTTGGTTCTCTTTGTATTTTAATGCTGTTTTCTTTAGCCATGCAGAAGTGAAGCACTCTTTTCTGACTAATCCATATTATTTGCTCCCTCTTGAAATATTTTTGCAAATCTTACCTTCTCACATCTCACTCCCAAGTCAGCTGGGGTCTGGCAGAAGAGTTGCTAGCGTGCAAATGTGTAATTTAAGAGATAATTAGGGACTATTTACAAAGCCTGGGAAGGCTAAAGGAAATTACAAAGAGGTGGTGAAGCGCCCAAAGATTAGCAACAGCTGGAAGCCATTACCATCCCTAGAGTGAAAGCAAAAGGGAGAAAAGCTGTTATCTGAAAGTAAGGAGAGCTGTAATACTGAGGAAAGTTTCAACATGAGCTTGTGATTATAGATAGAGAAACGAAGGCACTAACAAATGATAATCCATCAGGGACAGAATAAGGGAGAAAAATACCCAGGTCTCTCTCTTCATCCTGTGATTTGCTGCTGAGATGTCACATTGGCAGTACTTAGAGACCAAAGGAGAGGGAGTCTGGGAGCTAGACACTGAGAGCCCAAGGTAGGGTAGGGAAACTCAGGGGATTGATCTGCTAGTTAAAATGGAAAATAACTACAACATCCATTCCTCTCCCACTCCCAGAATCGACTCTTTTTAAAAATAATAGCTGTATCTAGATGATAGATTACATGCCATAACATTGACTACTTTAAAGGTAAGTTATCAACAAAGATAACTGAAATTCATTGAGTGGCACCTAGAAAAGTACATGTATGTTTAGTGCTTTACCTTAGGGCTACATCAACTCTTCTTTCTGTTACAGTCCAGAGAAACCTTGATCACCTTGTTGGTCCATTACAGAGGCATTATACCAGACTAATACAATGTAGCTAGTGTGCTTGATTACTTCTGTATGTCACATCCAGAACTCTTACACATTTCTAGCTGCATGTCAACTACTTCTGCTTATCTTTGTTGGTGAAAATTGAAAAGAAAGTGATATCTTATTCAACAGCCGTCTACCAGGTACCAAGTACTGATTTGCTGCAATGATATCAAGAAGAGCAGCTGGCATTAGCTCCAGCTACTGAAGATCCTTAAGAAAATTCAGTCATTATTCAAGACTCATTTGGCTTTGTAATGGCTAGAGAGACAAGTTAAACAGATGTGAGGGGAATTACACACCCTGCGTTTGTCAAGACGCTAATGATAGTCCTAATCTCTGTAATTCTCTTACAAATGCTGTGCTGCCTTGACTGTACTACTTTGCATTGAAAGCAGCTTCCACTAGAATTTTTCTATCCTGATGGCCCTTAATGCATGATCAGGTAATTAACGTGGAGAGTTTTGCCAGTTACTAAGTATGCACATTCTTACAGTGCATGCTTGGGCTAGGTAAATGAGCACAGGATGGGTCACTGGTTTGACTGTGACACAGACTCAGACCAAGACTCCACTTGTCATTGTACTTCAGTAAGCCTCCATTCTAATCTGCATTAGCAGCATTTTATATAGCCAGGGATTAACCTCAGTGAAGAGCCTCTTTGTAGAGCTAATGATCTTCCAAAAAGTCTGTATTTTCATCTCTGCTGTAGAGTTCTACCATCATCTCCCTCCATTAAGAGAAGACAGAGAAAGATTCAGGGTATAGCTGGTAGACACATTGCAGTCGTTTTCCCAGTATTTATGGCCAAATTTTCTTTGATGTGTTAAGCCTGCTTCTGGCACCTATGACCAGGAGTTTATTATTAAAATTAAACTCAAAGAACTGAGTTCCAATCTATCATCTTCATCCATTATCTTGGGCCTACAGAAGACAGTCAATCAAGAGCTTTCAACAATGTTTTGGAGAAGACATTGAGGGGCTTGGTTCCAGACCACCAAACTTATGTGAAATCACAATAAAAAGAGTCAAAAGTTTTACTTCTGGTAGAGGGTCTTGTCTTCCATTTGTAAAAACTACAACATCTGTGAAGTGCAATAAAAAGCACAATAAAATGAGGTATACCTGTATCTGCTAGCTTTCCCAGGAAGACAGCAGGACAAGGCTGAGCAACTTGTGCAAAGTTGCTCCATCCAACATTCCTTAGGTTTTCACACTCCTTTCTTTAGCGTGCCAGGAAATGTTGTCAGCTCATTGACAGTATTTCACCATGGAGTTCAGTTTTCATTTGGTTAATGAACCAAGCCATTGTTAACTCTTCTCCCAAATGCTTGAGCAACCATACAAATTCATCCCAGCTGGGATTCTCAAATTCAACTAAAATCAATCTTGTGTTTTATCCTCTTTTTTCTTATACTCTTGTAAATAACTTTTACCTGTGTTGTTGAAACTCCTATGAAAATAGGCAAGATCCTTTGTTAAAGCTGCCTCATGCTTAGAGTGGATTTTTCACTTTTCCATCTGGGCTATGCTGATATAAATCATTCTATGGGCCTAGAGGTGACAGAAACTTTTTGTGAATGACAACTAAGAGAATCTGTAATTCCTTGTTATTAGTAAAGTTATTTAAGAGCTTTGGGAGATGGGGAGGCATGCTCTCTGGAGGATCAGGCAGAGGAAGAGGCAGTTTCCTCTTCCAGGTAGTGTGGAGAAGGATCTGAGTGTTCGATGCTGGCTATGTTCTCTCTGTCTTGTCTGTGCCCAAAGGTCTCAGGATGCTATTCCTATTAACCCTTTATCTTTCTCTCAGGAGAAGAGACTGAAGATATTGCATATTTAACTGGAAACAAAATTCCATAATGCTAGCAATCAGGCCTTGGGCTGGATCCTTGGCCATGTCTTTCCTGTGACTAGGTAAGATAATTCTTTTGCAACTGCCTGAAAGCCAGTTGATTTTCCACCCATGCTCTGAGCCTTCAGTATCTCTCTCTATTTTCATGCTTTCAGGTTATTCAGAAACAGCTAGCTCATTCCTCAGTTTTTATAAGCATCATCATCACCATGGCAACTAAAAGCTTCACTACTACAAGATTTGCAAATGCCTTGTCCACCGCTAGCATTTCATCTCATGCTACCACCAGTCATAATTTGAGTAATCCTAATACTAATGCAGCCACAAATCCAATGAAGGGTCTATCTTGGGCTGCTGAAACTTGGTAAAAATTAAAGTATCAAAATTGTCCAGACATAAAACAACACATTGAAAAGGGTATTTCAACAGTTTAACGTAAGAACTATTTATGTCAGTGTAAATGGAGTAAAGAGAAGCAATAAGGATGAAAAAGCACCTAGAAAGAATCATTGATGAGAAGTCTGTAAAATCCCTAGGTTTGATAGACAAGCGTAGGGACTATTAAGAGAAACTTGAGAGCTGTTTCTGTGTTGTACAAGCTGCCTACCAATAACTGTGTTCAGGGGAGTGGACCACAGCTATGACTCAGGTGGGTGGTTGGGGAAAAAAATCAGAACTTTCTCCCTTCAGATTTCCTACTGATAACTTCCATTGTCCGAAATCAACTAGACTTCAGAGGACAAAAAGCCTGGAAGATGCAGTCATAGAGATCATTTTCCTGGGTCACAGGACAAGACAGGAATGGGTGGGGAATAGATTTGAGTAGGCAAATGAGATACAACTGGCATCCTTCTCTAACCATCTGATCCTCCCATTAAAATCTGGAACACTCCCTCTGGCACTATTTACATATCTTGGCTTTATTTTTCTTCATAGCACATATCTTCTTTAATAAACTATATAGTTTTCTTATTTATTTTGTTTATTATCTGCCTCTTCTTCCACAGTGAGGTCTCCATAAAGCAGGAGTTCCCCAGATTTGCTCATTCCTCAATTCCCAGTGCCTCGAGCAGTGCCTGGTACATTCCACAAATGTTTGTTGAATAAAATTCTATTTCATGCACAACTTAAATTGTTCAAGTTTAAATACTCAAAAATTGTCCAAGAGCCTAAGAACGACTATGCACATATTCTCTGCTATAGTGGTAATACCATTTTATAACTATTAAATGAAGAATGTTTTCATAATATATTAATACAATTCACAACAATTCTGTGTTGTTTTAAAACTGGTGTTTTAAGGCTTATTAAAAGGCTAGTGCTTTAAGGCTATTAGAAAACCTCATGATCACACAGCATAAGCCAAATTAGCAGTTCATGTGGTTGAAGTACTGAATATACTGCCTCCCCCTTTTATGAGTTTATTGTGTAATTTTAGACAATGAAGAAAGCAAAAAGCAAAGAATACCCACACATTTGATTGCTCACACACCTCAACGGACAACTTTTTGGTGTGTACTGTGTTGTACACTTTACATAAAAACAGGGCCATACCATACACGTTCTTAATAATCTTAAATAATTAAAATCTACTCCTTAATTTCATTTTGGTAAAAGATACTTTTCTGTATCAGTGAACTTTCTTTGTATTAATTGCTGTTAAGTGATCTACTTATATGTATTTAGTTTTAAATTTATATTATTTAATATATATTTAATTTTTCACATTTAATAAGCACTTATTTTGGATGTTAGTCCTGTTAAAAAAGAAATTTTGTAAACAAGACTAGAGTTAGCATATTTAGTTATATATTACTATACAATAGACTTGTGTTTTAGAGGAATGAATTCCCAGAAGCAAAGTTCCTTAATGTGGTTACATTCAAAGGTACAGCAATTGCCTTCCAGAAATTGTGTACCAATTTGCATATTTCTCTATATACTGGCCAACGCTCAGCACAATCATTTTTGTTAAAGTTTTACAATCTGATATAAAAACAGCATGACATATTGTTCTAAATACATTTCTTAGCAGTAATTGCCTGTTTAAAAAAAATCTAAGGTTAGAAAAAGTATGTAACAGGTTTAGAAGTAGTGGCACCTCATCGTAATCATGTCTCTCTGTTACAAAACACGACACAAATTCGGCTCACTAAAATGTGCTGCGTACCCGTCTCAAGACTTTTATTATCCATGAGGTTTTCAGGGGAAGACACAAAATCAAGTGGAATTCAAGATGTTTCACTATATTATTACTAATATGTCACATTCATCAAGAACCAAGTCTCATCTTCTTGGAAAGCATCAAGAACACAGATTCACTACAGACATATTGCAGCTGGCTATTGGACCGTAGCTCCTTCTTCCTTTCAAGCTCGTTCCACCACCTGAGTTTTTCTTTGTACTCTCTTTGACCCCAATATTCAATTTGAAATTTATGCTCTTCGGTCTAACTTCTCTCTCTTTAACGCATTACTCTATGGTATTTTAACACTCTGGTAACTTATATTCAAAGTCAATCTAACTTTTGTTTTCCCTTACAGTGTTCTAAAGGTCAGGCTGTTCAGTTCCTGACCAGATTATAAATCCCTACATTGCAGATCAATAGGCGGATTGCCCAGACAGGTTTTCATGGAGCTCTCTGCACATTGGGCATTTAAATATTTTCAGCATGTGATCATTTCTGAGTTCTAGACAGAGTCTGCTTGTTAGGCTATATCCTTTTTGAAACAATAATAACACAAAAAGGATTAAAATCCTCTGTTATAGTGAAATAACCCCCAAAACTCTTGAGTCTTAGCTACTCAATTCCTTAGTTTCCAATATGTGGATTACTATAATCTTCCTTGGTCCTTTTCTTCTTGCAATGGCTGCTTTGGGGCCCTTTCATTGACGGCTCTCCGCCCCATTTGTGAGACAACATAATCGTTCGGTTTGTTTTAGAATGCCATGCGAGTCACTAAGTGTGTGGCTGAGAGGTTTTTGCAGCATCTGATTTTGTTAAGTAGCTGTTTTCTCAGAGTCATTGTCTGTTTACCTTGGATCTATAATCACACACAGGACACTATTATTTCAGTGGGACATGAAAAACAATAACAGTGTTGATCAAAAGCGCCTGAAGAAAGACATAATTGCAATTCAGAAAAACAAAACAAAACAAAACAAAGCAGATGAACAGATACAGTCCTTTATAACTGGAGGTTGAGAGGGCCTTGCAGCTGGAATGACCACAACAATAGGTGGGTTTTAAATAACATTGTTTTATGTTTTTCTTGATTTATAAAAGTAACACATGTGTAGCACATTAGAGGGAAAAAAATTAAATATATAAATATATAAAAAGAAAAATAAAAACTCACACCTAGAAAAACATCTTTTAGCATATGAATAACAAAGCTAAAAAAACATGGAATGAATTATTTCTTAATTTATATTATTTCATTAGCACGTTACTACATATTAAAATGAATTGATATATAATTTAAAAGCTTTGATACTATTTAAATCATATGGATTTTTAAATTTTTTAAATAAATTAAGCTTCTATAGCTTTGCCTCTAATTTTTTGTATCTTTCCAAATATTTCTAGAGGATGCATTTCTCAAAGTGAAATCATTTTGTCAAAAATATGAACATTAAAAAAAAACATACAAGAATATGAACATTTTATATTCCTTGATAATTATGGCTAAATTTTCTCCGGAAAAGTTGCAAATCGTTGACAGCAAATGATGAGAATGTCTTTTTAAATCACCACAAGCATTTATATATCTGTTGTAGGTTGAACTGTGTCTCCCAGAAAGATATGGTAAAGTCCTAATCCCAGGTAGCTAAGAGTGTAGCCATGTATGAAATTGAGTCTTCACAGTTGTAATTAATTTAAAAGAGAACATACTGGATTAAGGTGGGCTCTAAATTCAATGACTGGCATCTTAATGAGGAGTGGGGAGGTTTGGAGACATAGAGACAGAGCAGACCCAGGGAGTAAGGCCCTGTGAAGACAGAGGCAGACGTTGAAGTTATGCTGCCACAAATCAAAGAATGCTAGGGACTGTTGGGAGTGACCAGAAGCTGAAAGAGGCAAAGGGTATTCTCCCTTAGAGCCATTCGAGGGGATATGGCCCTTCCGACAACTTGATTTTGAACTTCTGACTTCTTAAATTGTGAAAGAATAAATTTCTATTGTTTTAAGTCAGTTTGTGATCATTTGTTACAGCTGCCTTAGGAAACATACAGTATCCTCAAAAAAATAAAGTCCAGTATTATATAGGCATTTTAAGATGTATGCCTTTTATACTAGTGAGGAGCAATCATTTCTATTTCGCTTGTGGCAGAAAAATGTTTTCTTGCATGTCTGCTCTGCAGATTGGCCTGAGGGTCTAACAAGGCCATTTCCACAGACCCCTTTTGACCGAGTCTTCTTTATGGCAGATGTTTTCAAAGCCTGGGTCTGTACTTTTTATTTGTGTGATTCCCACCCCCTACCCACCAACTTTCACCACCAAAGAGCTGTGTGAACAATTGGATTTTTACTTCTAAAGGAAGACATCTTTTTGCCACCAAAGCCTTGACAAAGGTGAGCTATCCCAGTTCTTACACTGGCACAAAGATATTTTTACAGACTCTCTTCTTTATTTGTCTTGAGTAGAAAAGCCTTGTAAATCCTAGCTTTATTTATAAGTCTTATTTCCATTACTCTACACTGAATTCAGATGTGATACCATGTTTTCTCTTGCTGTTGGTTATTCAAACTCTAGCTCCCTAGATGCCAGATTCTAGATTGGGGCCTAATTCCTCCTCCTGATGAGTGAGCTGGTGAATTTTTCATTTGCCTTTATATTTCTACTTCATTTCTGACATGAAATAATTTTTCAAGTTTCCTTTTTTTGAAGTTTAGCTATGATAATAAAAACATACATAGTATTCAAGACTATACTTTCAGGGATCATTTCTATAGTTTGTTATTTACTATTTCTTAATGCCTTTAGCTAGTGTAGCTAGTGTTTATATTTCAGGCAAGGGTGTGAGAGAAGAGCTAGAGGGAAGTAAACTAAAATAAAGTTACTGAGATAAGATAAAAGTTATGAGACTGTTATAGTTACTATAGTGAAATGGAAGATGTTGATTCAGTCTAGAAGAATTAGTCAAATTAACTAACCCTAATGTTTGTAAGGTAACCACCCAAATTCAAGGGCTTAATGCATAATGGTATTTATTTCTATTTATTTCTTATGTCTAAATAAGATAATGGTTTGGTCAAGTGGTTACTCAGGGGCCCAGGTACCCAGGTTTCTCCACCTAGTAACCCTGCCATTTGAACATATGGCCTCCAAGACCACTTTTACATAGAAAACAGAGAATAAACGCACAGGCCTAGAAGAGGCCACATTTTAACAGTGAGAAGCCTGCCTTACACTCTGAACTTAATCTGAAGGAAACCTGGAAATTTAGTTTTTCCTAGATTCCGAAGATGAGAAGTTGCTGTCGGGCTGTGCCACACTTACTGAGACCAGGAAGACCCCAGGAGATGCTAATGAAATGTCCTAGTCATTGTGTTTGTAGTGTCCCTATGATAGGGATAGTCAAATATAGTAAAGTTTCTTAAATTCATGAACTGAGAGGAATGTTCGTGAATGTGAATTTATGAGTTCACATGTTCAGGAAAAAAACCCAACCAACAAATATATCTTATTTTGAATCTAGCCTTATTGTAAGGAAAATTAAGATTGCAGGGAAAACATAATTCATCATGCTCTTAAAGTAATATAATGTAGGTTTATAAAACAATGCATGATTAGTGTAATTTCATATCACCATTTCTTAAGAGAGCTAACTATTACATACTGCACATTATTGATGTAGTTTGTTCTTCTGAAGCTTTTATCATTGTCTTCAGTTTTCTCTTTTTAAAGTATCTTTCAAATTTATGCACACCTGCTTTTAACCTGAAAGCAAAGCCTCCTGGTCAAGGTTGGCTTCATATCAAAATGCTTACTATACTTGGCGTTGATACTTTTATGTGTGTACAATAAGTTTCATAACTGAATTCTGGATAACAGAAAACACACTAAACCAGAGTTTTCTCTTATTCTCTTATTACGACCATGCTTATTAGAACTACGCGTGTTCCAATTCCTAGTGAGGGCGGCCCTTACTCAGCTAGATTCTCGTTAGATTTAGAGCTGCTGCTCTCAGCCCACACCCGCAGGGACAATCTGCGTTCTTGTCTTGTAGGGGCGAATCTTACACTCTCTACTCTCCGTACTTTCACTCGCTGACTGAAATACTATTTTACATGAACCGATACCCCGCCCTGGCTGGGTGGCTCAGTTGGTTGGAACGTCATCCTGTCCACCAAAATGCTGTGGCTCCCTGGTCAGGACACAGGTAGTACCCAGGTTGTGGTTTCAGTCCCGGGTCGAAGCACATATGGCGGGCGACCAGTCGATGTTTCTGTTTCACATCGATGTCTCTCTCTCTCTCTCTCTCTCTGCCCCTTCCTCTTTCTCTAAAATCAATAAAAATATCCTCAGGTGAGGAAAAAGAAAATGATCCGACATCCTAATCAATAACATTGCCTTCACCCGGTGTAATGTGATTATCTGGTGACTCTAGTTGCTGGGCCACCTTCAGTACAGAAGCCAGTCAAAATCAAGCCTATGTGGATCACTTCCCTTTGGATCACAGAATTGGGTCTGCTGGTCATTTATCCCTGTCAATGAGGTTCTCTATTTCTTTCCTTTAAACTAGTTTGATACAAAGTTCTCTCAAATCTGACAGCATATTTTCTTCATCCTTCCTGGCTGGGTGAGTAAATTCAGTGGTAGGCAAAGGACTAGTATAACATCTGAGTATGTTCTGGTAAGTAAACTTCATTTCCTAATCTAGCTGTACTAGAAATAGAAGTGGATTTGCACTTCCATCTAACCCTTGAATCTGTTTAAAATTGGTTCAGAATACACTGGGTATGCTGGCCCGGAACCTTACAAAAAAGACTCAGGAACCAGCATTTTGGGTCCAATCATGTAGGGAGACAGAAGCCTTTTATGAATATGATGGTATGAAACTAATGTTGCTTGGATAGTTTGATTTAATAAAAAAAGAACATACGCTTTTGCAGTTTGTGTTTTGGTCAACCATTTTCAATGAGTTTAATTGTTTCATTAGCAGAGAACTCAAACTCTGAAATAATAAATGGGTGTTGTTTTAAGCTATTAAGTTTGTTAATCCTTTTGGCAGCCAAAGAAAACTAGTACAAGGGGGTGAGTTGCCAAGAAAAGGTCATGAAACAAGAAAGAAACAGAAAGGTAAAAATGATCTTGTTCCTAATGTTCTAATTCTTAAGTGAATGGGGGGAAGGGGTTCATAGTTGCTTTTTAACTGTGTTTTATAACATATATAAAATACCCCATACTTTTTGTCTTGTATGTATGTCATATTACATAAAACAGTTTAAAACTCTTGTGCTATTTTCTGTGTGGTTTTGTGACAAAATCAAATTATATTGCTGATATTTTTCCATTGAAACTTTCTTTTCATGAAAAAGACACATGCCACACAGTGCATTTTCAGGTATGAAGTTCCCTTTCAGGCTTTTTGTTTCCTGTTGATTCCACACAACATTAAAAACACTGAAAAACTCCTTCCCCATTATGTTAACAAAATTTAAAATCCCACAGGATATGAAAGGTTTGCTTTACTTTCTGCCCTTTAAATTGTTCACTTTATATGAACTGTGGTATTCAAAGAAAAGAGAGGCCATTTTCCACACTTTTTATTGAGCACCTACAATGTGCTTGGCTCTCTGCATTTGGTGGTGACCCAAAAAAGTGAAGCTCCTGTCCGTGTCTATTTAATGGTCTGTAATTACAACTGAAGCGTGTATTTAATTTATGCAATTGGACATTGTATTAGTTTCTTAGGGATGCCAAAATAAATTAGTATAAAGTGAGTGGCTTACAACAGAATTTTTTCCTCATAGTTTTGGAGACCAGAAGTCTGTTGGAAGAGCCAAGTTCCCACCAGAGGCTCTGGGGGGACAATCTTTCCATGCCTCCTCCTGGATGGATGCTGCTGGTATTCCGTGGCTTGTGGCTGCACAATTCCAATTTCTGACTCTTCATTAGGCTTATCTACTTCTCCTCATATGTCTTTCCTCTGTGAGGTTTTTATAAGGACATGTCACTGGACTCCTTATCAAAATCATTATTCTAGAGAGCCATTCTCTACCAGGGGCTCAACAAAAAGTGTACCTTCTGGGGAAGAGACTCAGCAAATATCTAACTTGTAAAGGGGAGACAGAATCTGGAGTTTATGGAGAAGACTTTTTGATATACCTGTTGCCTTTATAATCCACATGATATTAAAACTAAATAGTTATTCATACCATGGGGGGATTGTGAGAAAGAATTATAAGGTTGAGAATGTAAAAAACAAATAACTTCTAATCAGTAACCATACCATTATTAACCTCCTGTTGTTAATATCTATTATATATATGTGTTTATGTGTATGTATATATATATGTGTGTATATATATGTATATATATATATGTATATATATATGTATATATATATACATATATATATACATATACACATATACACACATCACACTGATTTAGAAGCCCAAACTAAATACTTATGATAACCTTTTTTGCAAAGGTGTGCCATAACCCTTTGGGCTGCGGAAGATGACAGTTTGTTAACTCTACACATACCTTAAAACTTTTTTAAGCTCATGTAATCTAGCAATCATGGCCTTACACAGAACTTAGAGCACTCCTGTTCAATTTCTTTGCAAAAGTTTCTTAAAATATTTTTCTTAACCTGAATTTAAAAAATCAATAATATATTAAATATTTGCCCTGGCCAGTGTGGCTCAGTCGTTGGAGCATCATCCCATAACCGAAGGGTCTTGGGTTCAGTTTCCGGTCATGGTACATAACTAGGTTGTGGGTTTGATTTCTGGTTGGGGCATGTATGGGAGGCAACCTCTCAACGCTTCTCTCTCACCTTAATGTTTCTCTCTCTCTTCCTCTCTCCTTCCTCTCTGAAAGCAATGGGAAAAAATGTACTCAGGTGAGAATAAAAAAATTAAAGAATATATTAAATATTTTCTTTCTGTATTGAGAGCTGCATAAAATTTAGGAAATATACCTCACCTATTCTAAAAGAAAAAATCAGAAAATAACTTTTTGTCTAACATCACTAATAACAATGTTTTCTTCAAGATCCAAATGGACCTAAATGTTCTTGTGGCATAAAAGTTATAGAAGGGCCAAAAAACTGAGAAAATCTGCAACTGTGTGTTTGTGTGTGTGTGTGTGTGAGAAAGAGAGAGAGAGAGATTTGATGGACACAAAAAAATAACGATGAGAGATGACTTCTGTTTGTTAAATTCTTCTTCTTAGAGTTTATAAATAGAATAACTTTTAGATTGGTGTACACACGCTAACATTTTCTTCTTCCAAGTAGGGAACAAACATTTCTTGAGCGAGTCCCCCCAAATGTTTATGGTTTCTGTACAACAAAGACATTTGAATTCCATTTTAAAATATGCATGTGACAAATACAAAATGAATTTTTTTTCTTTGCCAATTTTCCTTCTATTACAAGAGCACACTCTGATTTTAGGGGCTGCTCCAAAGGGCAATACATATCAGGAGATATGTGCACAAAAAGTTGAAAAATAGAATGCAGCTTAATGAAATAAATTTTAATACAAAATAAAGTACAATATAAACTACAATACAATACAAAATTAAATGCAAAAAGGTTGGAGTGCAGTTTGAAACATCTGATGTTTTTTTTAGTACACTCAGGTTTGATTAGCCTCAGGCAAACAGAAAGACTTGTTCCGGTATTCAGAGTATAGATCAAGAAGCAGCCACGTGAAGGAGAATGACTCTGAGTTCAGAAGTTGGGTCAGGTGTCTGTTTCCACACTGCATCATCATTCACACTCATGTCACCACGATGAATGCAATGTAACTGAACACGAGTTCTGTCTACATCCAGCTGGAAAGAATATGCAATCCTATCACAAAGCTACTCGTTTTTTCAGCCCGCTACTTGACAACATGACAACAGTCAAAGGTTATCACTAACAGTGAGCAACATCCTATAATAATTTCATGTGGGCTATGGAGGGACTTTTCTGTGTTTGAAGAAAAAAAATGTATCACAAAACTATAAAACTCCAAGCACTTTTTCCGGCAGACCTGATCTGGACATATTTTATTTCCTTTCATAAATCATTAGCATTAACTTAAAATTAGAGAAAACTATCTATGGATGTTATACTCTTTGCCATAAACTAAGATTGTAAGGTAAAAAAAAAAGACAACCCTCAGTGGTTTCTCAATGTATTCTTTGCATATAAATTAAACCATATGCAAATAAGTAGAAAATTTAAGGAGAAAAATACCATGAATTTTCTCCATGAGTATCAATAAATTCAGCTTAAAGCACCTGCTCTTTAATGTAACTTATAAAAATAATATTATTAAATTTAACCTTTCCCTTTTTCACAGGAGACTGTGAAATATTCTGATTATCAGAATTAGATGACAGCTCAGAATAAGTGCTGAGATTAAACAGAGGGATTTTTATTTTTAAGTTTCAGCTTTCATGAATTAGATGTTTGTCTCTGTTGCTTGTCTTAATCACTAAATGCCACCACCACTACCACCAATTATAATAATAATAATATCTCAAGTGTAATAAAGGAGGTTTTGTTTGCTTTATTTTGAGCAGGCTTAACAAACTCCAGGTTTTCTAAGATACATATGCAGTACACTAAGTTAGCTTTAAAAAGATACTATGATTTATGGCTTCTTGTGTTTACACTGGAACTATGTTTAATTACCAGTATCTGGTTGTCAGAAAATCATATATTTGTAAAAGATAAAACCAAAAAATTTAGGCTTTTTTTGAACATTTGTAAGTGTATGCTTACTTAAAATACATCAGTCACCAAAGTCACTTTAAAAAGTGACTTTGAAGTACAATACCTCCTTATCATAAAAAATTCTTTGGGAGTCGAACATTCACCCTTCACCACAACAATGACTTAACAATGAATCATATGAAAAGTTTACTGAGATCAAGAGCGATCCTATTCTTGTAAATATAATGGAAATCTAACCCATAAAAGAGATAGCCAAAATTAGGTCTAAATGAAACAAATATGTGTATTTTTTATTTTTTAATGTGGGCGAGTACTATTATTTTTTAAAATAATTTTTTACTGTTGTTCAATTACAGTTGTCCCCATTTTCCCCCATTACTCTCCCCTACCCTGCCCACTCCCCACCTCCCACTTTCAATCCTCTCCCCTCTTTGTCCATGTCCGTGGGTCCTTCATACATGTTCCTTGACTTGACCCTTCCCTTCTTTCCCACATTATCCCTCTACCCCCTCCCCTCTGGTGACTGTCAGTTTGTTCTTTTTTTCCATGTGTCTGGTTCTATTTTTTTTGATCTGGAGATACATTTATTAATTTTTAAATGATTTAAAAACTACCTCCTAACAATTATGTAGGATCTGGTTAGATTAAATGAAGTTCAATGCTGTCCATGCATTTTGTCTTTCATTCTCATAGAGCACATTTGTTACTTAGCTTTTCCACAAGGGTAGATTGGCACAAGTTTGGAAAAGTATTCACATTTTTATAGTAATGGAAATATTTTCATTACTCTGTTATAACTTTATACTAAAATTGCCTTATTCCTTGAAGTCTTATCAACATATAAATATACTTACCCTAGTAGATTAGAACTTTGAGCCACAAAAGGCATTGTTCATACTAATATTTACTGAAAAAATACTTCATCCATGTATAATGTACTTTATTTGCATAAAAATTATTTTTATCTGTTTATATGGGCTAGGGATGGACCTAATCACTGTTAGGAAGGAGCTGTGGAAGCAGGCATTTTACTCCCCATTTAATGAACTCAGTGCATTTGGCATCACCGAAGCCACGGGCAGGCAGCCTAGGCAGCTGCCTTCATGCGTGATAAGCTTTTCAGAGACTAGCAAAACTTTTTAGAGTATGGGAAAGTATAGTTCCTTCATTGCTTCTTAGTTATTTTTTATTATGAATTGTATATGCAAAAGTGAATGGAATTATAAAGTAAAACCCATGAAAATATAGTCTAATTTTATTTCATCTATTTCCCTCCAGATTACTTTATGTAAAATCGAGACTTTCTATTATTTCACCTGTACATACTTTAATAAATCTTTAAAAGACAAACACTCTTTAAATAAAGACATAAGCACAATATAATTATGAAAACTAAAATGAATAATAATTTATCTGATTAACTTTCAAATTAAATTCTAACCCTGTAGAATATTCTTTTCTAGGATTTAGATGCTTGTGCTGCCATTGATTCAGGTTCTATGCTAATTTCTTTATTTGGAATAAAATTGTAGTCATCTAAACAGCCCTTTTTGGTAGATATATATCTTTTTTTTTTCAGATTGAGACCTACATGAAATAAACTTCCTAAGGTCTGGACAGAACCAGTTCAATTACTGGCATTTTAGTCCAGTACTTATAATCTTTCTTATTAAGATCCATATAATTAATTTTAGGGGAAACAAATATAAGAAGTGGAATTATACTCAAATAAATATACCAGTTTTTTCCTAAAATTTCATATTCATTTAACTATGTAAATTCCTCCCTCCTTCCCTTCCTTTCTTCCTTCCTTCCTTTTTTCCTTTCTTTTTTCTTTTTTTTTGTTTTGATAGTAAACATAATTAAGTTTCGCTCATCAATTCAGAAATGCTTATTTACTTAATAAATTTACTAGGAACTTCTATTTTTACTTTTTGTCAAAGTTTATACATAACTTGGCATGTAAATTTAGAGATAAATAACTGTTTTTTATCTCACTAAAATATTTCTGAGAAGGCATGTTAGATGATTAATATTTAAAATATGTTTTGATATATAATTCTACATTTTCAATTTAAAAATAGGTTCCATAAATGAGGTTCATTTCTACATGAATATGAAATGCAAGGCTTAATAGTTTCTGGAGCCCAAAAGAGTAGGAACTATAAAAATATCAGGGAAAGCACTAAAATCAATGAGTTGGCATGTACAGAGTATATGCTGGCTTAAGCAAAAGAAACTCACTGAAGAATATATTGGTTTGAACTAAATTGTGATTAAAGCTTGTTTCAAGGTTGATATGTGGTTGTGAGC
The DNA here is from genome assembly GCF_022682495.2 of Desmodus rotundus. NCBI lineage: Eukaryota > Metazoa > Chordata > Mammalia > Chiroptera > Phyllostomidae > Desmodus > Desmodus rotundus. The sequence continues at coordinate 40,028,559 of NC_071392.1, forward strand.
ATTCCTAAAAAAGTGACTTCGACTGTCTTTATATTTTTACCTCATGCTTCCCCTTGTTCTAAGGCATCAAACTAACTATTGATCAAATAAATCACCTTTCTGAAATAATTCCTACAAATGCATTTCTTACTTCACTATTAGGGTAATCTCCTATGTGGGAAACATTCTGCCAAGCTTGGCAAGGGATATAAAGATGAATAAAGCCCTGTATTCTCAAGTGGAGAGATTAAAAATAAAATACTATTCAAGAGAATACATGTTATGTGAGGTATATCTGTAAGGCGTTGAGTGTGTTCAAAAGAAGGGAAACTATAGCAACAAGTTGGAAAGAAATTGGGTTACGTTTGTGAACGTTGGTGAAATTTAAAATGCCTTGAAGGCATTTTAAATTTTTGTGTGTTATCTTTCCCTTCCAGTAACAGATTATTTCTGCAGATTGTACCTTGGGACCAGTTCTTTCTTCATTCACAATTGGCAATGTTGGGACCTTAGCTCATTTCTAAATTTTCAATTTCTCTTTGCTGAATCTAACAAAGCTACCAGGTTGATCTTCTCACAGAACAGTTTTACACTGGTATCAGAATTAGTATTTGCAGAAAACATGACTGAGAGGATAATAATTCTCTGAAAAGCATCTAGTACCTCCAGATACATTATCATGGAGATCTGTGGTTCTCAAATATTAGTAGGCATCAGAAACAGCTGGATGCTGGTTAAAATACACACTACCCGGTCCTAGATTTTCTGGCCAGTGTGTATGGGGTCAAGGCTGTGAGTCTGCATTTCTAAGAATTTCACAGGTACTATTAGGCTGATAGTCTCCGATTCCTATTTGGAGAACCACTGGTCCATAACACTGTCATTAGCATGGTGAGTGGAAGAGGCACTAGAACTATGAGATGCTCTGGGTGTACTTTCAGATGTTCCATTTGCTAGACCTATGAGATTGTAGAAGCTGGGTGGTCTCTTCAGATTTCATTTATCATAGTGAGCTGGCTCAAACTAGCTTACAGGAACCAATTTTATGAATCTCTTCTAAATTCTGGGTTCAGTGACATCATTGAACATAGAAGTCAGCCATGATGGGAACATTAACACCATAAAAATGGCCAATTGTTCCAAATCAATTTTTTTGAGAACTAATTGTGAGGTAATTGTCAGCATGCCATTCATTAGATCTATATCAATTTTCATAACATTTTGGATGCTATAATAATCTTGAAACCTCTTATTCCCTTTTGATTAGTCTATTTTTTGGAGCAGCAGATTGGTCTTTCTCAGTCTATATTATATTATAAAAACTAATATAAATGTAGAACTTTGATCATTAGATTCTACATATGAGTGAAATCATATGGTATTTATATTTGTCTTTGTCTGACTGGTGTATGTCACTTACCAAATGTTCTCCAGGTCCACCCATACTTTCACAAAGGGAAAACTTTCTTCTCTTTTTACGGCTGAGTAGTATTCCATTGTGTAAATGTCCCAGAGTTGTTTTGTCCACTCATTTACTGATGGACACGGGCTGTTTCCATATCTTGGGGATTGTAAATGACACTGTAATGAACATAGGAGTGCTTACATTCTTTCAAATTAGTGTTTTGGGTTCCTTCAGATATATTCCCAGAAGTGGGATTGCTGGGCCAAAAGGCAGATCCATTTTTAATTTTTCAAGGTCACAGTGGCTGCACAGTCTGCATTCCACCAACAGCACACAATGGTCCTCGTTTCTCCCCATCTTTGCCAGCAGTACTTATTTGTTGATTTATTGATGATAGCCATTCTGCCAGGTTGAGATACTATTTCATTGTGGTTTTAATTTGAATTTCTCTGATAATTAGTGACTTTAAGCATCTTTTCATATCTATTGGCCATCTGTATGTCCTCTTTGGAGAAGTGTCTATTCAGGCCCTTTGCCTATTTTTTAATTGGGTTGTTTGATTTTTGGATGTTGAGCTTTATAAAATTTTTATAAATTTTGGATAGTAACCTCTTATTAGATGTATTGGTAGATATATTCTCCCATTCTGTAGGTTGTCTTTTTATTTTGTTGATGTTTTCCTTTGCTGTGCAAAAACTTTTGTTTGATGTAGTCCCATATGTTTACCTTTTTCTTTTATTTCCTTTGCCTGAGGAGATATCTGATAAAATATTGCTATGAGCTATGTTCAAGAATTGCTGCCTATGTTTTCTTCTACAAATTTTATGATTTTGGGTCTAACATTTAAGTTTTTAATCAACTTTGAATTTAATCTTGTGTGTGGTGTAAGAGGGTGATTTAGGTTTATTTTTCTTCATGTATCTGTCCAATATTCCCAACAGCATTTAATGAACAAACTATCTTTAGCCCATTGTATGTGCTTGCTTCCTCTGTTGAATATTAATGGACTATAAAGCAAAATAGAGACAGATTCATAGGTAGAGAGCAGTATGACAGCTAAGGGGGGAGGGTTAAAGTAGGGGGTAGAGGGACTGAGCACAAAGGAAAAAGGACTCATGGACATGGACCACAGTGTGGTGATTGTGGGGAGCAGTGGGGGTGTAAGAGGACTAAATGATAATGGAAGAAATACAATAAAAATCATTCAAAAATAAAAATCAATAAATATTAAAAATTCAAAAAAGTAATTAAAAATAAAAATTTTAGATGTAAAAAAATGTAGAACTTTGAGAACTCACTTGTATAGGAGCAAAGCTATTAATGACCACATTGGTTTAAACTGATTCCAAATTCATGGCAACTTTTATATGCATAAATGCAAGAAAATTTGAATCAAATGTAGACTACACTTTCTGGTGCTCTTCTGGTTTGAATACTGTATGTCTTTAAAGACCAGATACCAGGTTCTCTTCCTTCAAACTTTATACTTTCTCCAAAGGAAATATCATCCAATGGCATTTATTAACCCACTTTGTTTGACTCCCAAAGTTGTATTCGTTCTATAAAAAACTCTTTATTGAGCTTCAGCCCCACCAACTCAACTTGTTTGATATTTCCATTTGGGTGATATAAAAGTACTTCTAATTCAATATGTACAAAAATAATTTATCATTATCTCCCCAAATATGGTCCTTTTCCTCAACATTTTACCTCCTCACAATATTTCATATTTTATCTTCTCTTACCTGGACTATAAGCATACCTCAAAGATATTGCTGGTTTGGTTTCAGGCCTCCACAATAAAACCAACCTCACAATAAAGCAGGTCACACATTTCTGTTGTTTTCCAGTAAATATAAAAATTATGTTTACACTATTCTGTAGTGTGCAGTAGCATTACGTCTAAGGAAATTTTACAATGGATATACATACCTTAATTAAAAATATTTTAATGCTAAAAAATACTGACCATTATCTGAGCCTTGTGCAAGTCATAATCTTTTTGTTGGCAGAAGTTCTTGCCTCAGTGTTGATGGCTGAGGACTTATAGGGTAGTGGTTGCTAAATGTTGGGATAGTTATGGCAATTTCTTAAAATTAAAATGAAGTTTATTGTATCAATTAATCTTCCCTTCACAAATAATTTCTCTAGTATATGATGCTGTTTGATATTGTTATTCACAATAGAACTACTTTCAAAATTAGAGTCAATCCTCTCAAATACTGCTCTTGCTTGATCAACTGAGTTTATGTAATATTCCAAATCCTTTCTTGTTATTTCAACACTCTTCAGAACATCTTCACCATGAATAGTTTCTATCTCAAAACAAATATTTGTTTTTTGCTCATCCACAAGAAAAAAGTTCCTTCTCTGTTAAAAGCTTTATTGTGAGATTGCTGTAATTCAGTCACATCATGCTCCACTTTTAATTCTAGTTCTTTTTTTATTTCTGCCATCTCTGCAGTCATTCATCATGGTGATATTTGGAATTAACTTCTTCCAGACTCCTGGAAAATATTTTGACATCTTCCCTAGATCACAAATGTTCCTAATGACATCTAGAATGGTGAATCCTTTCCAGAAAATTTTTATTTTACTTTGCCCAGATACATCAGATAAATCACTATCTATGGCAGTTACAGCCTTATGAAATGTATTTCTTAAATAATATCTGACTGTTAAAATTACCCCTTGATTCATGTGCTATACAATGGACATTATGTTAGCAGGCATGAAAATAACATTAATATCATTGCACATCCCCAGCAGAGCTCTTGGGCAACCACTCGCACTGTCAATAAACAGTAATATTTTAAAAGGAATTTTTTTTCTGAGCAGTAGGTCTCAACAGTGGGCTTAAAATAGTCAGTAAACCATGTTGTAAACAGATATGTTGTCATCCAGGCTTTGTTGTTCCATTTATAGAACACAGGAAGAGTAGAATTAGCATAATTATTAAGAGCCCTAGGAATTTTGGAATAGTAAATGAGCATTGGCTTCAACTTAAATTTACCAGCTGCATTATTCCCTAAAAACAGAGTCAGCCTGTCCTTTGAAACTTTGAAACTAGGCATTAACTTCACCTCTCTAGTTATAAAAGTCAAAAATGGATGCTTCTTCTAGTATTATGCTGTTTCATCTACACTGAAAACATGTTGTTTAGTGTAGCCATCTACATTCATTATCTTAACCAGATCTTCTGGATAACTTACTGCAGCCGCTATATCAGCACCTGCTGGTTCACCTTGCACTTTTATGTTATAGAGTTGACTTCTTTCCTTAAAATTTATAAACCAACTTGGCTAGCTTCAAACTTTTCTTCTGTAGCCTCCTCACTTCTCTCAGTTTTCATAGACTTGAAGAGAGTTGGGGCCTTGCTCTGGATTAGGTTTTAGCTTAAGAAAATATTGCGGCTGATTTGATCCTTGTCCAGACTTTAAAACTTTCTTCAAATCAACAATAAGGCTGTTTTACTTTCTTATGATTCTTGTGTTCACTAGAGTAGTGCTTTTAATGTCTTCCAATAACTTTTCCATTTGCATTCACAAGTTGGCTAACTGGCACAAGGCCTAGCTTTGGGCCTGTCTTGGCTTTTGATATGCCTCCCTTATTAAGCTTTGTAGCCTTTGATTTAAAGCGAAAGATGTGCAACTAACTCTTTCCTTCCCTTGAACATTTAGAGGCCATTTTAGAGTCAATAATTGACTTAATTTCAATATTGTTGTCTCAGGGAATAAGGAGACCCAAGAGGGAGAGAGAGGAAGGATGACCAGTCCATTAAACAGAACACATACAATAGATAAATATCTATTAAGTTTGCAATCTTATATTAGTGATGTTTGTGGTGCTTCAAAACAATTGCAACTTTAACATCAAAGATCACTGATCACCAATCACCGTGACAAATATAACAGGAATGAAAATTTTTGAAGTATGTGAGAATTACTAAAATGCGACACAGAGACATGAATTGACAAAATGTTGTTGAAACGATGGCACCAATAAACTTGTTCGATGCAGGGTTGCCACAACTTGCAATTTGTGAAAAATTGCAATATCTGCAAGGTATAATAAAATAGGTTGCCTGTAGTTTGCTGGTCTCCCTTATCCACTTTTATCTCCTCTAAACACATTCTTCTCAAAAGACGGTCATTACAAATCCAAGTCTGATAATACTTTACTTTCTCTACTGCTAGGGTAATAATCAAGCTTTAAAGTATTCCACAAACCAATACTACATGGCCAACATGGCCAAACATGTTGGCCATGTAGTATTCAGACACCTATCAAACCAATCTTCGCCTTCATCTCTATATGACAACCTTACTGGCTTCCTTTGAACAAGTAGTTCCTGGAGGTTTATGGCCTTTGTACATGCAGTTCCCTCGGTCCTATGTCACTTCACTCCCTCATCTTTGGTTGTATAGGGTCTCAGTTCAAATTCACTTCATTAGGAAACCCCTGCCTCCCAAGGAATATAGAAAACCCTTTTTCCTATAGCAGTATTTGCTTTTAGTTTCATGCCGTTTTTCAGTTATAATTTCATAAGCATTTCTGTTTTATATAATTAATGTCTGTTTCCTTTCAATAGACTACAAGCTTCACTATAGTCTGTTTATATTCACGATTAAATAGCATCAATTTTTAACACAGCATGTGACACCCAGTAAGAACTCAATATATATTTACCAGTTGTTGAATAAATGTTATGATGTGGAATAATCAGAATTTTCTTTTTTTCTCCTTCCTTCCTTTTGCTTTCTCTTTTTCTCCCTTCCTTCTATTCTTTCTTCCCTCTTTCCCCTTCCATTTTCTTTTCCTCCCCTCTCCTCTCCTCCTCTCCCCTTTTCTGTCACCCTCCTCCCTATTCTTTCCTCTCTCTCTGTCTTTCTGTCTCTCTCTCTCTCATCAGGAGATGTTATTTCTATAATCTTTAAGTCATTCTAAGAAGCTACAAGGTTGTAATGTAGTAATTCTTAAACCTGGCTGCATATTAGAATTATCTAGGGAGCTTTTAATAAAGACCCATGCCTAGGCCCACCACAGACCACTTAAATCAGCATTCCTGGAGGTGGGGCATCGTTTTTATAGAGCTCCCTAGATGATTCTAATGTGCAGCCAAGGCTGTGAAACATGCTCTAATGGATGAAATCAGAATACCCATCTGTTCACAATACATATAAACCATGACTCTTGGTATAGGAAATGCTAATTCTGATTAAATGATCCTTATATTCATTCATTCTTATATTTTCTCAAAATATAATTCTAAATCATGGTATTAAATATGTGTTATAGTAATATTAAATAGTATATTACTAGAAGCAAATTTTCTACTAGGAGTTGTGAAAGACTACACAATGTGAATAAATACTTTCCAGATTCTGATTTGATTGAATTCTTTTCTCACTTTACTAGTATCATGGGTTTACATTACCAATTTAACCCTAGAATTTTTCCTTACTTATCTTCTCACTCTGCATATTATTTCAACATGTGGTAGCCTTTCATACTGATTGCACAAATGTAATAATGCAGAAATCATTTATGCAAGGATGCTCGTGAAGCTCTTCTGTAAAATAGGCACATCCATACAAAAATATTTCTCCCTTAATCTGAAAACTCTGCAGGGAAGTCTTTCTGATTGCTATAGCATCCAAGGAGCAGGGGTTAGAGATGTGGTTGCAAAAGGAGAAGCTGAAGAGCTGTCGGGGGTGGGCAGGAAGAGTAGAAATATTTAAAAAGAGACATGGTGAAATCAGGAAGCCTTTTCCTCAAAGGGCAGTTGCTGTTGGAGCAACTGAGTCATCCTTGCAGTATTGTCTGTCCTAGATACAGAGAACAGGAAGTGAAAGTTCAGTGTTGCTTACTGTCAATTGCCATCCACATAAACAGACACAGGAAGATCAAGTCATGTTAGTTAGCTTTATTGCCCTTGGATGTTTTGATAAATATGTTAGCAATATAAATAATAAACTTGGGTACTCCCAAGGCCAAATTTCAGTTTTCCTTTTGAATTCCTCTCTTTTAAAAGCATTATATTTTTCCCACGCATTTTCTTTTAGAATTCACCAACCTCTGAGTCCCTTGCATCTCCTCACCTTCTGCTTATAGGAGGGAATGTCTCATCATGCAGGCCCCTCATAAAGGTAAACTTGGTGCCAGTGAGTAATCCCCCTGGGTCACTAATGGATATTCACACATCTGAGAATGCTGTTAAGAAGCTTCTGAAGTGGAATGGGATTCGAGCTGTAGCAATTACATACTGCTCATATTTCCTAGTTTAGACTCCAGGGAGTTCAACAACTGCCTATTAGCAAGTTGACGATGGAAGGAAGCGCTGTAAATCTAACAAGCAATGATAAAGCTGATGCTCCTGGAAGAAGTAGGAAAGAGTGAATTGCAAGTAAAAACAGAGCCATGAACTTTGGCCTTTTAAAAAACAACGCCCACAGTAAGTTAATGAAGAACATGAGAGGATAAACTAAACTGTAAACATTTCTTATATCTCATTTCAGTTATCATCTGGGTTACAAGCAGAAAGAAAGAGGGCACTGAGCATCAAGAATCCAAATTAGTCTGTAAGACACATCTAATTCTCAAACAAATACCGTATCATTTTGAACTTTTTAAAACATTTGGTTTACATGTAATTTGGTCATTCCTGTTAATTCAGAGAGGCAGAGTTTATAACTCCTATCATATAGGTACCATCAAAGAAGACTGTTTAGAACTTTTAAGAAATAACTGTCCAAAGGGGAGTTGACTTTAGTAGAAAAAAAGAAATATAATACATAACACACATATAGAATTAACTAAGTGACATAGGTTGTAAATTAAGCTTTATAACAACTTTAATAGGTTTTATCACTGGACTCACTTGACAGATGTGAAAACTAATGTCTAGAGGAATTATATAGTTAATTATAAACCCATGAACACAAAATAGCAAAACACAGATGGCAACCCAGTTCTGTCTGATTCCAGAGTTCATGTGTTTTATATTACCTGGTATTTCCTATTGTGAATCTAAGTGGGCTCTGTTTGAAGGGTTGGAGATAGGAATTTAAAGACCAGAAAAGAAATATCAAGTCACAAATGCTTTAACTAAATATGTTAGAGTTTTAAAAAATATATGGTGAGTTGACAACACATCTCGTCTGATTATTTAAACCATAAGCTAATTAAAATTTTAGAATGTGAGGTAAGATTCCTGACCATACTCCAAGTAAACTGAATGGCTTCATCGGTAAGTGACTAGAGGGGAATCTACCCTTTGTATGATGAAGACAGAGACGCTTAATATTTAGACTGAAGGAAAGGGAGAGGGAGATGTAATACAATAAGAAAATATAAGAATTAAGATATAAAGATGATGAAGAATATCTTGCTAAATTTGTACTTACATATATTATCTTGTTTTACATTCACTGTTTCATTCTTTCTATGAATGAGATCCACTCTCTATAGAAGGCCTGGGATGCTTCAAATTTTTTAAATTATCATATATCACTATTACCCTTTTAATTGTTGTAAAAAAGGTATAATAATATTAGTGTTTTGCTTTCATGGGTTCCTAATGTCTCAAAGTATTATTATTACATCTGTGAAAAGATTATTATGTTCCTTATTGTCAAATGTACCTAAATAATGAAATAATATCAGACTAGATAGGACTATTCCAGATAAAGCTATAAAATAGCCTAAGGTCATTTTGAAATAGAAAACAATGATAAATTTATGATTAATCTGTAAAGTTTTATCTCTAAGGTATACAATTTAATTATTCTTATGTTTTAAATGGCTTAATAGCTGACTTTGTACTGCATTGGCCGTAGGTATAAAACTTAATCTGTAAGTTCACAACTTACCAAGCACATAAGAAATACAGGTGCAGAACACATTTGTCACATGTCAAAGAATCTATCTGCTAAAAATAATCATTTTGCCTTCCTGAAAATCTTTCCGGGCTGCATTGCAAATGACTTTACAACATAATCTCTCATATGATAGGCTTTAAGTAGATTTAGTGGTCAGCTTCTCTCTATATGTAGAAATTCCTATTCAACTGCTATAAATTCATCAAGATGACTCAAGGAAAATTCTTCCAACTATATTTTACAATTGCTGGTGTTTTTTCCTTGGCCTGTCTTGAAAACCATTAACCACAGATGAACTTCCCAAATAGTCTAGAGTTTATGTAAGTTAAATACGTGAAATTTCATTTTTTAATTTTAAATGATGTTTTGGAATTAGACACAAGGAATGCTATCTGATAGTTTTTCAGAGAGAAATCTTTATTAATTAGATCAGAACTACAGTGTAGATAGATCATAATGGGTTCCTCGAGACCAACTCCTGTAAGTACATTAAATCCTCAAAATATTACAAATAGCAAAGTTTTAACACTATGTGCAATATATATGCATACGTTCAAGTTTTATTTAAATGAATTACTCAATGTATACATCATATGACATGAATTGAATTACTTGTTTAATAACAATACAGATGAGCCATAGTAGATAACATCAGCAGTAACAAGGGGCGGAATCTGTGGCCAGAATGTTCCAGATTGTTTGGGTTTATATCCAGGACTTACTTAGTTGTTTATTTTTTTATAATTCAGTTTTTTTCTTTGGCAAAATAGTTTTTCAGTAGAACCTACTTCTTAGGACTATTCTGAGGATTAAAGGAGTTAATATATGTGAAGTGCTCACAACGGCGCCTATTACCTAACAAAGGACTGTAAACGTGTTACTGTGTGTTGCTCCCCACCCCCCCTTAGAGTGCCCCTCTCTCCTCTTTATAAATGTATGTCCCCCATCTGGATGATATTTTTTTGAGGGATTAATACCACTTAATTGTACATGTAGAAATATTGTAATAACTTTACTAGAAAAGAATATAAATAAAGATATGGTGATTGCCCTCTGGTTGGTTAGAATTTACTGAATAAAATTGGAAAAAATAGAACCTATACATGTATGATTAAGTTTGTAAGGATTATAAACCAATAAGTATACAAATAAACAAATAATCACAAGCTGTGATAAGTAATATGAAATAGCAGTGAAAAACCATCAGTAAAACTAATTGTCTCCCCGGAATTCACCTGCTAGCCAATGAGACTTAATGGAAAGAAAGAAAGCATGCCTCATTTTAAAAAGTATTTTAAAAAAATAAAATGGAGTGATATTAACGAGAGTTTAAAATTTAGATATATGTACGCACTAACAAGAATTCTACCAACCTTAATAATGCCTGTTTAAACACATCATCTATATGCAAACAGCTGTATATGTTTATTACGCACATAAAATTTATATACTGTTTTTTCACTTATTTTTGTCAAGTATGTTGTGTCAAATTTCTACAAAGCTTCACAATTACATTTTAATGACTTCACAATATTTTCTCAAATGTTATACATATTCTCTCTTGTTGGACACATATGGTAGTCTTAATATTTTACAATATAAGTCACACTCCAAAAAATAATTCTATGGATTTTTCTTATTTTTAATTGTTTTAATTGTTTTGCTTATTTCTACAGGATTCTTCTGTAAAATATTTTTCTTATTTTGAATTGTTTTTTATATTTTTGGATCAACCGTGATTTTTTTCTGACCAAACTTTTCTTTCAAAATTAAATTAATATCTATATGGTCCAATTTAAAAATAATATTTGGTTTGCGTGAAAATTCAGGCAGTACAAAAATGTATGAAATAAAAAAATTAAAAATTCTAATTTTCTAACTCCTGATAATCACTCTAATATTTGCTGTATATTCTTCCAGACTTTGGTTTAATAATCTGGAACTATACTCCATAAAGTAGAATCTATTAGACCGAGTGTAGCAACATTTTACTTGATATTTTCTGAACATATGTTTATTACCTATAGTTATAATTCACACTTTTAATGACTGTATAATATATTTATGCATTTTTTGTATACTTGTTTTAATAAATAATTTACCAACAGTGGTATTTCAGGTTGTTTCCAAATTACTACTCTTATGTTCAAAGAACCAAGTGTATATGTGTTTTTGTACATGTCAAATTATTATTTTTAATCATTTTTTAATTTTTCAACTATAGTTGACATACAATACTATTTTAGTTTCAGTAGCACATGCCAGCAATTAAACATATAACTACTGAGTGATCATCCTGATAAATCTTGCACTCATCTGACACATACATAGTTACTACAATATTATTGACTGTATTCTCTATGCTGTACTTTATATCTCCATGACTATTCTATAACAACTAATTTGTGCTTCTTAATCCATGCACCTTTTTCACCCATCTACCCAATCCTCCTCCCATCTGGCAACCATCAAAATGTTCATTGTATCTATGAGTCTGTTTCTGTTCTGCTTGTTAATTTGTTTTTTAGATTCAATTGTTGATAGCTATGTCTTTGTTGCCATTTTGTTGTTCATATTTTTTTAATCACTTTTTCTTCCTCTTGAAGAAGACCTTAGCCCTGGCTGCTGAGGCTCAGTGGATTGAGTGCTGGCTTGTGAACCGAAATGTTGCTAGTTCGGTTTACAATCAGGGCACATGCCTGGGTTGCAGGCTGTGTACTCAGTTGGGGGTGTGAAGAAGCAATGAATTGATGTTTCTCTCACATGTCAATGACTCTCTCCCTCTTTTTCTCCCTCCCTTCCCCCCTCTCTCTAAACATAAGTAAATCTTTTAAGAAAAGGACTAATAGTGATAAACTCCTTTGGCTTTTTCTTGTCTGGGAAGCTCTTCATCTGCCCTTTGATTCTAAATGAAAGCTTTTCTGCGTACAGTAATCTTGGTTGTACGTCCTTGCCTTTCATCACTTTGAATATTACTTGCCAATCCCTTCTGGCCAGCAAAGTTTCTTTTGAGAAATCAGCTGATAATCTTATGGGATCTTACTGTTAGGTAACTAATTTCTTTTCTCTTGCTGCTTTTAAGATTATCTCTCTGTCTTTAACTTTTTACAGGTAAATTATGATGGGTCTTATGTGGACTTCTTTGGACTCATCTTATCTGGAGCTCTGCACTTCCTGGACTTATATGTCCATTTCCTTCACTAGTTTATGGAAGTGTTCTGTCATTGTTTTTTTCAAACAGGTTTTCTTTTATTGTATAGTATAATTAAAAACAATTATTGTTGACATAATTACAGATCTCTCCCATTTTATCCTCCTTTCCCCCACTTCGTCAAACTCCTCCTCCCTGGCCTTTACAACATTGTTGTTTGTGTACATAGGCTTAGCATATATGCACACATGTTCTTTGGCTAATCTCGTCTAGTTCCCCCAACCCCTCCCCTCTGAGAGCTATCAGGCTGTTGCATCTATCCATTCCTCTGGTTTTATTTAGTTTGTCATTTTATTTTGTTCATTAGATTCCACATATGAATGAGATCATAGGGTACTTTTTTTTTCTGTGACTGACTTATTTCGTTTAGCATAATATTCTCTGGGACCATCCATGCTGTTGTTACAAAGGGTAAGAGTTCCTTTTTTTTGGCCAAGTGGAATTTCATTGTGTAAATGTACCACAGCTTTTTTATATACTCATCTACTGATGGGCACTTAGGCTGTTTCCAACTCTTGGCTATTTTAAATAATGCTGCCATCAACATATGGATGCACATATTCTTTCTGATTAGTGTTTTGGGATTCTTAGAATATATTCCTAGAAGTGGGATGCCTGGCTTAAAGGGTAGTTCTCCTTCTAAATTTTTTAGGAAAATCCATACTGTTTTCCACAGGGGCTGCACCATTCTGCATTCCACCAACAGTGCAAAAGGGTTCCCCTTTCTCCACATCCTCACCAGCACTTGTTGTTTGTTGATTTATTGATGCTAGCCGTTCTGACAGGTGTGAAGTGATATCTCATTGTGGTTAATTTGCATCGCCCTGATAATTAGTGATGTTGAACATTTTTTCATATCTATTGACCGTATGTCCTCTTTGGAGAAGTGTCTATTCAGGTCCTTTGCCCATTTTTTATCGGGTTGTTTGTCTTCCTAATGTTAAGTTGTATAAGTTCTTTATACATTTTGGAAATTAACCCCTTGTCAGATGTATCATTGTAAAATATGTTCCCCCCTACAGTGGGTTCATTTCTCAATTTGTTGATGGTTCTTTTGGTGCACAGAAACTTTTTAGTTTGATGTAGTCAAATTGTTTATTTTTTCCTTTATTTCCCTTGCCCTAGGAGATGTATTGGCAAAGATACTGCTATGATAGATGTCTGAGATTTACAGCCTATGTTTTCTTCTAGGATTTGTATGGTCTCATGACTTCTTTTAAGCATTTACTCCATTTTGAGTTTATCCTAGTATATGGTGTAAGTTGAAGGTCTAGTTTTGTTTATTTATTTACTTATTTTTGCAGTCCAGTTTTTCCAGCACCATTTAATGAAGAGACTGTCTTTACTCCATTTTACTCCATTGCATGCTCTTGCCTTCATTGTAAAATATTAATTGATCATAAAGGTATGGGTTGATTTCTGAATTATCTGTTCTTTTCAATTGATGTATATGTCTGTTCTTATGCCAGTATCAGGATGTATTGATTACTATGATCTTGTAATATAGTTTGATATCAGGTATAGTGATACTTCCAACTTTGTCCTTTTTTCTCAAGATTGCTGAGGCTATTTAGGGTCTTTTTTTGATTTTATATGAATTTTACAATATTTATTCTAGATTTATGAAATATGTCATTGGTATTTTAATAAGCATTGCACTGAATCTCTCTATTGCTTTGGGTATGGACATTTTAATAATGTTAATTCTCCCAGTCAATATATGGTATATTCTTCTATGTATTTGAATCTTTCTCAATTACTTTTCTCAGTGTCCTGTAGATTTTCAGTACAGGTCTTTTACCTCCTTGGTTAAATTTATTCCTAGATTGTTTTGTTATTATTGCAACAACACATGGGGTTGTTTTCTTAGTTTCTCTTTCTGATTTTTTTAAAAAATTATTATTGGTATACGAAAATGCCATTGATTACTGAATATTAATTTTGTCCTGCTACTTTGCCAAATTCATTTATTAGCTCTAGTAGTTTTTTGGTGGAGTCTGTAGGGTTTTCTGTGTAAACTGTCATGTCATCTGTGAATAATGATAGTTTTACTCCTTTCTGTCCAATGTGGGAGCCTGAATTTCTCCTCCTTGTCTGATTGCTGTAGCTAGGACTTCCAATACTAAGTTGAATTAGAGTGATGATGTTACTGGTTAGGCATCGGCCCAGAGCAAGTCTGCCTCAGGCCAGCCTATAGTGTTTGTGTTCCTGACTTGGTGCAGGAAAGATTTCACAACACAAGTCCAGGTGATTTGGAGAATATTTTTATTAAGGTTGGGGACAGTGAAACAATGCAAAGACTTAAGGTGGAAGAAGTAACAGGAAATAGCCTAGGCAGGGCCGCTTTGGCTCCCTAGAAAAGTTGTAGGGAAGGAGTAAGCCAAGGCCAGGCTGCTGTTAGCTCACCTGGAAGTCAGAGAAAAAGGGGGGCCCTGGAGCCAAGATTAGGAGGTAAGCCCAAATTGAGCTGCTGCTGCCCACTGCTCCCCTGGCTGCAAGTCTCCTCGGGACCCTTAGAGTTTAGGAGGAAATAAACAAAGTTCATCCCTGAGAAGGGGCTTGGCCATACTCTAAAGTGAAACTTTCCTCAGTCTTCGTCTTAAGGTCTTTTTATGTATATTTTTTCTCTAAACAAGAATCTTAGGGGAGCATATTCATAAGCTTTCCAGGTTATGAATATGCTGTATTCATATGCTGTTCTAGCAACATATTCATAAGCTTTCCAGGTGAATTTTTAGTATGCTGATGCATCAAGTTAGTGCATAAGGGATTTTAGGAATACTCTTTGGTCTGCTATACTGTTTTACTTTTATCTTGGTTAGTCTGGCTTTTAATGGGGTTTTATTATTTGTTCCCCATCTGTCCTTGGGTTTAGCTGGCATACATCGATTGGGTCTCTGTTCTCTATGTCCCTTATCAGGGTAATTTAAGCTGTGTATTCTTTGGTTGGGGGGGAGAGGTATAAGTTATTTACTCCCAGGTGTCCTTGGTTAGGGGAGATAAGTTCTTGTGATTCACCAGCTGGCTGTGAGTTGCTTAAACTGTTTGGTCTTATTTATTTTTTACCTCAGTTTCCCCATTCCACTGGCCCAGGAATTTTCATAGCTTTGTACTATCCTGCCTCAGTTAAAGTGGACATTCCTGTCTTGTTCCTGATCTTAAGGGAAACAATTCTAGTATTTTCCCATTGAGTATTGTGTTGACTATATCTTTTTCATATATTGATTATATTTATTATATTCGTGTATGTCCCTCTATTCATGTGTTGCTTAGAGTTTTTATCATAAGTGGGTGCTGGATTTTATCAAAGGTATTTTTGCTTCTATTAATATGATTATGTGGATTTTATCTTTCATTTTGTTTGTGTGACGTATCACATTGATTTATTTGTGAATATGTACCAACCTTGCATCCTCAAAATAATCCGACTTTATCATCATGTATGTTCTTCTTAATGTACTGCTGGATCCAGTTTGCTAATCTTTTGTTGTGGATTTTAAGATCTATGTTCATCAGGAATATTGGCCTGAATTTTTTTTCTTTGTAGTGTCTTTATCTGGTTTTGGAATGAGGATAATGCTGGCCTTGTAGAAAGAGTTTGGAAGTCTTCTTGCATCTTAAAATTTTTGGAATAGTTTGAGGATAGATGTTAGTTCTTGTTTGAATGGTAAAATTTGCCTGTGATGCTGTCCAGTCCAGGATGTTAATTTTCTGGGAGTTTTTGATTATTGCTTCAAGTGAGGTTTTTGATTACTGCTTCAATTTCATTAAACGGTATTGGTCTATTCAGGTTTTCTGATTCTTCCTGACTGAGTTTTGGAAGATTGTATGTTTCTAAGAATTTATTCATTTCCCTCAAGTTGTCCATTTATTTCACATAGTGTTGTTCATAGCATTTTCTTGCAATACTCCATGTTTCTGTAATGTTGGTTGTTACTTCTCTTTCTTTTCTGATTTTACTTATTTCGGTCCTCTCTCTCTTTGTCTTTATGAGTTTGGTTAAGTGTTTATCATTGTTGTTTATCTTTTTAAAAAACTAGTTCTTGGTTTCATTGATCTTTTTTTTTATTATTTTTTTGTACCTACGTCCTTTATTTCCACTCTGATCTTTATTATTTCCTTTCTTCTGCTTGCTCTGGGCTTTGCTGTTCTTTTTCTAGTTCTACTAGGTGTAGGGTTCAATTATTTATTTGATTTTTTTCTTGTTTTTTGGGGTATGACTACTTTTGCTATATCACATAGATACTGGATTTTTGTGTCTTCATTTTTATTTGTTTCTAAGTAATTTTTTCTTTGATATCCTTGGTAACCCATTCATTGTTTAATAACATGCTATTTAACCTCCATGTCTTTGCATGTTTTTGAGGTTGTTTTTTATTGTAAATGACTTCTAGTTTCATACCATTATGATCTGAGAAGAGTCTTGATATCATTTCAATCTTCTTAAATTTGTTAAGACTTATTTTGTATCCTAATATGTGGCCTATTTTTGAGAACATTCCATGTGTACTTGGGAAAAATATATATTTTGTTGCTTTGGAATGAAATGTTCTGCAAATATCAATTAAATCCATCCATTTAGTGTGTCATTTTAATTCCTTCTAGTGTGTTCTTCATTTCATATATTGTATTCTTTATTTCCATCTGGTTCTTGTTCAAGTTTTCGAAGTTCTTTTTCATGCTGATGTAGATTCCAGTAAGTTCTTTGTAGTTCTCACTAAGTTCCTTGGGCATCCTTATAACCATTCCTTTGAAATCTATGTTTGATAAGTTGCTTGCCTCAATTTCACTTAGCTCTTCTTCTGGATATTCCTCCTTTTCTTTCTTTTGGGGTTGTTTCTATGTCTCCCCATTTTAGTTGTCTCTTTGTGTTTGTTTCTATGCATTAGATTGATTTGCTTTGACTCTTTGTCTTGTGGAGTGGCCTTGTGTGTTAAGAGTCCCCTAGAACCCAGTGGAGCAGACTCCTTGATCTCCTGACCCAGATGCTCGAGGAATGAACTCTGTATGGGTTATGTGGACTCTCCTGTTGTATCCTGATTATTATTGGCCTATTTGTTAGTGAGAGCTTGGCTCTGTCTGGCTGGCTGAGAGGCTCAACCCCTACCACATGTTCTATGCTATTGTATAGGTTCTGGCAGAACAAAGCAAAACAAGCCCCAAACAAGCAGCACCCCCCCACCAGCCCACTACAGCAATATCAACAACAGAGCAAAAAATAATGAAAAGGAAGAAAGAAATGGAATAGTAGGAAAAGGAGAAAAAGAAAAAGAATATGAGAAGACCAAAGGAAACAAAAATGATTATCAGTAGAGAAAGGGGAAAAGAATAATCAATTGAATGAGGAAAATAGAGAAAAGGAACACAATAAAGGTAACAAAAAATAATAAATGGAGAGAAGAAGGGAATATTGAAGTACTCTAAGACAAGAGTATAATAAGAGAAATGAAAGAAAAATTACAGCACCAAAACAAAAGAAAAAGAAATAGATAATAAGTATAAATAAAATGGCTATGAAAAAGAAAAAAAATAGCTGAGATAATGATAAAAGGGCCAAGTGGATTTGTCTCAGCACAGTTTAGATCTTGCCTTCTGGTTTCTCCCTTTGGACACCTCTCTGATGTCTGAGTCTGGTGTAAGCCAATGACAGGTGGCCCTTGGCCACCTTTTCGAAGCTACAGGTGATCCACAGTTTGTGGCTGATTCCTCCAAGCTTGGCTGCCCCCAGGTTAGGCCAAGCTGCTTTGCAAAGCTGGCTTACATCAGCACTGGGTCCAGGGGTGTGTGAGCCAATGTCCCAAGTCACCTCGGGGTCCACTTCTACCTGTCTCTGCCTGCTGGTCTGCTGTCAATCTTAGACTAGTCGCACACCTAACTATTTCTGAGGGGGCTTCTAGTGGAAACAGGGGCGGTGATTCCTGGGTCTCCTGGGGCAGGTGACTTTCAGACTTCAGGGAAGATGCTGTGTTTGTTCCCCCTCCCCAGAGCCACTAGTCTGAGTCTGTCTGGAATCATCAACCTGTACTCTGCAGGTCAAAAACCCTTATTAGGCTTCCTGAGCCCAGATTTTGGGTCTGCTGGACAACAGAAGGGTGTTCCTGTGGCTCTCCCTTGAAAGAAGAGTACCGGGCTATATTCCAGGATAGTGTATGGATTGGCGGTACCCTACTTCCAGTCTCTGACTACCCCTGTGTCTGTTTATGTTCCTGTCTCCTCAGCAAGGGTTAAGATGCAGGATGGGAGAGAAGGCAGGGGAAAAAAAGAAATGAGAAAAGAAAAAGAACACCAAGACAGAGCAAAACTGACAACAGAGCAAGAGAAATAAAAAGTTTTTAAAAAGGATGTGCTGAATGGAGCAAAACGGCTTACAGAGGTTGTGGTGAGGGGATTTCCAGAGTCGGGAGTGAGCGGTATCTCACAGGGCAAGGTGATTGATTTTCCCCTGGGAAGGGCCAGCTCTCTCAAGGAAGACGGTTGTGGAGCCCAGGTATATCAGGGCCCCCAAATCCCACAGCTGCTCCCCCATGACTCTCCCCAGTGCCTCCCACTCCAGACTCTCCTTGTGTAACTCCAGACTGCACCACCCTCCCTTCACCGGGGCCAAAGGTGGGTACCTCCACACATGAAGTCTGCTCCTTGACCCTTTAAGGGAGGAGAAAAAGAGGATGGTCGATTTGTCTCCAGCATTTTTTCATCTCGCCCCAAGGCAAAGAGCCTGTTTATCCGTGGGAGATTTCCCCCAACTCGCTGGCTTAGCCCCATCACGACTTCCTCTGCCTTGAGAGGGCTTCCAGGTGTGGATTGAATACCCAGCTGGAACACATACAGGTGGTCACCTATCCATGTTTCTTTCTCATACCACACCTCTTCCCCTCTGTCCTAAATTAATAGATTATATCCTGTTAGGCATCATCTTCTTTCACATCTCATTTCATCCTGATGGGGTGGGGGAAGGAAGGGAAGAGTCCAGCGCTATATTATAACACAGGGCTGTGGCAGGGGGTGTTCACACCGCTTCTCTCGAGTGAGTCAACATCGGGTTGAAATGAAGAACAAACTGACAGTAACCAGAGGGGAGGTGGGAGGGGATAATAGGGGGAAAAGGAGGAAGGGTTTCCAGGAACATGTATAAAGGACACATGGACTAAATGAAAGGGGGGTAGGACCAAGGGTGGGAAGTGGAGATGTCTGGGTTGGGATGAAGTGTTGGAGGGAAAATGGAGACAACTGTACTTGAACAACAATTTTAAAAAATGTGAAAAAATAAATAAAATATTTAAATATAAAAAGTAACAAAACAAAACAAAACAAAACATCAGGCTTCTGCTGCTGAGCTGCCATAGCTGTGTACCCTCTCCCAGGATGGTCTCTGCCACCAGGCTCTTCAGTCAGACTCTGCCCCATTCATAGTTCCTGTGGTGCCCTTGGTTGGAGAGGTGACAGCTCCCTCCCCAGTAAGTTCTACAGTTTCCACACCCTGGTTCCTGGTGACAGTGGGTTCTGCAGCCCTGCCTGAGGTGAAGGGCACTGAGACCTTTTACTGTGAAGTTTTTATCTAACAAAATGGATGCCTCCGTTTCATTCAGCTCTTCTTCTAGAGACTCCTTCCATTTATTTGGGGCCCTTGCTTTGTCTCCCCAATTTGACTGTTTCTTTGTTCTTGTTTCTTTGTATTAGATAAATCTGCTATGACTCCCACTTCATGGGGTGACTTTCTGTAGTAAATGTCCTGTGGGACCTAGTGGTGCAGTCTCCTTGACCTCCTGAGTTAGGTGTTCTAGAAATCCTTGTTTGGGTTTTGTGGGTCTCCTGTTGTAATTGAGTCTTAATTGCTGTTGGCCCATTTATGCATAAAATCAACCCACAGGCTTGCTGACTATGTGAAATTACCATGTGCAAGCTGTTGTGTGGGTGCTGATCCAGAAAAGAAAAGAGACAAGGAAAGAAAAGAAATATAGAAGTGTATATATATATATAGATAGATAGATAGATAGATAGGTAGATAAACAACAATGATGAACACTTAACCAAACTCATAAAGACAAAGAGAGAGAGGACCGAAATAAGTAAAATCAGAAAAGAAAGAGAAGTAACAACCAACATTACAGAAACATGAAGTATTGCAAGAAAATGCTATGAACAACACTATGTGAAATAAATGGACAACTTGAGGGAAATGAATAAATTCTTAGAAACATACAATCTTCCAAAACTCAGTCAGGAAGAATCAGAAAACCTGAATATATATATATTATATATATATAATATATATAATATATATAATAGTATATATAAAAACATAAGTAAATCAATAAAAATTAAAATATGGAAATAAAAAATAAAAATAATAATTAAAAGAAGAAAAATATAAGAAATGCAGAAAACAAAACCAAACAAGAAAAAAGAGATTAAAAAAGAATAAAAACAGAAAAAAGGAAAAGGAAAAGAAAGAAAAGAAATGAAAAGAAGAAAATGAAAATAATAAAAAAGAAGCAAAAATTTAAAAAGAAAAAAATTAAAACAATTAAAAAAGAAAGAAAAAGTCAATATTTCTCAGCACAGTTTGTTGTCTTCTGTGATCTCTCTTTGATATACTGTTTTCAAATTTGTTGGCTCTAGCTCCAAAATTGTCTGGCAATGGCCACTTGGCTTGTTGGTTCTGAGCCCCCAAGGAAGCACCCTAGCTCAGGTCAGCATCAAACAGGCTGTTGGCTCCTCTCGTGAGGTGAATGAAATTCCTAAGGGTGGGGTGTGAGACATACCTAAAGGTAAGGTAATTGCCCTTAGGCTGACATCACTCAGAGGGGATTACTGTACCCAAAAAGGTATCTACCGCTTTGAATCAGCACTAGGATCCTGGTGGCTGTCCCCGACACATCTCCCAAGAGACACAAACCTCAGACCCTTCTCAGGAGACTCCAGTCTGTACCACCATTCCTCTGCTGGAGCCTAGGGTAAGTGGCTCTGAATGGAATTTTGCATGTTGTTCTTTTAAGAGGGTCATGTGCCTCCAGTGGACTCCACCTCTCCCTGGCAGCTAAAAGCCCCCTGCTTTTCACTGCCTGATGCTATATAGGCATCTTTTCCTAGCTCTGGTGCTCTCAGTTGGGGGACCAGGTCTGAGACTTAGGTGATACAAAGTAATCTGTGGATGGCTGCTACTTTTGCTGGGCTTGGAGGTGCCCAGGTGCCCAGGAGAGGCCAGACTGTGAACCAAGGCCAGCTGCTGCTAGTGCTGGGCTGGAGAAGCCTGATGCTGCTTGTTTGAGATATTTTAGGAAAGTCTGAAGCTGGAGCCAAGATAGGACATTTGTATGGAAACAGTTTGTGGGCTCAGAAGTTGGTAGGTCAAGGTCTCAGGGAATCACCAGAGTGGGGCTACCAGTATAAGCCAGGTTGATGGAGACTCAGATATAGTGACTGCCTGCCAGCTCTGTGGGGGGAGGGCTCAGAAAAGGAACAATGGTCTCTGCCAACACTTCTGTCTGTAAGAAAGCTGCCCCTCTAGCTCTCACCCTGATGCCAGACACTTCAGTTCCTCTCCTGTGCCCCTGGTTCCCTTTGAGCTGCTGCCTCAGCACTGAAATTCAGAAAGAGTTCCAGTAAGTTCCTGTGCTGGTGCTTTAAGAGGAACTGCCTGGGACTCCAGAAGACCACCATCTCACTCAACCAAAATCCAAGCTGGGTTTTACAGCCAGAAGTCATGGGGACTTTTCTAACTGGTACTAGAATCCTGGGCTAGGGGGCCTGGTGTGGGGCTGGGACCCCTTGCTTCTCAGGGGGGATCTCCTCAGCTGAAATATCCCTCCCAATTTCTATCTGCCACCTGTAGGTGTGAGACCAGCTGGATCTGTGTCTCCGCCCTTTTTGCCATCTCTATGTGGCTTCTTGTTTGTATCCTTAGTTGTAACTAGAGTTAAAGTAGTTCTGAATGATGGCTTTTCTACAATTGAGTAGTATTTTTGATGTGGCATGGGAGGTTGCAAGTACCAAGTTTACCTACACCACCATCTTGATGGGTCAAATTATTTTTAAATAAATTCTTAGAAGTAAATTTGCTGAGTAGAAATTGCGGTGCACTCAGAATTTAAATCTTTTTACTAAATTGCCCTTCAGAAATATACTGATCTTAATCTACACTGTTTAAAGTCCCCTTCTTACTAGGTCCCTTCAGTCCTTTAAATTTGATTGGTTGTTTGTGGTTTTTTGATTATTAATGAGGTAAAATATATTTTTAAATTTTGTTTACTGTGACTTTTGTTGTATGGTGAGTTTGTTTTTACATTTTTATGTAAACAGATTATATCAGTCCTTCCCTTCATGGTGTCTGGTCTGGGTTTCTTTTTCTAACCTAACGTCAAGGTGATAAAAATAGTTACATTTTTCTTAAAATTCTGGTTTTATACTTTACACATAAAAATGTTGCTCAAGTTGGAATTTGAATGTTTGTTTGTGTATGTGTTTGTCTTTGATACTGGAAAAAGGGTATAATTTTGTTGGAATAATTTCTTACTGGCTTTCAATTAGAATTGTATCGTAGGTAAAGTTACTGCCAGAATTTCTTTCATATCTGTTCATTTATGTGTTTATTCTTGCTCTTTCCTACAATAGACAAGGCTTATTTATTTTGTTTTTATTATCTGAGGAAAGAATCCATTGAATTGTACTTGTAAAACTGCACCATTTTCTTTCATTTGTTTTTGAAGTAAAATATAGTATTAATTAGTAAAAAGTCACGCCTGCAATGTTATAATAGTGATTATATAGAATTATGATTATTAATTTGTGAGAAAACTTACATCTTTACTAATTGGGTCTCCCCTCCCACGAACAATATATGCCCACCTAATGCTCATTAGGTGTATGTTGCTCTTTTTTTTTGGCTTTTTTGATTGAAAGTTTCTTTCTTTTGGTCCTCCACCTATCAGTTTTTTAGTTCTTTGGTCAAAAGCAATAAACTACCCCAACAAACAATTTTAAATCAATTAAAGCTTGATAGGGTGTATCTAGAAACAAAGAAAAATAATAACGGATTCGTAAAGAACAGATGGCCAGAGTAGGTCTGGGGATCTAGACTGCAGCATGTAATGGGCATCTTCAGTTCCCCACCAAAACTGTGAGGTTGCTATAGAAAAGAGGAGAAAGAGGTAGCGGATAGGGCTTCAAGATGAAGCTGAACATCTCTTTCCCAGCCACTGGCTGTCAGAAACTCATTGAAGTGGATGATGAACGCAAACTTCGTACTTTTCATGAGAAGCGTGTGGCCACAGAAGTTGCTGCTGACGCTCTGGGTGAAGAGGAAGGGTTACGTGGTTCGAATCAGTGGTGGGAACGACAAACAAGGTTTCCCCATGAAGCAGGGTGTCTTGACCCATGGCCGTGTCCGCCTGTTGCTGAGCAAGGGGCATTCCTGTTACAGACCAAGGAGGACTGAAGAGTGAAAGCGCAAATCAGTTCGGGGTTGCATTGTGGATGCCAATCTCAGTGTTCTCAACTTGGTCATTGTAAAAAAAGGGGAGAAAGATATTCCTGGTCTCACTGATACTACTGTGCCTCGGCGCCTGGGGGCCCAAAGAGCTAGCAGAATCCGCAAACTTTTCAACCTCTCTAAAGAAGATGATGTCCGCCAATATGTTGTGAGAAAGCCCCTAAACAAGGAAGGGAAGAAACCTAGAACCAAAGCACCTAAGATTCAGCATCTTGTTACTCCACGTGTCCTGCAACACAAACGTAGGCGTATTGCTCTGAAGAAGCAGCGTACTAAGAAAAATAAGGAAGAGGCTGCAGAGTATGCTAAACTATTGGCTAAGAGGATGAAGGAGGCCAAAGAAAACCGCCAGGAACAAATTGCCAAGAGACGTAGGCTGTCCTCTCTGAGAGCTTCTACCTCTAAGTCTGAGTCCAGCCAAAAATGAGGTCTTCTAAGAGTAACAAATAAATAAGGATAAACATAAAAAAAAAAGAGGTAGCAGATAGCAAAAAAAGCCTCTATCTTAGGTTTATTATCACTATTATTAAAGTGAATAGAATGACTAGTTTAACTCTTGATGATGAGTTGATAGTTCCTGGTATTAAATAAGTTAATAAAACTTTAATAAAATTTTCTATCTTGCTTTAATAAAATTTTCTTTCAACAATTTGAATATTTTCCTTTTTCTTGAACTCTCTAAGCATTTAAAAATATTTATGTATGTGATTACTTTGTTTCTTCCATTCTAAAATCTATGTTATTGATTTTATCTTATTACATGATAAAGTATAGCCCAATACAGTGGTGATTGTCATACTTTTTTTCTTTTTAATTCTAAGAGTTCACTGTTCAATGTAATTTTTTTATAATATATACTTTTTACCATGATAAGAAAGAGTCTTTCAATCACTAGGCTGGAATTATTATTTTTTAAATTAGGGTTGGATATTGAATTTTATAAAACAATGTTTAGGATATGTTGAGATGCAGTTTTACTACATTATTTTTTGAAATTAGATATTATTACCAGGTTTGCTTTTGTCCAATCATTTTTGAACTCCTGAAATAAAGCCGCCTCTGTCATGGTAGAGTCTTTTAATAAGAATATTGGATTTGCTGATATTTTATCGATGTCATTACATGGACAATCTTTGTTCATTATTTTATTGTATCCATCTTTGACAGTTTCTCAGTTTGCAATATCATTTGTCTTAAAATGTGAACTAAGAATATGATTTTTTTTTAAAAATGTGTTTTTTTTTTTTTTTCTGGCCAGGTTTCTTAAGTTTGGCCAGAAAAATGTCTGGACATTTGGAGCCAATAACTTTTTGCTGCGGAGCCTGTCCTGTGCACATAGGGTGTTTAGCAGCATTTCTGGCCTGCGCCTTCCAGAGGCCAGCAGTACACTCCTCCACCACTTTGCCCAGATGTAACAATCAAAAATATCTCCAGACATTGACAAATGTCTAGGGGCAAAAAAAAAAAAAAAAAAAAAAAAATCAAATCACTTCCTGGTAAAAATTCACTGGTGTATGCTTTGGAAAGTTTAATGTTTGTGAAATTTTCCCCATGAAATCATTTGAATCTGACATTTTTTGTGGAGTGGCATGGAGTTGTTTCTTTTTGAATATTATTTATCCAGTGAGCCAGTTAATATCACAATTTAAACAATTCCTATGATGTTCCCCAATATTCTTTCTTCTGCATGTTCCCCTTTCTCATCTGCCTATTCCTCTGGGCAAGTTCATTTTTTTGGACTACACAGCATGCTTGTTTAAAATTGTATTCCAGATCTTTTTCTCCTCTACAGACATTCTAGAGTTGCAGATTAATATATCTGTGTTTTATATATCTATACCTGGACAGCCCACAGTACCCTGTACACCATGTATCTAAAATATCATTTATTGGCTTGCTCCTTCCTAAGTCCCATCCTCTGTGAGCTCCATATCCTCTGTCACATATCACAGACTCAGGAGCCAGACAAGGGTCTGCTTTTTTGTCTTTCTACCCTCATTTTGAATTAGCCAAGTTCTGTGGATTCTACATTCAAATATTAAATATAGTTATATACTGTATATAATATATTGTTATATATAAATATATATTATACATAATAATATATATTTTTATTTATTTGTAGAGAGAGGGGAAGGGAGGGAGAAAGAGAGGGAGAGAAACAATGTGTGAGACATGAACTGGCTGCCTCTTGCCCACTCCCAGCCGGGAACCTGACCTGAAACCCAGGCATGTGCCCTGACCAGGGACCTGTCTGTTCATGGGCCAGAGCTTAATCCACTGAGCCACACCAGCCAGGGCTATATTATGTTATTACATACAATTATACATATATATCTACTTATGTATTTATAAATATAATATACATAAAGTGTGACAATAAGTATATAATAAATAATATATCTATAAATATTTTATATTTTATACATTTTATATCTTGTATATTATATAAATATACATATACATTTATTGTGTTATATATTTAATATATCAAATAATATATTTTATAAATAATATTATTTGATACATTGCTATCATTTCTACCTGGACTACTTGTACTGTATTGGTAAAGAAGAAATGTTAACTCAGAATGTTTAATGCCAGAACCTACATTTATTTATTGAATATTAACCAACCAGTAAAAACATCAATGTTACAATAAGAAGGGGAAAGGCTAAAGCCCAAGGCCTAGTGACACGATAACTCAAGAAATGTATTAACTCAGAGAATCATCTATAGAAATGATCCACAGTCTCTACATTTGACTCATTCAAAGTTTTCTTCAGTTACTTTGTAGATAAATAAAATTATCAATTTCTCAGAAGCTCTTAAAATTAGAATGCTTATATCATATTTTGAATGACTTAAATCTGAAAAGGCATTTAAAAACAAAGTCAAAGGCTATATCCATTGGGGTGAACATAGTCGGGACACAAAGTTCTACACCTCGGTTCAAAAATTCAGATACAACACAGGGTACTGCTAAAGCAAACAACATGTAGGTTGATGGTAACTGAAAGGAAGCCACAGTTGGAAAACATGAATACTGCAAGGGCCTTTTGTAGATGTTTGCAGAATGTCGCAAGGTAAATGTGAGTTATCAGAACACGGCTTTGGGTGACTGCAGGAGTGACAGGATGAATACTGTCACAGTTCACTAGAGCTCCAAACGCCCCTCTAGGCTGCAGGGAGCCTTGATCCTGCAGGTAGTTTTCAAGGAAACCCAGCTGTGTGGAGATACCTGCTTCAGCCTGAGTGTTTTACTTGACTGTGAATGCAGTATAAGCTTATTTTGAATACTTAGAAATGTAATTCAGTTGCTATCTTCATGTAAGAATATAGCATCATGGTAAAAAACTGGTCTAAAAAATGCTGTATTACGCTTAGTTCTCAACATAAAGTTTTATGAGGGACAGTGACATGTAGTTTAGCAACAAATTTAATTGCCTAGGATGCTGGGCATGCAAAATAAAGGAATGGAACTAACCCAGAATTGAAAGATGGAAGGAGGGAGGGAGGGAAGAAACAGAGAGAAAGAGTAAGATGGCAACTGCCACTTGCCTGCCTCGGGCAACAAAAACTGGTGAAGGGGTGTGGGGACCTGGGCAGTGCAATGCCCTGGTGAAGGGGCGCCCGCTCCAAGGAATTTGATCTTGGGAACTTCACATATTTTCCAAAAATATGTGATATGTATTGATTTGTAATATTGGCAATTAATTTTTTAAACTATGTGTGGGCAAATATATGTATATGTACATATATGTGTTATACATATGCATATATATAATATATATATATAATATATATATTAGTAAGCATGGGTCACCTATCTGGAACTATTCCTCAGGGTGACAGGTAGAAAAATGCAAGTCATGAGACCCCCCACCCTCATCCTCAAAGAAAAAGCATAGGAATGTTTATCCAGACAAATCATGAGCCAGTTCAAATATGTCCAAGGCTATCATGTAGCAAAAATACTGGTTTTCATTTGAAAAGCGGAATTAGGACTAATAAGGGAAACTTTTTAATGTAACATTTCTAAGAATTAGAGCTGGTCTGGTACAGACATACCAGAGAGATTTCTCATTCAGGGCATGCCGTATGTGGTGAATAAAGACTTATTGAAGGAGAAAATAAATCTTTGAATTGGCTTTGGAGGTAAGATTTGGATGCCTCTCTATGAGAGTGGAGGACATCACCATTTGATGATTTATACCTTTAAGTTTTTAGATAATAGGACTAACCCAGGACTGCAAATAATTAGAATTTTTTAGTATGTATTTTCCATCATTACCCATTATTAAGGTAGATTTAACAAGCAGATTTGCTACTTTCAAACGTATTTCTTATATTAATATCATTTTAAGAAAGAATTATCTATTTTTTTGCTTTAATTTTCTTTGATCATTTAGTTATGAGTTTGCTCCTTAATCCTTTAAAGATAGTTCACAAATGAGAGGCCTCATGAACCTGTGGTGGAAATTATAAGGTTTGAAAGCTGATGGAAGTGGGTTAAAATGAGGCCTTCCAGTTTAGTCACATGATTTAACTAATGTTTATGAGCCTTAATTTTCTCACCTACAAAAATTTAGTTTGTTTTTCTAAACTACAGGGTCCAGCACAAATAATGCCCCTTTTTTATTATGAAATCTTTTATTACAAAATCATAAGCATGTAATTCTGTAACATAACGTTATCACACTCAAGCACACCATATAACATGTTAAGTGAAATGTTCAAATTAAAACTACACATTATTACACCCATATTATTACCCTACCAACCACACTCAACAGGCCTTACTTCTGCTGGACCCTGTATATTTAGTTTTTACGTTTACAGTAGAATATGAGTATTTACTACACAGGATTGATTGAATTATGTGAGTTAAACTATGTAAAATGGCCCATGCTTGCCCAACAGTTTGCAACATACATGTGCAATTAATTTAAATTCACTTAACCAGAGACATTGAAATTAAGAACAATGTAACAATAGCCAGAGGGGAGTGGGGAGGGGTTAGTGGGGGGAGGGGTCTATAGGAGCTACTATAAAGGACACAAGGACAAAATCAAGGGGGAGGATAGAGGTGGGGAGGGAGGTGGGACTGGCTGGGGCCGGGTGGAGGGATGGGGAGAAAATGCAGACAATTGTAACTGAATAAAAATAAATAAAAGAAATTTGTGAGAAATCCACTTGTAAACGATTAGAACTAACATTTCTAATTTATATAGTATGTATAAAAATGATTAAACCTACAGAATAATTTTTTAAGACAAATAAATAGATAAATAAATTCACTTTTTAAAAATACCATATTGTTTAGTGGTTAATGCATGTAACTTTAACAGAGTGTTTCCCTTCCTTCCCCTATTCCTTTTAACGTGTCTGTTATTTGTTTCACTTATCCATAAGCTATACATGGTTATTATTTTGAATAAACTTATCTGTTAGATCAACTAAGCACAGAAAAATAAAATATTTTAGCTTCACTTACTTTTCTAAAACTCTTTATGTAGATTAGAGCCTCTGACCTATATGATTTGCCTCCTTTTTGAATAACTTTTTAACATTCCTTGCAAGGCAAGTCTGTTGGTAACAAATTTTCTGGACTTTTGTTTGCCTGAGAAGGTATTTCTGCTTCATTTCTTAAGTTTAAAATATATAATTTTTTAAAAAGACAATTTTTAGCAAATTTAGCTTTACAGCAAAATTGAGGGGAAGTACAGAGATTTCCCAAATACCCACTGTTCCCAAACACGCATAGCCTCCTCCATTACCATGGTCTCCCACAGCACTGGTGCGTTTGTCACCACTGATGAGCCGACATCAACAAATCATAATTACCAAAGTACTCTCTCACTTTGGAAGAATAATATTGTTGGATACCTTAAATATTCCACTCCATTCTCTTGCCTGCATAGCTTTTACAGTTTCTGAAGAGATGTTCAATGTAATTCTTATTCCTGTCCCTCTGTAAGTCACATAGTTTTTTTCCTGTGACTTCTTTAAAAGTCTTTGACTTTTTAAATTTGAATATGATGTATGTGCAAATTTTTTTGTTATTTATTTTTCTTCGTGTTCCCTGACTTCTTGTACCTGTGACTTGGTGTCTGTCACTAATTTTAAAAACTTTTCAGTCATTCTTATGTAAGGAATATCTGCTACTTCTTTCCTCTATATCTGCTATTTCCATCATTCATATGTTATACCTTTTTAAATTATTCCACAGTTACTGGATATTCTGCCGCATCTTTTTCTTCCTTCCTCTCTGCATTTCAGTTCTGGAGGTTTCTATGGACATATCCTCAAAGTCACTGATTTCTTTCCTCAGCTGTGACCAGTCTTCAGAGGAGCCCATCAAAGGATTTTTCATTTGTTACAATCTTTTGATTTCTAGCATTTCCTTTCAATTCTTTCTTAGAATTTTCATCTCCCTGCATATATTACCTATCTGTTCTTTCATGTTTTCCACTTTTTTTCCAGTAGAGCCCTTAGCATATGAATCATAGTTTTAAAAATTTACAGTGTAATAATTTCAAAATATGTGCTACATCTGGTTTTGGTTCTGATGCTTGCTTTGCCTCCACAGAGTGCTTTTTGTTTTTAACTTTTTTTTTTTTTTACCAAAAATTGTTATTTTTGTGGGATGCCAGACATGACTATCAGGTAAAAGGAACTGAGGTGGTATCATGAGCTTTGCCGTCTTCTAAGTTTGGTTGTATTTATGTTTGCTATAGCTGTAGTTTCAGAGGCTAAAATTTCATTTAGTTTCCATGTTTTTAACTCCTATGTGGTTTTGGACTTTCCTAGAGACCCTTTAAATAGGGTCTGAAGTTTAAAGTACTTTAGCTGTATTTCGTTACTACACAGGAGTTCTGTTGATAAGGTGGCAGAGTTGGAGAGAGGGAAAGTGATCTGTAGTCCCATGGTTAGGTCTCATTCTTTTAGTGAACTTGAGATGGGTATCTCTCTTCCCCTATATCAGGGGTTAGACTAGGCTTGAGTTTGGTATTTCCTCTCTCCCAGATTGGGTATACTCTAGTAAAACTCCATTCATCTAGGTTCTGGTAAGGTAGTTCCCTTGGGGCCAGACTTTGTTCAGACAGAGAGGTCTGGAAATACTACAAAATAGTTACTTTTCCCTTCCCTCTGCTGGAAGCATGAGGGAATATTTTCTCAGTTGGAACCTGATAGGGCAACTGAAAGTAAAAACCCTGAAAGTGTGGTCGCCCACCCCCTCTTGCACCAAGACTGAGCCCGGACTTAGTTTTTAACTCTCACTGTCCCTCCAGAAATTCATTGAATAGTTTAAAGTCTTCCCACTGATACGGGCTCCAGTTGTGGGGATCTGCTCCCAGGCTTTTGTCTCAAGTAAGTGTGGTTCGCTATATCTGCCCATTGGTTTTTTTCCTACAGGTCAACCTGCTACCTGGATGACTTCCAAGATCTTTGCATGTTGGACCAGAAAATAAAAGTCAAGTGGCCCACATTAAACAGTCAGCAAATACGATGTCTCTTCTCCTTTATTTTATTATTATTGTTATATATAGTTATTTTCTTGTTGATATTCTAGCCTTTTGTTGTTTTAAAGAAAATTATCTGCTTTGATATAGTTTGGTATTTAAAAAGATTGAAATATGCTTAACAAGTTATAATTACATGCATTTTTGCCTCACATATTGAAATGAGTATCTTGTTATTAAAATGGTGAAGTGCACATTATTTGTGTGGGGATTCTTGATCTTCACTCTATGGGAAAATGTCTCATTTGAATCATGCCGTTAGCATAAATAATGCCTGCATAAACTAAGTCAGAAGCTAGAATACAGTATCAAAAGCTGTTGTTTCATTATGAAAAATTCCTTTCCCAAATAGGAGTATCTCTGTAGCCCAAGGCACAGTTTTACACTCAGATACCCTCATCCACTCACAGCTGGAGGAGTGCAATCAAATTCTTTGTATGTTGCCCATACTTCCTATTTGTTTTTCATGAATTAGATTTTTATAATTTGTGACATACCTTTAAGACCTTTCATCTTAGAGCTATGTTTATAATTCTGAGGTATTCTCCCAAGTCCATGTCCTCATCTTAGAGTTAAAAGAAAAAAAAATCCCTAAATCTTACTTGGTAAAATGTAGCAGGTGCTGTGTTTTTTGCTAAACCCATTCTTCTCTTGAGCGGTTGAGATTCTGTTTCAGATTCTGTAATGCCTCATTTCTCCCTAATCAATAAACGTGGCTTCTACTGATGTGTGTGTTCCAATAAGACCAGATTATAGTGTGTACACTGAAGGTTACTATCATATGTCAAGTTTATTTATCATAGAATTATGCCTGGATTGATAGCTCTACTAAGCTGACACACTAATTTTCTTCACCATTACATATCTCTTCTCATTTTGTAAGCATCCATTTCATTGATAGAAGCCTGCCACGTTTAAGTGTTTCATTTAACCTTCTATCATTGTTCATTGAAGTGGTATGAAATTATCTTCTAAACAACCTATTTTGCTTACCTTGATACTGATAAGGTGAAAATATGTTGTTTTTTAAATCCCATATATGTCCTAATAAACAAAATGTGCTCCTTATCTTGGGCCATCTGTTATGGTTAAAAAATGTGGTAAGAAAACAGGCTATAATGATCCAATGCACCTTTCTGCTGGAAAGTCTACTGAGACACCAGTTTCAAGACCAAGGAAACATTTGAAAACTTTAAATCTGATTTTTCATACAGCTGTACTAGTTTAACTAAAAGGTTTACAGGAAGGGATGAAGAAAAAATCTATAAAGTATTTGGTCAACATTTAAAAAAGAAATTGGATATTTTCTCCTTTGCTTCTAGCAATGTATGACATCATTGGTCCCAGATTTAGTAGGGATAGATGTAAGCCTTGGAAAGCTTATTTTTAGATTCGTAAGAGCAAATGGATACAAATGAACATTAATTGACATATACATATTCATGAGAAAAATATATACTTATCTATGTATGTGTTACACACACATTCTAAATGTAACCGTTTTACATATTTTGATTGAGAAATGGTCTTGAAAAATACAGGTTATGGGTAAGTAAACAGAAAACAATTTAGTTCAATTTTTAAAGAAAACCAAAAGTTGCTTAAGTTTTCAATACGTGAAAACATCTCAATAGAAGTTGAACAATACAGCTAATTGTTGTATAGATGCTTACAAAAATTTGACTTTCTCTGATCATATCATTGACAAAGAAATAAATCACTTATATTTGCTATTCATAAAAATGCATTGTGCCATAAGAATAGACCACATGGAATGAGATGATTATTCTTAATGTTTGGAGAAAAGGAAGCAATACATTTCAGAAAGAGGGAAGAGGAAGAAGCAGTAGGGAGAGGAGGAAATAAAAAGAAACACCATAGAATTTATAAAGAGAAGAAAGATTTCTGGGGCTGTTTTGTGATTTTGCCAATGGAATCCCACTCGTTGGTTGTACTGGGTGATCCGTTATTTTCCCACTACCTTCTTCCATTCGAACAATTATTTTAAGGTGATCATTGCCACCTTGCCCTGTGATAAGTCATGGAGGGATTCGAGGGCCTGGAGGAGCCAACATATGATTTTAATAGGACCAAGATTAGGGCTCTGAAGCAATGGAATAGCACAACAGTAATATGTACTCAAGTGGGTTACAACTGCCATTGTGTCTTTATTAAAAATAGGTTCATCCTCTGAATAAACTGAAACAACTTTTCCTTTGCCTGCTTTTTTTTCCAGTTGAGAATTTTTTTCTAAGATAAAGCTGGAATTCAAGCAACTCATTAATAGTACAGAATAATGACTGTTTTGACAGGAAAAAAAAGTCCCCCAAATATGGAATCAAGAGGATGCTTAATATAATAATAAAATGTAAGAATTTCTATAAAAGGGCTAGATGTAAAATAATAGACATTATAGGCATTACATAATACCAAATTATCCTCAAAAGGACCCAAACTGGTTAATCTGTCTTTGTAGCCAATAATCTAATAAACTTTTTCAAGTAGATATTTGATTTGCAAACGTGGCAGAGTACTGTACAATGTCAATGCAAATAAGAAAAAGAAAGGGATTGAATGCTTACAAAATCTCATTAAATAAAACAGTACTGTACCTGGTTAGTAGTATTATTATCCCCAAGTTTTTGCAAAGGAACCTACAGAAATGACTTCTAGTGTAGCCAGATCCCAAGGTCTGTACCATATGGCTATAGGTTCTTATTTCTGTTGCACCAGGTGACAAATATTACATTAGAGATGAAAAAAATTTAGAATATTTGCTTTCCATTTTATAGAAATACCAAAAAGATGTAAACACACATAGAAATTTTTGAAAGAATTTTTATTGTTTGGAGAAGCACAGATCAGCCCCAGTATGTCTAATAAATTCTTTTAAATAGGCTGTTCCATAACCACAGACATAGGTCACTTTATCAGACAATTACCTGACTGTCCAACAAAACCCCCTTCTTAAACATTCCAATATGTTGTTAAGAAAAAGATATGAAGTGTGATGTTAAGTATTAAAATACTTAAAAGCATGCCTGCACTTCTTTGGTGAATAGACGTGCCGTTAATGAAGGTATATAAACTTCAGAAAATAAGAGCTGAGTGTATGAGGAGAGATTTACTTCAAGTGAAATCCTCTGCCCTCAAAGGGTTAAATGTTAACAAAGTTAAAAAGCAGAAATCAGGCTCCTATTAGTCTTGAACACTAATCTTGTTGACGGCTGAAGTGTTTCCTTATTTTATCCATATTTATTATATTGAAGGTGGGTTATACGTGGTGACTAATGACCAAACATCTGGACCTACTGACCCTTAAAATCCTCTAGCCATTGCTGTTCACAATTAAATACCACATGAACTAAAATGATATTTTGGCTTGACCAGGACAAATTAGTGCGGCAAAACTGAACAAAACAAAACAAAACAAAACTTGTCTTTAGCACTGCAGATATCATAGCCTATAGAAATTTTAAAATTAAAAGAAAATGAAATTTTTATGACTTGCATGTCTTATTGTCATTATAGAACTAACAAAAGTAAAATGGATTTTCCAAAAGAAAATGAATAAGTATTCTGGTGGATTGATCATTGTGGATATGAAGAACATTTGTTTCAGAAGTTTTACCTCCCAGAATTTTGATTGAGCTATGGGAAATGGGATTACTTCGGGTTAAATAATTGGCAAGCCTTATTCCCAGAGTAATTAATTTTATCTGCAGACAGATAGCTAAAGGAAAGAGAAGGCAAATGTTATCATCATCATAAGAATTATTCATTAAAGTTGAATAAATTTGTCTTTTTGCCCATTGAAAGGCAGGAGAAGCAACATAGAATAATAATGGTCAACAAGAATCAGTTGGAATTGTCAGATAGAAACACAGAAGAGAAAGTGAGTTCCATAGAATGTCTGAGGTTGCGTGAGTACCCAGTGGAAGGGCTTCAATGAAAGTTCTATTTGATCTCTACAAAGTTTGTCTATTTTTCTCTCCTCTTGCTGAGAGTGCTACTGGGGAAAGGTTGGCCAAGGTGTGGGTACAACCTCTATGATTGAGTCCATGAGAGATGAAGACTTTGATATTAAACTTAAATCTATCTCCTACTGATAGATGGAGTTGAAAAGAGAGAGTTGAATCCACATGGTATAAAATCTTTAATAAAAAAGGATCAGACATAAAATCCACTAATCATGTTGACAGACAGTCTCTACTGATAAACCAATGCCTTCTATCCAAAATAAGAACACAAAAATACAGTCAGAACATAAACCAGCAATAATCAGCCCTCAAACTTTACGGAAGTCTGAAGTAAACACCAAGAGGTTTCAAATAAGAAAGCAAGAATCATGGGAAATTTGTGTAAACTATTAGTGGGGAAAATATTTAGATTTAAATATTTTTTAAATTTAAAATTTACAATATAAGTGAGGTGAGGCCCTGGCTGATTTGGCTCAGTGGATTGAGGGCTGGCCTGCAAACCAAAAGGTCATTGGTTCAATTGCCAGCCAGGGCACATGCCTGCACGGCTGGCCAGTCCCCAGCTGGGGGCATTTGAGAAGCAACTGATCATGTACCTCTCACAGACCAATGTTTCTCTCCCTCTAGCTCTCTCTCCCTTACCCTGTCTCTAAAATACATTTAAAAAAATATTAGTAAGGTGAAGAGAAACCTTGTGACCACTATGGGGAACAAAACAAACACACAAACAAAAAACCTCCAGCACAATTTTAAGAACATAAAATGCCACATAAGCTTAATAGCCAAGTACTGGAAGCAACCTAAGTGTCCATCAGCAAATGAGTGGATCAAAAAAACTATTGTACATTTACACAATGGAATACTACACAGAAGAGAGAAAGAAGGAGCTTATACCCTTTGCAACAGCATGGATGGAACTGGAGAGCATTATGCTAAGTGAAATAATCCAGGTGGTGAGAGACAAATACCATATGATCTCACCTTTAACTGGAACATAATCAACAAAAGAAAAAAAGAAAACAAAATATAACCAGAGACATTGAAGTTAAGAGCAATCTAACATTAGCCAGAGGGGAATGGAGAGGGGATGGTGGGGAGAGGGGTTTTCAGGAACTACTATAAAGGACACATGGACAAAATCAAGGGGGAGGGAGGTGGGTTTGGCTGAGGTGGGGTGGAGTGGAGGGATGGGGAGAAAATTCAGACAACTGTAACTGAATAACAATAAAAAAATTAGAAAAGATAAATATGCATATCTAAGCACTAAGATAATTATATACATCACACAAATTTTTAAAGTAGTTAAACATGGTTTATAGTTAAACATGGGTACAGAGTCAACACCAAACTTTTAGAAAACTTATGTTCCTGAACAGAGAATGAATCATTATGCAGCAAATAGCAATCAAATATATAATATATGAATGGCATATTCTCAAAGATAAATCCATAGAAACTCAGTTGAAAGAGAATAACTCAAGAAATCTTATATCCCAAGAAAAATCAAGCAAATGAAAAGATAGAGATGCATATAGTAATTAATAAGGTGACCCAAGTATACATATGAGTAAATATAAAGGCACTAGAGTAAAACTTCTCCACAAAATATACTACTTTCAAAAACTAGTATATTTTAGACAACATATTCCAAAATGTGATATAGAGCAGTCTCCCATGTGCATGCGCACACACATAGACTTAATATGCAAAATAGATACAAATGTAGCACTACATGTGAAAATATATTTTCTTTATTTTATTTTATTTTATTTTTTATAATTTTAATTTTTATTGTTATTCAATTACAGTTGTGTGCTTTTTCTCCCCATCCCTCCACCCCACCCCAGCCAAACCCCCCTCCCTCCCCCACCTTCACCCTCCCCCTTGATTTTGTCCATGTGTCCTTTATAGTAGTTCCTGTAATCCCCTCTCCTCACTGTCCCCTCCCCACTCTCCCCTGACCATTGTTAGATTGTTCTTAACTTCAATGTCTCTGGTTATATTTTGTTTCCTTTTTTCTTCTGTTGATTATGTTCCAGTTAAAGGTGAGATCATATAGTATTTGTCCCTCACCGTCTGGCTTATTTCACTTAGCATAATGCTCTCCAGTTTCATCCATGCTGTTGCAAAGGGTATAAGCTCCTTCTTTTTCTCTGCTGTGTAGAATGTGAAAATATATTTTCGATAAAGCTAAATTAGCTCAGATGAAAAATTCAGAGCCTTACACATTAATGCTACTTAATTTGATACAAAATAAATCTAAAACATTAAACATTTAAAAATATAGAAGTAGACACAAAATAAACCTAAGGAAACCTGGTAAATGAAGGGTATAAATAGCATTGAAAGCAGTAAAAAAAAATGAATGAAGAAGTACAAAAAATTAAAGATAAATTCAAGAGCAACTTTTGGATAAAATAAAAAATAATAGGAGAAAGAATTGCACAATTATAAAAGAGAGAGGTAATTTAAACAAATTTTAGTACATGTTTTGTAAAAGTACAGATTTTAAAAAGTGCATGAACAAAAAGAAATGATTTCTACAATATAAGCCAAATAACATATATAATTTGAAAACCAAAATAACAAAAAAAATCACCCTGGAAAAGATAGAAACATTGGACAAATTGAACAAACCATTAACCGTGTAAACAAATGCCCACGAAGCCATTAGTTACTACTCTTCCAAAGGGCAGGCTTAGACAGTGTCCCGGTGACCAGCCTTTGGTAATCCTTGGAGAGGCAGACCATGCTGATCTTGGGTTCCATAACATGGAAATAATAAGTCAGCATAACTCTGATTACAAGTCTCTATACAAACACATAGATTTAATATAAAATTTTTAAAGAAAATTTATATATGACAGTGTCTTAAATAATTTTTCCTGTTGACCAGTACCAGTTTTCAAATAATAGAATCACTTCTGTCCTAACCCCTGACTTTAAGGTACAGCAGTAATTCAGGAGCTCTGATTATTTTTCATGGCCCATGTCCTTTTTCCCAACGTCAGCCAGCTCAGATTTGTATAACATCAAAAGAAAAATGAATCCCAAATGAGTACTTTTTCCTACTAGTTTGCATTTGGAGATTATATGCACACAAGCACCAACCTCCACTGTATATGAATGTATTGAAATTGATGATTATTTCATTAAATTTTAAAGTCAGTAAGTAAATCGACAAATTCTTGTTCAATAATCATCCCTCCCTGTTTGAATAGTTTACAATCTGCCGGGAACCAACTGGTTAGCATTTAAAAACGGTGCATCCTCAGAAGGCATTTTTTAAAGAGAGATTGTAAATAACATTTGAATTGAGACAAGAGAAGTATCAACTCATCAAAAGAGTTCAGTATCTTTATTACGAGGAAATAATGAATTTCCAAAATTTTAAATAACTTTTCCCAAAGTAGCTTTATTTTGGTCAGGTAGTGAATCACACATGCAGAACAGCGCTGTGGCAAAAATGTTTCATATGAAATAATTTCTAGCTTTTGAAATGTGGTTACATTTTCTCAATAAATGAGTTAAACAGACACCATTTGCTGATAACCATCACATGGGAGAATGGAGAGGTTTGCCATAGTCAGAAAATAAATCCATCATATGTTTGAAAATAGAATCCACATGTGCAGACTTGCAGAGCTTGTTGAGCCACCGGCCAACACTCTCTCATCACACTATATTAGCTCCGTTCCTGTCCAGGGGAAGATGGTTAATGGTGAGTCTGATTAGACTGTGAAACCCAACCCCAGGGGAGCTGACAGAAACGCCATCTCATGTGCCATTTAAAATTACTTTAGGGCCTGGAGGATATCATTTGGTGTTAAGAAGTAAATAAATGGCTTGATTATCCTGAGATATTACCCAAATCCATCCAACCTTAAGAATATTTTGAGGAATGACCTCAGAAATGACTCAGCAGCATGAAGTACACTAATTTGAAAGTAATTTTTACTTGGGAGATTTTTGTTTGTTTGTTTTGGTAAAAGGGTACCAAATTGTTGGTATACTGAGCCTACAGCAAAGAAATCATTTTATCTTGTATTTCTAGGCTATACTTCACTCACTCATTCTTTCTTTGATTAGTAAACAAACTGAGTACACAGTTTCTTAAAAGTTCTGTCATAGAAAAGAAGAGGCACTTTCTATATCACGGTATCGTGAAAGAGACAGTCGTGATGTTTTAATGCAGACTCTTTGCATTACAAATGATGAAATTTCAACCCAAACTAAGTTTAATTTCCATTAGCATGAATAGCTGAAATATCTAGGGATATAGATGGCTTCACGTAAAGCTAAATCCAGGTGCTGAAATAATTTTAGGAGTCACTCTGTTCCTTTTGACTTCTTGGTTGTTCTTTACAATGGCTTCACTCTCAGGGAACTTTCAATAAATGGTGGCAAATATTACCTGCATATTTACATGATGCTTAGTTTAGCAATCAGAAAATAGACCCTTTCTGCCCTGGCTGGTGTAGCTCAGTGGATTGAACACTGGTCTGCAAACCGAAGGGTTGCCTGTTCAATTCCCAATCAGGGCACATGCCTAGGTTGTGGGCCAAGTCCCCTATAGGGGGTATGTGAAAGGCAACCACACATTGATATTCCTCTCCCTCTCTTTCTCCTTCCCTTCCCCTCTCTAAAAATAAATAAATAAAAGCTTAAAAAAAAAAGGAAAGAGACCCTTTCTTTCCCAGTGTCTATGTCAATATCAAAGTGGAATCTGTTTTTACCACTTGGGTCATTTGTTCTTCCTGAGTCATTCATTGTGGCCAGAGGAATGTAGTGTTGTTGTTGGTTGGGTCTGAGTTGTGTGTCTATCCTGCAAGCTGGGAGGTGGTCTCAGTTCCTCCTGAACCATAGGGACTAAACTACAGAGAAATAATTTTCCAAAAATTGTCTGGAAAGATCAAATACGATGCCCATTACAAATATTTTAAAAGTTATATTTATGTAACACAGGTGTTATTATAGAAATAGAGATGAACGTACAGCACAAAGGAAGGAGTGTCATGTATTCTAGAGGGATGGGAAAGGTCAAGGGGGGCTTGACGGGGTAGGTTACTGTTGGCCTAAGTTTTAAAACCTAATTTTTTGGATGAAAGTAGTAAGAGTGACAGCAAGAAGAGAGAACCTGAGTAAAAGTAGACACACTAGACCACCTAGGAAGTTATTTGTTATGAACACACCAAGTGGTGAACTTTAAATTCCCAAGGAGATTGTCACTAGGTAACTGTGTCCAGATCATAGTACTTACTCAATAAAAGTCTGTTGAGTGGGTAAAAATGGAACAATTTTCAAATCAAATTGGAAGAATCAAGTGTGGAATTAGGAAGGAGGTAGAATAAACTTTTATTTTTCCCCTTTGAGTATTTGCCACGTATGTTGATGCTTTTTGCAAGATTAAAAGGTGGTAGAATTTGAAGTTTAGTGACACAACTTTCCCTGCTGAACAAGCTGCTAGAAGAAAATGTGGATGACGTAAGCTAATCTCAGTTACATTTTTAGCATCTAGCAGGACATTGAGGTGTATGTAGTCTTCTACTGGAAAGAACATAATCTCTTTAGATGACTCAGAGTGCTAGTGAAGTCCGGAGCCTGTTTGATGATGACAAATATTAATTTTTTTCTACTGAGTTAATTTTTAGTCCCAATAGAATTTTTCCAACGTTCTACAGTCTTTTTACCATAGTTTCCTACTGTCTTCTCTCTTCTTTCCATCTTCTCCTCAACTTATCCCAAGTCTCTATCAAGTCCTCTAGTTCAGGACACGGCCCTTTGAAGAAAGGTCCTTACACTCACGGGGACTCTAGGCGAGCTCCTCCAAGGCAAGCACCTTACTTTTTGTTGCTTGAAGATATTTTAAATGTTTTGTATGTTCCCAATTGGAGCATCGCAAAAGCTAAATCAACTTTGCCTTTGCTGGTATTGTCCTTCTCTTACCAAAGGTATTCTTTGCCCTCATCGTATCTTACCACCCGCCATGGATGACAAAGAAACAAAAACGAGAAGAGGGGCACATCAAGATTAAGACATTTATGTGTTTTCTAAGAACCCTATGGTGAATTAAGAACACATTTTCTTCAGTATTTATTAGTCATATTCTATTCCACCATATGTATATATTTTCCTAATAAAAGTTATCATGTTATTATTTCATCCCCTTTTACAAATTATTTAAAAGCTCTCTTCTAACATCATATATTTTCCAATATCTATTAAAATTAATGTGCACTTATTAATATAACTCAAATATTCTCTTATTGAACCTATGAGTAGAGTGAGGAAATGGACTAAATAAGTAAATAAAAGTCCCGACTCCTTTGTTTGGGCCAGGAAATGCACTGTTAAACTGTCAGGTATCTCAAGTCTCTGGGAAGGATGTACTTGGAGGGAAAGAGAAACAGTAAGACACTTACGTATGTGTTTGGAATCAACAGTGTACTTTTTGAGTTGAAGTATGAAAGCAACGTACAAAGCAATATGCCTGGTGGTTGTGGCATTTGGGATTTAAATAACCTAAAATATACATGATTATTAATTTTACTGCTTTTTAAACTAGTTTTATATTGGGCAAATTATTTAACTTTCGGGAATTTATTTCCTTTATTGGCAAAATAGGAAAAACTGAGCAGGGCAATTGTGAAGACTACATGAGAAAACATTTGTAAACTATACTGTGTCAGACCTCGTATTGGGTTGGCCAAAAAGTCCATTTAGTTTTTTTCTGTATGATGGCTGTAGTAGTGCTTAGTTATCTTTAATTTCCTTTGAAACAATTTTGTTAGATTGTATTGTGACAGCTGTCATATCACTGTGCATTTAAAAATAAACCTTATCAAAATTGGTGAATTTTTGTGTAGCCTTTTGAATCATGAAGATGAAAGAGGGTACACAAAATTTTGGGCTTTTTTGCTTTATTATTTCAAGAAAGGTAAAAACACAGCTGAAACATAAAAAAAAAGATTTGTGCAGTGTATGGAGAAGGTTCTGTGACTGATCAAATGTGTCAAAAGTTCTTTGTGAAGTTTCTTGGTACTATTGACATTTTGGTCAAATGATTCTTTGCCACGGGGCTGTCGTATGCATTGGGAGATGTTTAGCAGCACCCCTGGCCTCTACCCACTAGGAGCCAATAGTGGGAGATAGCCGACATACTCAAAATATCCAAATCAACAGAGTTAATGATGAAAATGAAAAATGTGTCTTTTATTTTCCAGAAAAAGTTAAACTGACTTTTGGCCAATACGATACATAATAAATAAGTGCTATGTAAATATGACCATTATCTAAGAAATCTGTCTTTGAGGAAACAAAACAGATACCAGGTTACAACAAAATCAAATGAAGGCAACCATGTACGTAAATACAGAAGCTGTTGGTTAGAAAAGCAGTTACTCCATCATAGATGTTTTGAAAAGGAACTTCACGGGTAGTTCTCATTTACCCTTGCCCATTGGAGCGTAGATAAGGATACGAACTGTTTAGTCAGGAGGCTGCTACGTGTTTTATGTGGAGGTAAACACGTTTGATCGCCCTAGAGCAATTCCAGTACACCTTGGACGTCCTCTTTGTCACTCCCAAATACAAACTGCGGTCAGCAGAGTTGTCCGAGGTGCTTTTAAAATACAATTTCCATGCCCCACGTGAACCTCTAGAGAATAGCTAGATAATTCATATTTTTAGCAAGCTCTGTAACTAGTCCAGATGTGCATTTAGATGGGTGATTCCCTCTGTTCTGATTTTGTGCTTAACACTTCAAAGAGT
The DNA here is from genome assembly GCF_022682495.2 of Desmodus rotundus. Taxonomy (NCBI): domain Eukaryota; kingdom Metazoa; phylum Chordata; class Mammalia; order Chiroptera; family Phyllostomidae; genus Desmodus; species Desmodus rotundus. Next base: position 40,071,798 of record NC_071392.1, read on the forward strand.
TATGGTTTGGTTCCCCATGTCACTCTCCTGGGCAGTGTTTTTAGTGTTCAGTACAACTGTATTTAATTGTATTTCTTGTTGTAAAGTGATCATTGCCATTCTGGCTTATCCAGAGTTTATTGTGAGCTGGGTAAATATATTTGCTATGAACCGCTTCTGGTGTGTTGACCAAATAAAGTTTATATACTTCCCGATTGTGAATATCAGGTAAGTCCCTTAGAGAACTATACAACTGTCATGCCTCTTAGTAAGTCCCGTACCTGGCAGACACAGTCACACCATAGCTGTCATCTTCTCAAAGATCAACAGCGCTGGTCCTAGTGACTCTGTGCCTTGGGCTTATATACACGCGTTGTGCTTTTAGTTCGTGGTTGGAGTCACCAAGTACCAGTCTACAGGGCTGACCCACTCATTCAATGGCTGACTTCTTTCACAAAATATTGCAAGGGAATTTCAAAAATGCAGGCTCTTGGATGAATATTACAGGATTTGCTGTCTTCTCTTGGTCCCTAAAAGTAGTCTTTGTGTGGTGACAGAGTTGTCAGCTGAGGAGTGGGACTTTGCAGGGTTAGCTTTGCTTCATCAAGTCTTGGTGATCTGGTGAGAGCCTCCAGATATGAATTGCTTTCCTTAGGAGAAAAAGAGGAATTCTTTCTTTCACTTGTTTTTTTTTGTTTGACAAGGGACTCAAGACCATTAAATAATACTTAAAAATAATCCTGCTGCATCAGCAAGCAGTCCTTGCGTCGTCAGCACAAGGCTTTGGATGGGCCACGTGATTGTGTAGACTGGTGGGGTGAGTCCGGCGTCACACTGACCACTGCAGGCAAGTCTCATGGTGTGTCTTCTCCCCTGAGTCCCCGAGAGACTAGGTTTACACTGAGGACAGTATCGCTTGCTTCTCTTTTTATCGGACAAAGACCATTGCACTGCTGTTTAATTAAAACCAGACTCTTTTCAGCACAGCAAAACAAACTCCAGAAAGGTCAAAATGTAAAGATTCTACCATTGTAAATATATTTTTGCCATAAACCTTTACTAAGTTCCCTAAATTAACTCGGTTATTTCCGGTGTGACCACAACTGAAGCCGAACTTACCCCGCCCGGTGCTTTCCTTCTGAAGGGTCGAGTCTCAGTCCTCCACTGCCTCCTTCCCGCAGGAGACAGTGTCTTTCAAAAGTCTAAGAAGGACTCTTTCAAGAGCATGCAAGGTGCCTATCGGCAGGCTGCCAATAATCCCAAAGCCACAGAGCTAGCTGGGCTTCTAAAATTTCTTTTCCCTTTAAAACTTGCTCTAGTGTTCAGTTTAATATATTTTGGGAAGTGTCCCAAACAGAACGATTTTCCCTTGGATCTTCTAAGTGAAACTGGAGTGGAGTCTGTTATAACCCAGCTGATAGGAAAGTGAGACCAGGCCTCTTCCCCACTGTGCAGTGACGTGCACAGAGTACCCCTGGTCCCCGCCTCACTGTCTCTAGGGTCAGCAGCTTGAGGCCTGGCTGCTAGGGCAAGGTGCAGGAGGTCCAAACCAAACCCCAATCTAACTCTACGCTTTTGTGTTAATGTGCACCTGGTTTGTACTTGTAAGCTGTGATTTCATTCAAAGAAAGTACAGGCTTTTCAGAACAGCACCTTTGCATCTTTCAGCCCTAAGAAGGAAAGAGTGGCGAGTGTGAGTGCAGAGCATACATGCCCATGCCCTTCACCTCCTTCTTGTTCCTAGGCCAACACCAAGCTTGGGAGGGGTGCCCAACAGTTTTTCTAGGCCATGTGTTCAGTCTCCGCATGGGCTGCCTCAGTTATTGCTTCTAACAGTTACTGAGAAAGCATTATTAGCCCTATTTCACAGGCAAAGCAGAGGCAAATGAAAATGACTTGCCCTGGAAGCTGAGCTGGTATTTGACTAACTGCCCAACTCCAGTGCTTATATACTTTATCTCCAAACCTGGTAAAGGCCAAGCCTCTGAAATTAATAAATACTTAGTAAAAAGAATTCTGTGTCAAACAGTGGAACAAAGGAAATCTAATATTTTCCCTTCAAGTTTGTTGGTGCCAGAGGATATGGTAAGATGTTTGTAAACAATTTGTACCATATCTCAATGATAGAAATCACAACACAAAGCATGATTTTTGTAGAATTTGAATGAATACAGAAAAATGATATTACTAATTTTCAGATGAATAAACATCCAATCATACATCTTATTGATCAAACATGGAAATGCCACTAGGAAGGTCATATGTTTAGCAAAATTGAGGCAAAATTTGTTAAAATGAAAAATATGCATATGAATATTGCTCCATCATTAAAATATTTATTTAAATTTCAACTGAGAACAGATGCAGGTTATAATTCCTCGATGCATAAAATGATCTTAGTACCAAATGCATTACTATATCATCAAAGAAAAGAGATATGTTTATAACATGCAAACTGTAAATCTTTAAAACTATTTCTGGTATTGAATTATCTTTGTTATTAACAATTTTAATCTGCATGATTCTAATAATGAACAAAATTAAAGCTATGTTAAAATTATATTTACAAGTTGATTTGCAACAACATTGTGACCATCTAGTTTTTTCTATTATACCCACAAAAGCAGGCACCTAGGTGCTTCCCGCTGCATCTGCTTTAGATCAGGTAGTAACTGGGAAGGGACAAGTTCTTCCTGTGGCAAGCTGGCAGAGTGATCAGGCCCAGCATCAGTTTTACTGCCTTATCTTCCAGGAACATGGAGCTGTCTATGAACTTGTCTGAGGTTCTAGACATCTGTTCACTCTTTTTTAATCTGTTTTTATCTTAAAATACAATCTTCATCTCTATTTGAAAAAAATTAAATCTTTTTAAAAAGATTTTATTTATTTATTTTTAGAGAGAGGGGAAGGAGGGAGAAAGACAGGGAAAGAAACATCTATCTTTGGTTGCATCTTGTGTGACCCTTACTGGGGACCTGACCTGCAACCCAGAGATGTGCCCTGACTGGGAATCAACCCTGCCACCCTTTGGTTCTCAGGCCGGTGCTCAATCTACTGAGCCACACCAGGCGAGGTGAAAAACATTAAACCTATATATAATCTAGGGATACTGAATTCCATAATGTTTAATTCCCAGAGTGGCTTCATTTCTTAATTTCATTATTGAATCTGCTAGTGAAGTCACCCCATATTGCAAAACATTTATGATTCTCTAATTAAAAAGTAATAGAAGATGGGGTTTTAAAGCTATCATCTAGAGATAGTACTTACCAAATGCTCTAAACACACTGCCTAATTTAAAGGTCACAAAGCCCCAGGAAAATAAGTAGTGTTATTCCAAGTTTACATTGAGAGAACTGCATTTCAGAGATCACACACAACTAAGAAGACTGACATCAATGCGATTTGCCTAAGGGCACAAAGGCAGAATTGGGACAAGAATATACATATATATTTTAATTTTGGTTCAGTGCTTTCTTTGTTACAGAATCGTAGAGAAGATCTAAAACATTAAAGTAAAAAACCAAGAAATCAGAAAATACTAATGACTGAATCAAGCCTAGAGATTAAAAAATACATAATAAACACTTTATAAACAGGACAGTGCAAAACAATTCCCAAGGTTTAAGTGCTAAAAATAATTTTTGAAAATGCACCACGTGTAATGACAGGACAGAAAAAGAACAACATCTTCACATTTTCAGTGACATCTGTGTCTTTTACAATAGTGACCTTTGAGGTTAACGCTGTGCTTAACCTTATACTGCTATGATTGCACAATAGTGCAAGGGGAAGAAAACTCTCTCGTGTCTCCCTGTCCCATATTTTGTGTCTGTCTCCATGTTGACACATGATGATTAACGAGACTATCCCCAGCTCTATATTAGCAGCACTGCCTTCAAAACTCTGGACCTGAAGATAATGAAAATCAGGGACTCAAACAGAAGACTGAGGAGACACAGAAGAATCCATGAATCACAAATTAGGGACTGAGAAATAGGAGTGGAGTGTAAAGTGGGAAAGAAGGCTCTAGAACACTTGCTGAGGACTGAAAAGGAGTTAACCTTGTTCTCTCCTTTCCCCATGATTTACTCTGCTTCTCAGTTTTGCTGTTTGCCTCTTCCTTCTCTTTCCATCCTGCTTCTCCTATTGCAGCAGGGCTACTGTGAGATTCTGTGTTTGCTAACAGCCTGACGGTATCTGGGAAACAGGGCACACTGTTTTCAGTCCTTTCTCCTCTCACAGCCATCAGCACAGTGGTGTTCCACTGCTCCCCACAGGCCTCTAGATGGGAGAAGCAGAAAGCTGGGCAGGTGGTGGTGAGCTGCAGTAGGTTTGTTAGACACCAGTTGGATCATGTTACCCATCAATTGGGTAAGGTAAGTGATATCCTCTACAATAACCCAGGGTAAGTGCCATAGCTGGCTGGTGGAGGTAGCTCTCCAGAAGTAACAGAGGTGGATGTGTACATTGCTCAGAAATTGCCATATATAGTTTATATGTTACATATATATCTTATATAACTAAGAGATGATGCAAAATTCAAACACACAAAATATTTTTTACCCTTTGACTAATTGACTAATCAAGCATTTCTTAGTAAGTATAAAGCATAATTAGGACAGAAAGATTTAGATCTTTTCATCTGAGTTCAGAAAGGCCAAGGTTATTACCTCCAGCCTACAGATAAGGAGACGAGCACAAAGTGCCTGTGGAAGTTATCTGGGGTCACTGGATAGTAAGTTTGAATAAATGAGATTTCTTAATATGACATTTTATTCTTACTTATATTAAAATCGAAATCAGTTTAACTCTCAGTTTCCTGTTTGTTAATTTCTATGGCACTCATCCAAGTGTTATAGTATCATAGAAACAGATCTCAAGATTATATATATATATATATATATATATATATATATATATATATATATAGGCATATATGTACATCTTTGATCTTCCAGAATTCTCCTGAGTCGTATTTCCAACTGCTTGTAAGGTATTGCGACCGAACTCTCTTGCCACTACATTCAATTCATCAAGTCCTAACTGCATCATATCTCTCACAGATACTATTATTCTTCTAGTCATCTGAAAGGACTAGAAATTTGAAGCCATGATTTACTCATTCTGCTCCTTCATCGTCTAATTATGGTCTGTCCCCAAGAGCTATCATTCCTTCATCTTTGCCTCCCCTGTGTGATTCCCACAGCTACCTCACTACTTGGGCTTTTCATCACCTCAAACTTAAATTACTGAAAGAGCCTTCAGATGGCTCCCTCGCCTACACTCCATCATCTACTGCTCTGGTCTCAGGTCAGTGGCTCGTCAATATTCACAGCAACCAGCTAGTCAAAACACTTCTGAGATTCTCAGTCTTTCTAATCTTAAGTCTTTTTTCTAGAATAGTCTAACATTTACTCTCAGCTGGAAGGAGGCCACAAGTCACCTCATTTCTGCTCTAAAACTTTGTTTTGAATAATTTTCTCTTCCACCCTGCCTATATCTCTTCTTTGTATTCAAGCTATAGCCCTGCTGAAAGGCTCAGCTCAAAATCAATGTCCCCCATCTTCTATGACTGAGGAAGTTTATAATGATTTCTCTATTTCCTGAATTCATATGATTTTCATCGCTACCACATGTCCTGGTGTTGCGCTGTAATGAATACTCATCTTACCGAAAAAACTGCAAATACTTACTGTGTAGAACTAATATCACTCATACCTTTCATGGTGTCAAAACCGTTGAAAGCACATAAAAGTGATATTTTATTAATTGAATAATTGATTCATTAAAAATGCATTATTATTTTTATAAGCAGATACTAAAAGCTGACAAGATATCCTTTATCTCAAGGAGTATCAAATATCTCAAGGAGGTTCATAACTTTTTTACACTTTACAGGTCTAATAATTTGGGGTTTTTTTTTATATACTTATCCTGAGCTAAATATTCTGAATATTCTGCTGACAAGGAAAATATCAGATTCAAAAACATCTTTCACTTTGAAGACCAGAGATTTATGTACAGAAGTATATACTGAAATGCTATGCTATTTCAAAATGTAACCTTGATGCCTGAGCTGCATCCTCTTTTTAATTACCTTTTCCAAATTGAAATATCGGAATGGATGAGTATGTGAATGCATACACATGCCTGGATTTCTGTTTGTGTGTTTTTTTTATGTCAACAGTATAATTTCACAAACTAAAAAGCTGAAAAATACATAGCTCCCAGTTAGATAGCCTTACACTTACATAGAAATACATCCAATTCAAGGTTTTTTTCCATTCCTGCCACTTATTCAAAATCTTTGCAAGCAAATGCAGAAAAGAAACAAGTTGTTCTAGTAAAATGAAACTGTGCATAAAATCTCCAGCAGTTCAAAACTTGGCTTTCTGGACTTTTTCACAAATTACAACTGCAGGTTTAACAGCCAGCTTTTGGGACTTCAATGCACCAGGTAGGGGATATTGTTCCATAGAATAATTGCTCTCCGGGGGAAAGGCATTTCGGTGGCTTTCATGTTATAAGGCAGCACGAGCCTGTGGGTCATTAATCATTAGTGAGTGTCACTGAGGAGTTTAAATATAAAGAAAAGGATCTGATTACATTAAATATCAGTGGGGAAAAAGAATGGGGCAAATTTTCATGATAATCTGACTTACTGACACTAAAGTTTCATTTACCTGTGCATATATGCAAATATCAGATTTAAAAGATATATGATAAAAGAAATTTAAAGGCAATTTATTATGTTAAACAGTAAATGATGTCTTTACAGCTGATTATTCAGGGTGATGTGTAGAACAGCAGGGTAGATGAAAATGAGGCAACACTTTAATAATCTGAAATTAAAAATGTACCATCTCTATATTTGATTTTGTTATATTTTTTAGAGTTTTGTTATTTATTTATGCATCTAGTTAAGCATAGGAGAAACAACTTGTGATAAAGGAAAATATGTAGTTAAAAATTAAAATTAGGCAAAAATTAAAATTAGGTAAATAAAACTAAAACAACATTATTGTTTCCCAAAATTTTCGCTTAAAGATAACTACTATATTTATGAGCTGTTTCTACTCCTAAACTTTTTAGCAGCTAAGAGAAAAAAAAAGAAAAGAATAAATTATTTCTTGGAAAACATAACACAATGTCGGGAAAACGGATTTTCTCTTAGCACTAATTTTCAGGAGCTTATCTCATAAGTAACGTTATATAAGGTTGATTTTTAGCATTCAGTTCCAAGCAGCAGAAACCACCTTTGGGGAACTTGAGAACATTTAATTGTAAAGATATTGAGGGAGCTCCCAGAATGAGAGAAAAGTTTGAAAAACCAGGCTTGGACCCAAGAGAAGCCAGGCTTTGAGTGTCTTAGTGGCTGAAACAGCCTGAGGGCAATAGCACTTCAAAGAGTCCCGCTTTCCTATTGTCCCTGTGCCTCTTGCTGCAACTTGGTGACTTGTGTCTCAGTGGCAGAAAGAACTTGACAGTTTCTTCGAGGCACCGTCACTTGAGTGAACTAGGCCAGCTTTTCATTGCCCTAGCTTCTGTACCTTGTGACAGCCAGTTGAGATCTGAACGTGCTTTCCTTCTCATGCAATCATTATATCCCCCACCCATCCCCACTAGGTCCATGGCTAGTAGACCTTGTCAGATCCAGATAAATGTGGTTAAACAAATTATTCTGAGGGGAGAGGTACTATTAAACTGAAATAAGACTGGAATTTAATTATCTGATGAGACCACACATCATTGTACCCAGAGACAGAATTTTTTCAGGAGAAAATGAAACACTTTAAAAGGGAATCTTACTTTTCTCTCTTCCACACCTCCACCCACCCCCTACCCCACCCCTCTTCCCGGGCCTGAGTGCAGGAGAAAGGAGAAGGAGGAGGAAGTAAACCTAACAACTTCAGGGAAGGAGAGATACAAAGAGTCATCCCTAAACAGAAAAATGATATCAGATAAAAAAAATAGCTCCGTATCTGTAAGCTTGTGAGAGAGTGGTCAAGCTTGGGTGATACCCAAGCCATACAAGGGCTGTACGGGGCAGCGAGAGGAAGGCTCTGATGTAAGAGACCTCCAGGGACCTCGCTGGCTTCCCTACTGAAAAAGGAGGCATCTGAATTTACAGCCCCACCAAGGCCACACCAAGTGGCAGTGGCAATTTCCCAAAGCGAAATCAGCGTTCTCATGAACAATGAGGAAGGAATTGCAGGGCCATCAACCAAATGGACCAATGTCCAATACAGATGGCAGCAGTAGCAATGGTAGCAGTATCTTTTCTGACATTTAGTGATTGTTTATTAGCTGCCAGGCGCTGTTTTAGGTACTTTACATTTGTACATCTTCCCAATCTCCCTATGAAGATGGTATACTCCAATAATTGTACTTAATAAGTTGCCAAAGACACCTAGATTGTCTGTGTTGGAATTAAGATTCAAATCTGACTTCAGGACTCATGTTCTTAATGCCTACAGACACCTTCAATACGGTTCAGAACAGGTGAAGTACTCTATTCATACAGCTGCTTCTCATAAAAATAAATGAAAATCAGAGATCCTTCTTGAATACCCTGGGTGTACAGTCAAATATATTTTGAAAATATATTAAATATATTATTACAAAAATCTCTAGTATCAAGTTCATACAAAAAATAAGGCTAAATAAATGAAGCTGTAGAAGATGAGTATTTTAGAAAAAATAAAAAAGTGTCTTTTTAATGGAAGAGAGTTTGAAATTTTCTCTGTATATTTTGATAAATCTATCTAAACTAAATAGGTTGATTTAATTCATATTTTTTACTGTTTGAATATTTTATAAAATGAATAGGTAATCTACTGCCAATAATTATATACAAATTATATATTCCCCAATAGAAAAGAAAAAAACTACTTGTCACTGATACCCAAATTCTACAGCAGTCCCATTCCCTAGATGGAAAGAGTTTGAGGTGTAATTTTTTAAAAGATCCTCATTCACAAACAGCAGGCAGACTCTTTGACGGCTATGATATGATGTATTCTGGTCCAGAATTAGAGCCAAACAGAGAACACTACCAATTCTTTGAACTTTAATAATACCAAATCTTAAATGACTTTTATATTATTTTCCAAGACAATGACAATCAAATTATTTGAGTGGCAAGGATAAAACATTGAAGAAATATATCCTACTTTCTCCCAATTTTTGTCACTACTCTGTATCATTAGTTTCATATAAAAGAGTGATTTTGTTTTAACTTTATAGAGGTTAAGATCCATGGGAGAAATTGATAATCCCTCTAAATCTTCTTTCCTTCTCTAGAAAAAAAAATATGTATGACGGGACCCCCAAAAAACTGTAATTTATTTATAAAATATTGTGTAGCTATTTTTTTATTGTTCAAGTACAACTGTCTCCATTTGCATCCCACCACGCCCCCCCACTCATCCCCACCTCCCACCCTTGTACCCACCCCCTTTGGCTTTGTCCATGTGTCCTTCATATATGTTCCTTGATGAGCCCCCCACTACCCCTTATTATCCCTCTCACCCCTTCTATCTGGTTACTGTCAGTTTGTTCTTCATTTCAATGTCTCTGGTTATTTTTTGCTTGCTTGTTTGTTTTGTTGATTAGGTTCCACTTATAGGTAAGATCATATGGTAATTCTCTTTCACCACCTCGTGGGTTTCACTTAGCATAATGCTCTCCAGTTCCATCATGCTGTCGCAAAAGGTAGAAGCTCCTTTCTTGCTGCTGCATAGTATCCATTGTGTAAACGTGCCACAGTTTTTTGATCCACTCATACTGATGGGCACTTAGGCTGTTTCCAGCACTTGGCTATTGTGAATTGTGCTGCTATGAACTTTGGGTTGTATAGGTTCTTTTGGATTGGTGCTTCAGGATCTTTAGGGTGTGTAGTTATTTTTATACGTTTAAACTTCAGTGACCTTCAAAGTAGTTTCCATTTGATGCAATACATCTATTGAGATGTTTTTTCCACTGCTCAAAGCAGTTTTTGAACTCATTGATTTTGATGCCTTTTAGTGCTTTTGTTGTTTTTTATTTCACCTCTTCCACATAAGTGAAACATTTCCCTTTGAGGGCTTTTTTCATCTGGAGAAACAAACAAAAAAAGTAAATTGCTCGGGGTGAGATCAGGTGAATAGGGAGGGTGGGGCAGTGAGGTCAGGCCGTTATTTGTCAGAAACTGCTGAACACTCATTGCAGTGTGGGTAGATGTGCTCGTAAATCGCCCAGTCATGAAATGGGCAGACAGGTTGAAAAAGTCTTCAAAAAAATTCACTGAAGCCTCATGTAGCCTCTCACAACAATGCCAGCTGGTGCACTGATACAGATGGGTTCCTAGCACACTCACTTAGCAGGGAAAACCTATACTACAAGGGGCCCACCCTCCAGAAGTTAATTCTGTTTTTTGGGGTCCCTCCTCATATACATACCTGCACATATACATGTACCTCCCACAAGTCTGTAAATGATTTGAAGGGTTCATTTTACAATAAAGTTATTTAAGTGACTTGCATAGTAAGAGTTGCATAGTAAGACCTTTCATTTTAATTTAGTATTTTTTTATTTGGAAACTGACTTATGGAAATGTGTACAAGAAAATAAGCCAGGAAATAAGCCAGGAATGTCTTCATATGCAATCAGTCCATAGTATATAATATAATAATATAACAATATGATATAAATAATAATATGATATCAGATAAAGTACATATACAATATGTATTACAGATGACATATATGTATATAAAATCATATATTATTTAATTTCTTAAAAGATAAATTCAAATTGTCTCTTTTGCACAGATTGAAGTGTTGCAGTGAATTTTTATTATTTTGAGTGCCTTTCAAGAAAGGAATTTCTAACTACTGGAAAGACTGCATTTTAAGGGCGCTTTTCAAATTTTAAAGTACTAACACTCTTAGTATGAAATGAGTGAGAGTAAGACAAATTAAAGTGAGACTTGATTTTACTAAATTTTTTCAGCATCCTCATTCTTCTTCACATATCCTCAACTCTCCTCAATGCATTGGTTCTCCCTATGGTTAAAAATATTCATGATGAAGTAACCACACATACTTGCACGGGGACACACAGGGGGTGACATGTTTTCATGTCCACAGTAAACACTGAAGCCTCTGATCTTGAAACTCCTTCCTTATTTTCTATGCCTGAATCCCCTTACTTACAAAGTGACTTTCTTTTAGCTACTCAAAACAGCATTTCTTCCATTTAATCAATCTTATCTTTTTTGTTTGCTTAATTCTTGAAACAAATCATTTGTTAGATGTTTAATGATTAAAAAAACAAGATGATCATTGAAAATAGATTTTTCTGAGAAAATATTTTATAGGGATCTATTCTGCTACACTTGGGGAGCATAAAAGGCAGGTCTGTTATTTGTACTTTGGAGTGACTCTAACTTGAAAGGTGATGGTATCACCGTTACATTTAATTAGAAATTTGTTCTGTGGAGAAATGAAAGTCCCAAGAACACACTTTGAGGTCCTGCAGGGAGAAGAAGGCTCCTTGCCTGAGCAAAGTCCTATCTGCATGTACAGGTACAGCATGAGCATTTTCAATTGCCTCATTTTACAAAATGAATAGGCAGCCAAAGGTGACTAGAGAGTTGCACAGGAGCAACCTCATTATAAGAAAACATGGTAAACATTAGCAAGAGTAAAACTGACCTGAGAAGAAAGAGTGGACATAGGTCCAGGAACAACCACATAATTTGTGGGGCCCAGGAAAAATAAATATGGGCCTTATCATTCAAAAATTATTAAAGGTTTCAGATGGCCACACTCACCGTTAAATCGAGAGAGACCGCCTGAGTTCAGGGTCCCTGTGAGACTATAGATCACACACCCAGGAAGCAGGCCTTTCTTGCTTAGAACACAAACTCAAACTTGTATAATCTTTATGGATTACCCTCAGAGAAATTTAGAATGATAATCATTCCCACAAGATAAGAATAAGACAAAAATGAAGAAAAGAACAAATAAAAAACAAGAAAGGACTCATGAAGTTGAGATACATTAAAGATGCACCTAACTTCTCATTCAATCTTGAGATTTGGCCCAGACTTGGTAACTGGCTGTGGCTTCTGCCTTTGCCTTTGGAAAGCCAAAGAGGTGAATGTCGGCTTCCATGTCTTTTTTGGAATTTCTGAGCTTGTATATGGAAAGTGATTGGGTTCTCATGAACTCTAATTGCCATATCAATGCTGGTAAAATAAAGAGGCCACGCCATTCAGATTTATTTACTGTAACTGAATATTTATTGCTCTTGGAGTAAATAATTAGTAATTGTAGTAGGAATATATACTTACTATTGACAGTTTAATTTCTGTAATATTTTATGACTATAAATTGATATTTTTATGAAAAAGTAGTTATCAATTATTTAAAGAAGTGAATTAGTAATCAATTTGAATGTTGAAAAAATGTTTTATTACCTGATTCTGTGAAAATCAGGCTTGTAATACAGAATGTGAAATCTATAAATATTAAAAACACTTTTATAAGATTCCAAGATGGCTGTAGAGTAGGTGGAAGCTCCACTCACCAGCTCCCAGTTCCAAGCCAGATTTATAGCTAAATTATAGAGCAATTAACCTGAATAACCAACTGAAGGCTAGCTGAACTAAAATACTATAGCCAAGGATTTACTGAAGAAGCCACATAAAGACTGGTAGAAAAGGGTGGAAAAGGTTGCCCCCAACCACCACCTCACACTCAGGTGCAGGGGTGGCTGAGAAGACCAGTGGGTATTTTGGCTGCAAAACTCTCTCTAACTGGGAGCGTGGGGGTCTCAACCCCATGTAGGGATCCCCAACCCAGAACAACAGAGATGGGAAGAAGAGCCAGCATAGAATCTGGTGGTGAAAATCAGTGGGAATTGAGTCTGCCTGGGAGGCCCAGACACCACCTTCCCAGGAACTGGCACTCCTCTGGTTATAGCACCTACCTGGGGAATATGCTGCCTGACCTCTGAATGCTGGTGAGCCCACTCTGCCTTGTGCAGGACCTGAGGAGAGGTCTGCTTGGGGGCCCTCTTTTTTTCTGGGGAGGTTCTTGGTGGAGACTTGGACAGTGACGAAACTGTGTAGCTTTGGAAAGAGGGCCTATCTCTCCCACCTTGAGTGCATAGCCAGTGCCCCTTCCTCTACCCATTGAATCACTTGGCCAGTCCCATCCTGCTGAGCTGAGCTGTTCAAGGGGGTGGGGTGCAGAGTTCCATGCAGAGCTGTGACTTTCAGAGTGTGGCTCTCAGGGAAGATTTTGTCCGGGAACCAGATAGGTGAGTTCTGGGCTATGTGGTGGGACACTCCTATCTCCCCTGTGAACTCAATGTGTGCTATTCCAGGAAAGGGGAAGAAATGCCCACACACCTCCTACAGGTTTGAAGGCTTGCAGGCACCACTTCCAATGGGAGACTGTTTGGATCAGCCCTGCCACACCCGGGATACCCCATCCTACTGGGCTCTGTTCCTTGTGGGGAAGGGAGAGCCACTCAGAACTGGGACATTCAAAGTGTGAAACCCTCGGAAGCTGTTGTCTGGCATGAGGATGAAGTACTTAGCCCCCTCCTGTGGGCTGGGCTGGCATCACTCCCAATGGGAGACTTTGATTTCTCCCCTGAGCCTGAGGCAGCTGAGCTTGTTTCTGCAGAGGGAAAGGCTGGCTGCACCTAGCCCAAATGTGCAGCGAGCTCCTCCAAGGAGAGCTGGAGTTGGAGACTATGACAGAAACTGAGTGGTTTGGCTTTGAAGCAGGGGCCACTTCCCCCTCATTGAGGGCCTGACTGCATGATCTCCAAGTTAAGGACACACTAGTCCTGTCCTTCTGACCCTGGTTGCTCCTCACCCCCACCAAGCTTGTAACTTGTGAAATTGTCTTCACAATTATGATTAAAGGGTTATGATTCATGGCCCACCTGGGTGCACTCTACAGTTTTGGGAAGGCTCTGGAGGATGGTCAGGCAACCTCAGAGGGAGGCAGAGTAGCTCACATGTGGAGGTGGACCTCACAGAGCCTTGGTCCTTTTACAGATATTCCCCTAGCTCTAAGCCAACCCTCATATACAGATTAGCCCCTTCCACACACACCCACCTCCAGTAGATGCAGCTACAATCAACAGTATAATTGCTCCAGACAGTTAGCCCAAGGCTGGTTACCCACAATGTCTAACATTGACCTGTACTTGAACCCCACCCAAGTGTACCCAGAACCAACAAAAACAGTGGTGGGCTTCAGACCACACCAGAGCTCGACACAACTAGCCACGCAAGTGACACACCCAAATGGGGATTCCAGCAGGCACCAGACCCTGCTAGGAACAACTCTGCCATGGGTCACAGCCCCTGCACAGTATCTCATACATAGCGATTGAGTTTTACCCTTATAGTCAGCCAGCCTGAAGGGTTAGCTTCATGCACAAAAGGGCCAATAGCATTTAAGACTCAGCTACAACAAGAGTGGGCACATAACCCACAAGGAACATTCCTGGAGCACAAAGATCAAGTGATCTGGAATATTGTGCCACTGAGTTCAACAAGACAATTTCATCATAATGCCATCAAAACAAGTTTGGCAGTTATAGAAGCTCTGTCTAATACACAGAGACAACATGGGCAGACAGAGAAATGTGCCCCAAATGGAAAAACAAGAGAAATCCTCAGAAAAATGATTAAATGAAGTGGAAGCAACCAAAACACCAGATTCAGAGTTTAAACAATGACTATAATGATGCTCAAGGACCTTAAGGGAAAAATAGATGATTTCAGTGAGAATGTAAACAAAGAGATAGTAAACATTAAAAGGGACATAAAAACCATAAAAAAGAACCATTCAGAAATAAAGAAAACAATATCTGAAATGAAGAATACACCAGAATGAATCAATAGCAGATTCTATGAAGCAGAGGATCTAATCAACAATTTAGAGAACAAAATAACAGTAAGCCTTCAAGCAGAGCATCAAAAAGAAAAGAGAATGTTTTTAAATGGAGAAAGTCTAAGGGATCTCTGGGACAATATCAGGCATAACAAAATCTAAGTTATATGGGCATCAGAAGAAGAAGAGTGAGCAAGAGATAGAGAACCTGTTTAAAAAATATAATGGCTGAAACCTTCCTTAACCTCATGATGGGAAAAGTCACATAAGTTCATGAAGTACAAAGAGTCCCAATCAAGATGATCCAAAATGGACCTACACCAAGACACATCATAATTAAAATTGCAAAGGTTAAAGACAATGGGAGAATCATCAAGGCAGGAAGAGAGAAACAGTTAGTTACCTACAAGGTAGTTCTCCTAAGCTCGACACAACTGATTTCTCAACAGAAACACATAAGGCTAGAGGGATTGGCATGAAATATTCTAAATGATGAAAAACAAGGTCCTGCAACCAAGACTCTCCAGCAGGACTATCATTTAAAACTGAAGGCAAAATAAAATGATTCCTAGACAAAAAAAAAAATAGTTGAAGGAGTTCATTACCACAAAACCAGTATTGCAGGAAATGTCAAAGGGTCTGCTTTGAAAGAGAGAGAGAGAGAGAGAGAGAGAGAGAGAGAGAGAGAGAGAGGAGCATAAGCATAAAGAAAAAAAGGCAATAAATAAGTACTGATCAATAATAACCATAAATGTAAATGGATTAAATGTTCCATGCAAAAGAATAGGGTAGCTGAGTAAATAAGAAAACAGGAGCCACATACATGCTGTCTACAAGAGACTCATACCAGAATAAAAGATAGACATGGACTAAAAGTGAACAGATGGAAAAAATATTCTTTGCAAATGAAAATGAAAAAAATCTAGAATAGCGACACTTATGTATGACAAATAGACTTTAAAACAAAGGCAATAACAAGAGGCAAAGAAGCTCACTACCAAAGAGATACTAAAGGGATTGATTCAACAAGATGAGTAAACTCTTCTAAAGACATATGTACCCAACATAGGAGCACCTAAAAACAGAAAAAAAATCTAAGTGAACATTAAGTAGGAGATCGACAGCAATACAGTCATAGTAGGAAATTTCAACACTGCAATGCCATCAGTGAATAGACTGTCCAGACAAAAGATCCACAAAGCAATAGTGACCTTAAATAACACACTGAGATAGATGGATTTAATTGATATTTATAAAATATTTCATCCCAAAGCAACAGAATATATATTTTTCTCAAGTGCACATGAAAAATTCTCAAAGATAGACCACATGTTAGGACACAAAATGAAACTTATCAAGATTGAAATCATACCAAGCATCTTGTCAGATGACAATGGTATATAGCTAGAAATCATCTACAATTAAAAAAACTGAAAAACATTCAAATACATGGAGGCTAAATAACATGTTATTAAACAATAAATGGTTTAAAAATGAGATCAAAGAAATAATACAAATTACCAAGAAACAAATAAAAATGAACACACAACAACCCAAAACATATGAGACACAGGGAAAGCAGTCATTAGAGGGAAATTCATAGCATTTCAGACCTACATTAAGAAGCAAGAAATAGCCCTGGAAAGGGACATTCACCTCTGCTTACCTTGATGCCAGATCTCAGCCTCCCCCTGCATACCACTGGTGCCCCTCAAGCTGCCTCCTCAGCACCTGAGCCCAAAAGAAGTGAGTCTGAGTAGATTCTGGCCCAGATGGAGGTGTAGGTAGAAACCTTTTGTTTCCTTACATAACCAAAATGAGGATAACAACCAATCTAAAATCAATGAACAACCAGAAGTGCCAGAAAATCAAACTGCATGGAACTCCAACAACCAAGGAATTAAAGAAAGAGTCAACCAAAACAACCAGACTGGTGCACTGAGACAAAGAAATGTAGCCCAAATGAAAGAACAGAGCAAAGCTTCAGAAAGAGAACTAAGCGATGAGGAGATAGCCAACCTATCTGATGGAGAGTTCAAAACCCTGGTAATTAAAATGTTCACAGAACTGATTGAGCTTGGTCAAAAAATGAAAAAATAAATGGAAGATACCCAAAATGAAATAAAGCAAAATATTCAGGGAACCAAAGTGACAGGAAATAAACCAGGACTCAAAGCAATGATTTGGAACAAAAGGAAGAAATAAACATACAACCAGAATAGAATGAAGAAACAAGAATCTAAAACAATGAAGAAAGGCTGAGGAATCTCTGGGACAACCTGAAATGTTTCAATATCGAATTATTGGGGTGTCAGAAGAAGAACAGCAAGAAATTGAAAACTTATTTGAACAAATAATGAAAGAAAACTTCCTCAATCGGGAGAAGGAAATAGATTTCCAGGAAGTCCAGGAAGCTCAGAGAGTCCCAAAGAAGTTGGACCCAAAGAGGAACACACCAAGGCACATCATCATTAAGTTACCCAAGATTAAAGATAAAGAGAGAATCCTAAAAGCAGCAAGAGGAAAGGAGAGAGTTACTTACAAAGGAGTTCCCATAAGACTATCACCTTATTTCTCAGAAGAAACCTTGCAGGCAAGAAGGGGATGGAATGGAGTATTTGAAGTCATGAAAAGCAAGGACCTTCATCCAAAATTATTCTATCCAGCAAAGCTTTCATTTAGAATGGAAGGGCAGATAAAGCGCTTCCCAGATAAGGTCAAATTAAAGGAGTTCATCATCACCAAGCCATTATTAGATGAAATGTTAAAGGGACTTATCTAAAAAAATGAATATCAAAACTATGAACAGTAAAATGACAACAAACTCAACAACTACCAACAAATGAACCTAAAAGAAAAGACAAACAACTAAAACAAAAACTAAGCAAACAGCTAGAACAGGAACAGAATCAGAGAAATGGGCATCACATGGAGAGATTTCAGTGGGGAGTAGGAAGGGAGGAATAGGGGGAAAAATTACAGGGAAGAAAAAAGCATAATCGGTAGACATAAAAGAGATGGGGAAAGGTAAAAAATGGCATAGGAAACAGAGAACTCAAAGAACTTATATGTACAACCCATGGACATGAACTAGGGGGGAAATGCTGGAGGGTTGGGGGGATGCAGGACAGATGGGGAATAAAAGGGGAGAAATTGGGAAAACTGTAATAGCATAATCAATAAAATATACCTAAAAAAAGAAACAAGAAATATCTTAAATAAACAATCTATCCATACACCCAACAGAACATTAAAAAAGAAACAAACAAATCCCGGAGTAAGTAGAATGAAAAAAGTTCTAAAGATGACAGAGGAAATAAGTGACATAGAGACCAAAAAATCAGTACAGATATTAATGAAACCAAAGGTTGGTTCTTTGAAAAGATAAACAGGATTGAAAAACTCCTAACCAGACTCATTAAGAAAAAAAAAAAGAAAGGACCAAAATAAAAGCAGAAATGAAAAAAGAGAAGTAACAACTGACATCATATAAACACAAAGGGTTTCAAGAAAATGCCATGAACAACTATATGCCAAAAAGTTGTACAACCTGAGTGAAATATACAAATTCCCAGAAACATACAATCTCTCAAAAGTGAATTAGGAAGAATCAGAAAACCTGAATAGACCGATTCCAACAAATAACATTGACATAGTAATCAACAACTCCAAGAAAACGAAAGTCCTAGATGTGATGGCTTTGCAGGCAATTTTTACCAAACATTCAAGGAAGAACCAACACCTATCTTTTTCAAACTATTTAAAAAATTCAATTGGAGAGAAGACTTCTAAGATCATTTTATGAGGCCAGCATCATCCTAATTTCAAAACCAGATAAAGGCACTAAAAAAACCAAAAATTGTAGACCATATCCCTGATGAATTTAGATGCAGAAATCTTCAACGAAATAATAGCAAACAAGACCCATCAATCCATTAAAAAGAGCATACAGCACAATCAACTGGGATTCATTTTGGGGGATGTAAAAATGGTACAATATTTGCAAATCAATAATGTGATATATCACATAAAATGAAAGATAAAAATCACATGATCATATCAATAGATGCAGAAAAGCATTCTATAAAATCCAGCACCCATTTATGATAAAAACTCTCTCAGCAAAGTGGGAATTAAGGGATTATATCTCAACAAAATAAAGGCCACATATGAGAAACCTACAGCCAACATCATACTCAGTGGGCAAAAACCAAAAGCGTTTACTTTAAGACCAAGAACAAGAAAGGGATGTTCACTTTCACCATTCTTATTCAACAAAGTGCTGGAGGTCCTAGCCACAGCAATCAAACAAGAAGAAGAAATAAATGGTATCCAAATTTGAAAGAACGAAGTAATACTGTCATTATTTGCAGATGACATGATATACATAAAAAACCTCTAAGACCTAAGAATACTAGAAATAGTAAATGAATTCAGTAATGTAGCAGAATATAAAATTTGGGAAATCAGTGGCATTTTCATATACCAATAATGAACTATCAGAAAAAGGAATTAAGAAAACATTCCCATTTATGATTGTAAGAACTACAAAAAATAAGGTATCTAGGAATAAATTTACCCAATGTGGTAAATTACCTGTACTTGGAAAATTATAGGGCATTGAAAAAAAGAAATTGAGGAAGATACAAATAAGTGGAAGCACAAACTGTGTTCATGGATTGGAAGAATTAACATCATCAAAATGTTCATACTACCCAAACCAATCTATAGAGTCAATGCAATTGCAATTAAAATACAAATGGCATATTTCACAGATCTAGAACAAATATTCCAAGATTATATATATAATGAAAAAGATCCCAAATCACCTCAGCAATCTTGAGAAAGAAGAACAAAGTTGGAGGGATCAAAATACTTGATATCAAGCTATAGTATAATGCCATTGTAATCAAAACAGCCTTGTACTGTTCTAAGAACAAGTATATAGATCAATGGAACAGAACAGACAGCCCAGAAATAAATTCATGCCTTTGTGGTCAATTAATACTGGGCAAAAGAGGCAAAAGCATACAGTGGAGTAAAGACAGTCCCTTCAATAAATAGCATTAAGAGAATTGGACACATACATGCAAAAAATAAAAAAAATGAAACTAGGCCACAAAGTTACACCACACACAGGAATAAACTCAAAATGGATAAAAGACTTAAATATAAGTCATGAAACCATAAAAATCCTAGAAGAAAACATAGGCAGGAAAATCTCAGATAACTCTAATAGCAATATTTTTGCTGATATATCTCCTAGGGCAAGGGAAACAAAGGAAAATATAAATAAATTGGACTACAAAAAAGCTTTTGTACAAAATAAAAAGGTTTTGCACAGCAAAAGAAACCATCAACATAATGAAAAGGGAACCTACTGTTTGGGAGAACATATTTACCAATGATACATCTGATAAGGCATTAATTTCCAAAATATATAAAGAACTTACACCGCTCAACATCAGAAAGACAGACAATCCAATTTACAAAATGTACAAGATCTGAATAGACACTTCTCTGAAGAGGACATACAGATGGACAATAGACATGAAAAAATGCTCAACATCACTAATCATTAAACAGATTCAAATTAAAATCAAAATGAGATATCACTACACAGATGCCAGAATGACTACCATCAATAAATCAACAAACGAGCGCTGGCAAGGATGTGGAGAAAAAAGAACCCTTGTACACTATTGGTAGGAGTTCAGCCACTGTGGAAAACAGGATGGAGTTTACTCAAAAATTAAAAATGGAACTGCTTTTTGACCCAGAGATCCCAGTTCTGGGAATATATCACAAGAATCATGAAACATTAATTCAAAAGAATATATGCACCCCTATGATCATTGCAGAGTTATTTACAATAGCCTATATCTGGAAATAGCCCAAGTGCCCATCAGTAGATGAGTAGATATAAAAGCTGTGGTACATTTACACAATGGAATACTACACAGCTGTAAAAAAGAAGGAACTCTTACTTTTTACAACAGCATGGGTGAATCTGAAGATTACTATGCTAAGTGAAATAAGCCAGTCAGAGAAAGACAAACATTGTATGATCTCACTTATATGCAGGATCTAATCTTCATCATCAAAATGAGCAAAATGAACGGACGAACAAAATAAAACTAGAGGCATGGATAAATGGAACAGACCGACAGCTATCAGAGGATAGAGGGAAGCAGACACTGGATGAAAGAAAGTGAAAGGATTGGCAAAAAAAAACCCCAAAAATGTACATAACACATAGACACAAGCAACAGTGTGATGATAGCCAGTAGAAAAATGGGGTGTGGGCCAGGTGAAGCAGGTCAAAGCGGTGGGGAAATGGGGATAGAAGGGGGCTTTGCTTGGGGTGATGGATGAGTGATGCAGTGTGCAGATTGAGTTGTACACTAAACCTGTGTGGTTTGGTGAACCAATTTCACCCCAATAAATTCAATTAAAAAGAGATACCAATTTTACTGAAAAAAAAAAAAAACACTTTTACATATTTATCTTATTGGAATCTCACAACAGTCCTTTTGAGTAAGTAGAGATACTGGTATACATTAGATATTTAAGAACCGTGAGGCTCAGAGAAGTTAGACTTGCCCACAGCACTGAGGTTGTAAAGAAGCAAATGGAACCAAACCAAATATTGTTGTTCCAAATTCACTGTTATACACTTTATATCATCCTGTCTTTTCTGGAGAACTGTAGATAATTCACATGAAAACGTTATTTTTATAAATAAGTGGGAGAGGGTAATTATTCTTTTGTGAATAATCAAAAGTTCCTTTAAAGAAAGTATAGCACGTGTTCTAAATGAATTATTACCAAACATTTTTATTATCAAGAGACCACCAAAAAGATTTTTTCAAGTTGGGCCCCCTGGTGCTCTAAGATGTTTGGAACAAAGGCAATGTAGGCCAGCCTGGGAGCTAAAGAATGCTAGGGTGATATCTCTGCTTCATTCAGAGAAGACAGTTGTTCATCTGTCTTCAATACACTGACTTAGATTATTGTTAATATAGTTAAAGCCCAGCGTTTTACCTGTGGTCCCACAGACAGCAAGTAACTGGACATTTACCACGTGGTTAGTGCTCCCCACATATAGACCTTTATGGGATAGTGCACTGCCTATGATTTCAGTTTTAAACTTCTTTCCACTCATCTAATTACTTGCAGAATATTATTTCTTGCACATTGCTATTGATTACAGTGTGTTTGATACGAGTATTATTTTTTAAAAAGTAAACCATGACCATGGGCTTGGGTATAGGGTATTAAAAAAATTTCTTTTCAAATATTTCAAGCTTTACTTGACATCCTCATTTCCACAATTCCTCCTGCTATGAATTCTCAACAATTCCACCTTCTTTTTTATACACAGATACCATGATCTCGAATCCACTGGAAAAAAAGCCCCATTTTACATAGTCAACCGCGTGTGAAGCCAGATCAGTTATAAGTGCATAAATCATGCATTTGCACCTGCATAAAAAATGCTGCATTATACAGATGATTTGTTCTTGCCAAGTTGATGTTTAATAGAGCCAAACCCAGCAAAGCTGTGGTGTTTTTAATTCTTTTCTTCTGTCTGAAGTTTCTCCCGTGCTTTCCTAAGCCTGTGTCCTCCAATAACATTAATAATGCTGCCTATCGTTTACTAAACTCCTCTTCTGCAGCAGGCATGTATTTATGAAACTCAGCACAGCTCTGCAAGACATTTATTAGTTGCCATATTTTTCACATGAGGAAAGTGTGGTTCAAGAAATTGCAGAAACGAGTCACACCAATAATCTCTTTGGTTTCAGAGCTACTTTATCACTTCACCTGCTAGAAGACCTCTGCAGACGTTGGCAGGAAACGCAAAATAAAATGTAATATATTTCCCTTAAGGTGACTCTGTCTCAAAAATAAAAGAAGCCGAGACCTAGTTTGGAAATTAATTTGTCATATATGGAGGAGATGCTGAATATTGTTTTTACCCATATTTTATATCTTTCTTGATTTTTGATACTTTTCAAAATCAAATCTCCAGGAGTCACAGTTTTCCAACAGTATGTCAAAATCTCATGATCAGAAAGTGTAGATACTGCTGAGTTTATTTATGGGGATTATTAACTTTATTGTTAGTGATATTGTTCTAAATCCTTTAATGCTTAGGTTCCTCCCCCCATTAAAGCTCTGCACTTCAGCCGAGTTGTTCACATTTTTAATGCCAAGTTGTTGTTGAATTTATGTTTAATATGTTAGAAAAAATTCAGAACAATTTTCATGCAGCAGTATTTATAATTTTAGGATTCAATGGTGTTATGAGTTATGGTGCAATACTTAATATTTATTTATATGAAGGAAATAAATGTGATCCACATTTTCTTAGATGCTGACCTAAGAGAAAAAGAGAACTGGAAGGTGTGAGAGAGAGCAGACACCTCATGCAGAGAGGGTGCTGCGGGGCTTGAGGGCAAATGTGAATGACTGAAATCATCAACATATTACTTATTCTGGGGACAATTACATATTTATCTCTATAGCTTGATAGATGAATCTATTTAATATGAATTAATGTATTTTCAGGTTCAAAATTTATTGACTATGCCTTTTACTGGGCATGTAGTTGAGCAATTTATTCTCTTAAGCAGCAGAGGTAAAAAAGAAAGCATCACAGTGATTTCTGCTGATCATATTAGGCATGGCTAATTAATAGATTGCTTTCTTTAATAAGACAGTCACTCTCTTTGTTCCCTTTCATTAAGAGAAAAATTCTAAAATGGAAGAATTTTATACAAAAATGTATTTATATTTGTCACCAAGTGTTACGTGCTTCTATTTTCCATTCAAGTTAAGTATGCCCACATTTTATCAATTACGGAGATACACGCAGAATATTTTATGAGAGACACTATGGTATTGTTAAAAAGCGTTCTGGACTTGAGTCAGGAAAACAGATCTCTAGTTCTTGTTTGCCAGTTATTGACTGTGAACACTGCTGAAAGTCGCTTCACTGATCTGGGTTTTAATTTCCTAATCTATGAGTTGCAGTGGTTAAATTATACAATTTCTAATACTTCATACTCTAATATTATAATGAGTCCATTCTCCACCCCCCCAGCCTCATTGCACTAGGAAGTCACAATGACGGAGAATGATGAAGACCTTAAAATACAAAGTTTTATTTATTTCTTTTAAGCATTTTTAAAAATAAAAGAGATATGGTCTTCAGAAGGAAAATCTCTCTGGGTCATTGATTAACTTAAGACATTAAATAAATTCACTGTGTGTGTGTTCTTTTGTAGACTGGTAACTATTAACTTTATGTGACATTTCCTTCTACTTTTTCTTTTCAGTGAAAAGAAATCAAATTTAAAATTCAACATTATAACCCTTATTATTTCATTCTCTGTAACTGCATAAAGTGGTTTACAAATGAGATTAGCATGTATTTGAGAGAGAAATTTGCAGGTTAACTTTCTTGATATTAGTTAATTACAACCTTCTGTGGGTCTATAGTAACCTTATTGCCAGGGTTAGAGCCAGTTTTTTGCATTAGTTTGTCCAAAGGGACCACATGTCAAATATCCTTGGAACAGGGTACAATTTAAATTACTGGTGGTCTACTAGTTATTTTCAGTCTAGGAGAACAAACACCAGATGTATTATGGACAGACTTTAAAAGGCATAATAAAGCAAAGAGGGGAATGGTCTATTTCTCAAATTGTGAGATCCACCACTTGTTGCTGTGTGCAATAATCGCATTCTGGAAGAATTCAATTCATATTTATCACTGTGTTCTTTGAAATGGTTCTCTGAATTAACACTCTGTGCATAAAACAACCTCATATAACCAAGACATAATTCACTCTTGATCCCGAGCAGGTGTCTTGAAGTTTGCTTGTCTGATTTAAAGAGAGAAATCCATGGTGTGCATTTTATCAAATCTTATTCACAGTTACTTGCTAATATCCTGTGGTTTTGTTTGCAAAGCAAAGTGTTTACTAATTCAAGAAACAGTTTACAATACTTGTCTGCAAAATGAATCTGCTCATTAAGAGTAAGAAATTTTAAAACACTCATTACTTATTTTCTCCACAGGGGAAGGTTTTGCAGGGATTTTGCTGATATTTTCAGCTTGTCTTCTTTATAATTCCTCCTCCATTTTTATTCCCTGTCTCCAACCGCAGGCTGTTTTCAGGGTGACAGACACTCAGCACAGCTATTAACCATGCTGTTGCTGACTGCTCAGTGAGGCCCGGTGTGAACTGAGTGGCCACCATCGCCAGCTGTGCAAAGCCTTTGATCTTTATTTACATTTTGATTCCGTGTTTTGGTGCTGGTGGAGATTTTGTAGCCAACACTGGGACAATAGATTTAAAATTCTGTACAAAGGTTATTTTTAGTTACTGTCTAATTAGTTATCCTCCTTTTCTTATAAGGCTATAACATAATGAGGTAACTAATTACCACCTATTTTTCCCAACCATAAAGATAAATACACACTCTGTTTTAAGGTAAACATAATTCCTGTGGAGCCTCCACTGTTTTCTAATCTACAGTAACATTGCTATTGGGGATAATTTAAATAAACGCTCTTATCATTTGTACCATCTCGTGAACTTTGCTGAACAGTATGCATTGTACAGTTCGCCTGAAAAGTTTTGCATTTTCATGTAACAAAGAAATACATTTGTTTAAGATATTACTTAGGGAGATCCAGACCAATCAGGGAGTTTTATTTAAAGTATCTACCTTTCTGTCTATATGTATATCTTTTAAAACAGAAGTAGGGGTTACAAACAGAATCTTAGAGGCATGGCTAAATATGTTAGCATTTAAATCTGGAAATTTTAAATGTTCTCATGTATTTTAATTTAGTAAAGCATAACATCTGCATATATACATAATTAATATTTACAGAGCAATTTGTACATCAATCTTTATCTTACATGGAATCAAAGAATTATATGAAGCCAAAGAATATTTACAGGCAGATAATATCATGCTTTTAGACATAAATGAATGTTAGAACACAAAGGCTACAATGTTTAACACATTTCTTTAGGAAAGATTTTTTAAGAAGACGAAATGAGCACTGTTTACTGAAATGTGGACTGGGAGCTTTCCCAACACAGAATACGTTTTTTTCTAATATGATTGACAATTCTGCCCTCCTGGAAATGGCCCTTCGTGCCAACAGTAGCGTCTGCACGGTGATTCCTGAGGTGGTTTCTGTTTTGTTTGTTTCATATGTGATGTGGGAGATAGATACAATTCTCCTTTGCAGAGAAAGAAATAAAACTCCATGTTGTATGTAAGCCGACTGCAGGTGAGCCATACATATTAAGGATATTGTTAATGGGCTTCCTGGAATTGGGACATGGGGGGACAACTCCTGAATTCAAGAAAGTAACTTAGCAGAATTCTATAAGTATAGGCCTCAGAATTAATAGAAAACGTTTTAAAAATATACTTAATTTCATTTATTTTTTGCTATGGTAAATGGTATTTTATTATTTTACTTTATTTTTCAATTATAGTTTACATTCAATATTATTTTGTATTATTACTTTCAGGTGTACAGCATAGTGGTTTGACAGTCATATAATTTACATAGTGGTCCCCCCAATATTTCAAGCACCCACCTGGCACCACACATAATTATTACAATATTATAGACTGTATTCCCTTTGCTATACTTTACATCCCTGTGACTATTTTGTGACTACCAATTTGTAGTTCACAATCCCTTCCCCTTTTTCACTCAGCCCCCTAAACTCCTTCCCTCTGGCAACCACCAGTCTGATCTCTGTATTTATGAGGCAGTTTTTATTTTGTTTGTTAGTTTATTTTGTTCTCTAGATCACACATATAAGTGAAATCCTATGGTATTTGTCTTTCTCTGTCTGACTTATTTCACTTAGCATAACATCTTTTAGGTCCATCCATCTGGTTGCAAATGGTAATATTTCATTCCTTTTCTATGGCTGAGTAATATTCCATTGTGTATATATATACCATTATTTTTTAATATATTCATCTATTGATGGGTTCTTGGGTTGCTTCCCTATCTTGGCTATTGTAAATAATGCTGCAATAAACATAGTGATACATATATTCTTTAAAATTGGTGTTTTGTGTTTCTTTGGATATATACCTAGAGTAGAAGTGCTGGGTCATAAGGCAATTTCATTTTTAATTTTTTTAGGAATCTCCATACTGTTTTCCACAGTGGCTGCACCAGTCTGCATTCCTACCAACAGTGGGTGAGGGTTTCCTTTTCTCTGCATCTTTGCCAGCACTTATTCTTTATTGATTTATTGATGATAGCCCTTGTGACAGCTGTGAGGTGATATTTCATTGGGTTTTACTTTGCGTTTCTCTGACGATTAGTGACGTTAAGCATATTTTCATATTTCTGAGTCCTCTTTGGAGAAGTATCTATTCAGGTTCTTTGCCCATTTTTTCATTGGATTATTTGGTTTTTGTTGTCAAGTTTTATAAGTTCTTTATGAATTTTGGATACTAACTCCTTATTGGATGGATCATCAGTGAATATCTTCTCTCATTCAGTAGGTTTTCTTTTCTTTTTGTTTCATTGATGGTTTCATTTGCTGTGCAAAAATGTTTTAGTTTGATGAGTCCCATTTGTTTATGTTTTCTTTTGTTTCTCTTGCCTGAAGAGATATATCAGAAAAAAATATTCCTAGAAGGTATGTCAAGATTTTACTGCCTATGCTTTCTTATAGGAGTTTTTTGGTTTCAATCTTACATTTAATTCTTTAATCCACTTTGAGATTATTCTTGTGCGTGGTGTAAGAAGCTGGTCGAGTTTCATTTGTTTGCATGTATCTGTCCAAATTTCTGAACTTCATTTATTGAATAGACTACTCTTACCTCATTGTTTGTTCTTGCCTCTTCTGTCACATACAAATTAACCATCATACTTTTCTTTATTCATGAAATATTACCATTTGTTTTCCAGCATTTATATTTTATTTATCAGATGCATGTCTCAAACTAAAAATAATAGCTGATTAATGAAGTCATTGTCCTCAAGGAGCCTGGAACCTGAAGTGACAGACACACTGTAGATAAAACCTCTGACAAAAATGGTAACCAGCTCATTGTACAAAGGAGGAGGAAAGAACTGCTTTTGTCTGGTGATGACAAAAAAGATAATTCAGAGGAGATATTGAGTCATAGAATGGGATGATGAAGCATGAGCAGCAGACAGAAGGCCTGGGAAAATCACGTTCCAGGCAGAAGGGCCACTCCACGGACACCGACATGAAAAGTACAATGAGCAGGTATAAACCTGGTCAGCAATTCTGGTTGCCATTGGCATTGCACTGAGTAGAGCAAACTCCCATAAGATGAGACCGTATGAAACACCAATCCAAAAGAGCCTATGCACCTCAGTGTTCATAGCAGCACAATTTACAATAGCCCAGGGCTGGAAGCAACCCAAGTGCCCATCAGCAAATGAGTGGATCAAAAAACCATGGTACATTTACACAATGGAATTATATGCAGCAGAGAGAAAGAAGGAGCTCCTACCCTTTTCAACAGCATGGATGGAACTGGAGAGCATTATGCTAAGTGAAATAAGGCAGGCAGTGAAAGACAAACACCAAATGATCTCACCATTAACAGGAACCTACTCAACCAAACGAACAAGCAAGCAAAATATAAAAAAAGATATTGGAATTGAGAACAGGCTGACAGTGACCAGAGGGGAGAGTGTAGGGGGTAACGGGGGAAAAGGGTGAAGGGTTTACAGGAACAATTATAAAGGGCACATGGCCAACAACAAGTGGGGGGGTGGAAACAGGGGAAGGAGGTGGGGAGGGCTGGGGTGGTACGGAGGGGTGGGGGGAAAAGGCAGACAACTGTACTTGAACAACTACAAAAACATGTTAAAAAAAAGTGAGACTGCATATTTTGAATCGAGTTGGATTAAAAAGGGACTTGTGTCCCAGGTCCTAGAAAGTCATCAGTTTCCCAGACAAATAACATGGTCATATTTTAAGATTTTCCTAGAATGGGATAAATTTGAGGATAGGTAATGGAGACAATTGAAAAATGTAAAATATTACTAGAGTAGTACAAGAAAGAAGTGATGTGAATGTGGAAGGAGTAATAAAAAGAAAAGTAGTGAAAACTATTAGGTTTTGTTGTTTTATTTTTATTAAATTTTTATTGTATCTTTTCCATTACCATTTAGTTCTCTTATGCCCACTCCCCCCCACAATCACCACTGTTGTCCATGTCCATGAGCCTTTTTCCCTTTTTGCTCAATCCCTCCACCTCCTAACATACCCCCCCCTTAGCTGTCATCCTGCTCTATAAGTCTGTCTCTATTTTGATTGTTAGTTTAGTTTGTTCATTAGATTCCACTTGTGAGTGAAATCATATAGTATTTGTCCTTCTTTGACTGGCTTATTTTACTTAGCCTAATGTTCTCCAGATCCATCCATGCTGTCACAAAGGGTACAGTTTTCTTTCTTTCTTTCTTTTCTTTTCTTTTCTTTTCTTTCTTTCTTTCTTTCTTTCTTTCTTTCTTTCTTTCTTTCTTTCTTTCTTTCTTTTCTTTTCTTTCTTTCTTTCTTTCTTTCTTTCTTTCTTTCTTTCTTTCTTTCTTTCTTTTCTTTTCTTTTCTTTCTTTCTTTCTTTCTTTCTTTCTTTCTTTTCTTTTCTTTCTTTCTTTCTTTCTTTCTTTCTTTCTTTCTTTCTTTCTTTTCTCTTCTTTCTTTCTTTCTTTCTTTCTTTCTTTCTTTCTTTCTTTCTTTCTTTCTTTCTTTCTTTCTTTCTTTCTTTCTCTTTCTTTCTTTCTTTCTTTCTTTCTTGCTTTTTCTTTCTTTCTTTCTTAATGGCCGAGTAGTACTCCATTGTGTAAATGTCCCATAGTTGTTTTATTCATTCACCTACTGATGGACACTTAGACTGCTTCCATATCTTGGTGACTGTAAATAACACTGCAATGAACATAAAGGTGTTTACATTCTTTACAATTAGTGTTTTGGGTTCCTTTGAATATATTCCCAGAAGTGAGACCATTGGGTCAAAAGGGAGATCCATGTTTAATTTTGGGGGGTATCTCCATACTGCTTTCCACCGTGGTTACACCAGTCTGCATTCCCATCAACAGTGCAAAAGAGTTCCTTTTTCTCCACATTCTCACCAGCACTTGTTGTTTGTTGATTTATTGATGATAGCCATTCTGACAGGTGTGAGGTGATAATTCATTGTGGGTTTAATTTGCATTTTTCTGATGATTAGTGACTTTGAGCATCTTTTCATATGTCTTTTGGCCATCTGTATGTCTTCTTTGGAGGAGTATCTATTCAGGTCCTCTGCCCATTTTTTAATTGTTTTTTTTTGTTGTTGTTGTTGTTATTTTGGTGTTGAGTTTTGTAAGTACTTTATAAATTTTGCATATTAACCCCTTATCAGTTGTATTGGTGAATATGTTCTCCCATTCTGTGGATTGTCTTTTTATTTTGTTGATGATTTCCTTTGCTTTGCAAATTTTTTTTCATTTGATGTAGTCCATTTTGTTTATTGTTTCTTTTGTTTCCCTTGCCTGGGGAGATATATCTGATAAAATAGTTCTACAAGCATTGTCCAAGATTTTGCTGCCTATGTTTTCTTCTACAGTTTTTATGGTTTCAGGTGCAACATTTGTCTTTAATTCATTTTGAGTTTATTCTTGTGTGTGGTCCTGTTTCATTTTTCTACCCAATTCTTTTAGTTTCATTATCCGTCCAATTTTCTCAATACTTTTTATTGCATAAACTGTCTGTAGTCCGTTGTATGTGTTTTCTTCCTCTATTGAATATTAATTGACTGTAAAATCATGGGTTTATTTCTGAGTTTTCTATTCTGTTCCACTGATCTATGTGTCTGCTTTTTATTCCAGTACCATGCTGTTTTGGTGAAAATTATTTGAAAAAAATAAGTTAATAGGTAGGTTTTCAGGACTGATTTAAAATAAGAAGGTAAAAAAGAAGAGAAAATTAAAATGATTGATATCTCTTCCTTGAGAAATTTCCACTAACAGAAGCAAGAAAGAAAGGTAGTGAGGGTGTGAGAAGACAATGTATTCTCTTTCAGACATTAGGAGGACTTTGAAAATAACCACGTAGACAGTGTTCAGTATCTAGTGTTCAGATAGTTGCTATCCGAAACCTAGATCTCAGGAGGAAGTAGGAATGTGACATAAGAGCTTTGCAGTCTGTGGAAATGTACAGAAAACAAGCACTTAATTATTATGACAATACAATATTAAATAAACAAATATTCTTGTCTCAGATTAAGTTCCACAGAGGCAGACTTTGAGACACACACAGGTCTGAGGAAGCATCTTAGGGGAAAGCAGTACCTGAAGAAATAAGCAGGACAGGGAGGGGGTATAAGTCATACAAAGCGGTGATCTCGGGTAAGCCCTCGAGAGGGTGGCTTCAGCTGGATGTTGCAGGGGCACACTGAAATTTATTTTGTGTCCCAGGGTTGACCCCCAAGGCAAGGAAGTCTGGGTACCCTCAGAATTGCTTACAGACCATTCCAAAGAGATAAAAATTCCCCAGCCCTTGCTGTTGACATCAGAAGAAGAGTCGCAGGTGCTGAGTATCCCAAGTAAAGTCACATGGTGGATGGGTGGATGGGAAGGGAACATCCTGGGTGGAATGACATTATCTACTACCATTTAAACCCAGTAGTCATTTTATGAGCTGTTTTATGATACTAGGCACTGTTTGATGTGGGAAGGTAGCATGAAGTGGCTGAAAAAGCTCTGGGAGTAGGATTGAGAGATTTGGCTTTCAGTCTCATGTTGGCCCATTGTAACGAGATGTGGAAAGTTTTTTGACCTTTATGTATAGTTTTCTAATTGAATAGATCAAATCACATTTACCTTGCTGCCCAGGAAGTAATTTGTTGTAATAAAAAAGCAGCACAAAAATTTCCAAACCTGAGGTGAAGTCTCATATCAAAATTTCTTTTTTAGAGTATTATGAATATTTTTATAATGACAATCATGACTAAAACCTATAAAAGCCAAGTATTATGATCAATATCTTTCTTTAATATATTACTAATACAAGACTGATTTAAGGACTGGAGAGAAATCACCTTTTGGTAATGATTAAAATGTTTCTCTTGATTATAGACGCCTAATGTTTATTTGAGATGAAAGGAAATTGCTAAGATATTCACAAAAACAAATGCAGTGTTCTATTTTTCTTCATAATTAAAAGTTACATTGTGATTAAAATTCTTCTTTTTGTTCGTTTTCTGTAAATGCAGATTATCTAGGTTTATAGTTACTTAATTACTGTGTGATTTTAGGAGACTCATTTAACATTTCTATGTCTCAGGTTACCAATCTGTACAATGGGAGATAATCCATATTTCACTGGTTGTTAAATTACTACATAGGTAAAGTTGTTTGAGTAACTTCTGGCACATAAAAAGAGCTCTGCAATTTCTGGCTAATGTAGATGGATATGACCTCTATATGCACATGTTTCATACAGGGTCCGGCAGAAGGAACACCTGCTTGAGTGTGGTAGGTAGGGTAATAATATGGGTGTAATAATTCATAGTTTTAATTTGAACATTTCACATATATCATATGGTGTGCTAGAGTGTGATATTGTTATGTTACAGAATTACATGTTTATGATTTTTATAATAAAAGATTTCATAATAAAAAGGGGTGTTACTTTTTCTGGACCCTGTATATATGCATATGCATATGTTTTTTACATATGCAACTTTTTGCATTCCAGAGGATTATAACTATTTAAGGTCATAAAAGAAGTTCAATATACAGATGGGGAAGAAGTAGTTTACAGCTGTGAGTACACAAAACAGAATTAATTCTTATATTATTATTTATTAATTATTGAATTATTGTCCATACAAACAAATATCAACCTACTTTTGTGCCACCTGAATGTATGTTAAGTGAGTGGTTGAATCCTATTAATAATTCTGTAGTTTCTAAAACTGTGAAGAATAACTGAAGAATCAAAAATAGTCTCTCTTCTCTCACGTCCTCAGTAACGCCCACCATATAATGAGCTAGAGAAATTTACTTACTCTTGTGATCACAAATGCCTACAGTGTGTTATACAATTTATATTTCTTAAATAGTTTATTATTGTTAAAAGGGTTTCATATTTTGCTTTTTTCTATATGTCACAAATGGGATGAAATAAATTTTCATTTATTTACAAAGAAACTTTTAAAAACATGTAGGATGCTGTTGGGCCAATGACCAACATATTTTAGTTATCAAGATTGCTGAGCCCTGGCTGGTGGGGCTCAGTGGACTGAGTGCCGGCCTGCGAATCAAAGGGTTGCCAGTTCAATTGCCAGTAGGGACACATGCCTGGGTTGCAGGTCAGGTCCCCTGTAAGAGGCACAGGAGAGGCAACCACACATTGATGTTTCTCTCCCCCTCTCTCTCCCTCCCTTTCCCTCTGTCTAAAAATAAATAAATAAAATCTTTTTGAAAAAGGAAAAGATTGCTGAGAGACCCACAACTATCAACAACCGAACCTAAAAAAACAAAAACAAAAATAAACTGAGCAAACAACTACAACAGGAACAGATTCACAGAAATAGAGATCACACAGGGGGTTTTCAGTGGTGGGGGGGGAGAATGAGAGAAAAGGTACAAGGAATAAGAAGCATAAATAGTAGGTACAAAATAGACAGGGGGAGGTTAAGAATAGTATGGGAAGTGGAGAAGCCAAAGAACTTATATGTACGACCCATGGACATGAACTGAGGTGGGGAATGATAGTGGAAGGGGGGTACAGGGCAGAGGGGGATAAAGGGGAGAAAAAATGGGACAACTGTAATAGCATAATCAGTAAAATATATTAAAATTTAAAAAAAGAATTATCAGATAATAAATTTGTGTTGTTTAAAGCCAAAAAAAAAAAAAAAGGTTTCTGAGAGAATGTCAACCAAATTAGACAAATTTACAAGATTAAAAAATATACTTAGGATTAAAAGAAGAAATCCTTTTAAGGTACGTCATTGTATATACTATTTATGGAATATTTTATTTTGTAAATTGTCACAACGTTTGCTGTTTTGTAGAACCTAAAATTTCGCTCAGCATTTCCTGGTCCGTTGCTTTGTTACAGTGATAAAACACAGGAGAACCAGTGGGTGGTCCAGTCCTTACACTGAACTAGTTGGTAATCTGTGTCTTTAAAATATCGAAGTTCTGCATTTGTTCCTAGAGCAATTAAATTCTGCCACCTAGCATTAATTTACAAAGTCCACTAAAGACTTACAGAATGATTAATCATAAGATGGAACAGAATACCTACAGGCAAGATTAAGTACTAAGAATATGCTTGCAGCATGGAAGAAACTGCGTCGAGGAAGGCAGCTGGGCTGCATCACTTTCTGTTCATCCAACTTGACCACCGGTGACCAGGGATTTCAAAGCTAATGCTTTCTTCTTAATGCCCTATTCCCCTACATCACCCAGCTTGTTGTTTATCCTAATAGACTTTCTGCTTAGCCAGTTCCATTCAGGATTTTCTAGTTCCCTTCCATTTGGCTTTGGCAATGCATTCTTGTGAATGGGTGATATTCTAAAAAGTTTCTCCATGGGAAAAAATGTTGAATATAGATCTACACTAATTTTTGATCAACAGAATTCCATTGAGTAGAACTTTCTGAGAAAGTAAATATAGTGCTGACAGTAATAATAGTAGCTGAAATTTATTGACTGCTTAATATGTGCCAGGCACTGAGCTAAACGTATTACATTATTTTTTAACACTTAAAACCACCATAAAATTAAATATGAGTATTATCATCATTTTGTAGAGATGGTAAGTGGTTTACTTACAGGCCGTGACAATTCAGTAGTAAAGCCAGGATTAAGCCTTTTAGAGCTGACTATTAAGACTGGGTACCTGTGATAAGTATTCTCATGGATGTACATGATTACTTCATGAACTTCTTGGGATTTACGAGAAACTCATACATTGACTAAGTAATACAAAAAAATGTATATAAATAAGTACTGTGTTTTAGTAGGTGCTATAAGCAACTAGGGAAAATCAAAAGATATATGTGAATCTTGGAATCTTTAGGCAAGGTGGTCAAGCATTTGCTTATTTAAAAGAAAAAGATCAAGAATTGGAGATAGAAGCATTGGAGCGGAAGATCAAGTTCAAGGAAAGCAGCAGAAAACTTTTCAAAGATAACCGAAGGGCCAGAGCACCGGCAGCAGGCTGAGATTCATGAGTGCTTTTGCTAGCCTAGTGGCTTTCAAATGCTTTCCTGGAGCTCTGCAGCTCTGAGAGTCAAGTGACCCCGTGCCTGCTTCCCTGGAAATTGCTCTGCCTCCGGCTGCACATATGTGTGTACAGATACACATCCTGGCAGACAGGCAGCAAGCTGCCTCTGGTGCCAGAGCTTGCTACTTTGCCCTGTTACTTTTCTTAAATAGTCAATGTCCAAGGCAGCTTCTATCTTTTTATAGGTTTGCAGTTCACATGAAAGGCTCTCATGGCATCTTATGCTTTGATCTTTTTCACAACCAGGGGCATAGTAGGTGTTCAGTAAATGAATGTAGGAAACAAAGAGGAAACTCTGTTGTAGGTACAGCAGGGACTCCAGCTTTCTTGTTTCCCAAGAACAAGATTTCTAAACTTTTGAAACTCTATTTTCTACTACGGTCTTTCTTCTCCCAGAATAGAACTGACAATAAAGAAATATAGAGCACTGGGTCTCTTTTCCCCTGCTTGTAATTATTTCCTCCAATCAGGATGTAGTTTCAAGGGTGGCCAACACTGTCAATCACCCTCTACCCTCCTTTGAAACTCCTTGATTATGGGAAAGTGCTTTGCATGTAATCACTTCAATTACTCAGTAAAACTTCCTGTGTTCCGCATGCTGTGTTTTGAATTTGGGTTTTTAAACAGGCTGTGCTACTTTTCCTTACATTTAAAGATATATATATTTGGAAAGAATGGAACAAAATTGCTTTTAAGTATGACCACACATCTAGTTGTACAAATTAGCTTAACCAGCATGGAGGGTCCATAGGACTGGAGCAGGCAGTAGGAATGGCTTAGGCATCAGAATGAGGGGCTTTTTGGCAGAGGGTTAATATGAGGGTGCAGATTCCAGGGAGATCACAAGCTGGAAACCTGGTAGCAGGCTGTTACATTTGAAACCATTCATTTAGTCAGAAATTCCTCTGGCATGAAGTTCTGGGGTTACTTTATGGGTGATACACTTCTCTGGCCTTGAACTTGGTTTAAAAAAAAAAAAGCAAAAAGGAAACAAAACTAAAAGCAAATAAAGCAACCACAGCAAAAGACTCTCTTTTCTGGACCTCCCAGTGTAGGGAATAATAGCTTCAAAAAGAGATTCTCTCTTGATCTTTGAGGGCTATGATCTGCTCTATAATATTATAGTCCCTCTGTTGGCAAAGTCTGCAGAAGCAGCTTCCAGGATCCTGATCATGGGTGGTGTGGGGTTTACAGGACTAAGTGCGGACTCCCTTCTCGATTGGCTCAGTGAGGTACTCTTACCGGAATAACCAGTCACTCACACGACACGGTGCCAGGGGTCACAGATTGTTCCGTATAATCCTGTGCACGCTGAGAAACTCAGTCACGAGCAGCGTGATGAAGTCTTGGTAGTTTAATATTCAGTGATGTAAAACACTCTTATTTAAAAATTCACTGCAGACTATATCAGCTTCGTGTGAAAACGAATATATACATTTGTTAACACCTCCCATGTTCTAGGAACTGCGCTAGGCACTGGTGGTACTGAGGAGAAGGAGGCGATCCGCTTGGCCTCCAGGAGATCACAGGGGAAAGGAATCCTAATAGGGTGATTGGAATCCCCGCACTTTCTTTCACAAGGCTCAGATACCCATTCCCAAGGAACTGTTTGTGGTGGAGCAAGAACCAAATGATACCTGTACTTGTTACAGAATGAACTTGTTGGGGGAGCCCAGATACTGTTACAGAAACAAGCCCCCTCCCCTGGGGTCTTTCTATTCTAGGCTCGTCTTGCCTGCCACCAGGTAGGAACTGTGGCTCTCAATGCCGTACTTTGGTAAAAAGGAAAGGAAATATTTAATTAAAAGTTATACAGGTTTAGAATAATGGCAGAATGTTGCCACTAAAATCCCAAAGTCCCTGTAAAACACCCACAAACACACACACAGTCCTGCCCCGCCTTTGCCCAGTCAGGCTAGTCTCAGGGGTACCCTAGCTCAGGAAACAAAAAAGAGGTCCGTAGCTCCGTTAGGCTTCCGGTTCCTCCCAGCAATCGTGCTCAGCTGGGCAGGTCTCCTGCAGTCCCCAGCACCATCAGCTGTGTCACCCCAACCTCCAGTTCTTAGTCCAACACCATGTGGCATCTCCTCCTGGCCCACCAGTGAGAGTCCTTTCACCCCTTTCCTTCCAGCAAAGTCTTGCATTGTCCCCTCATCTAGTCCTGCATTGTCTCTCTTAGTCCCGCCTTGTTCCCCATTGTCTCTGTCCCACATAGTGGCCCGCCTTTAGTTTAAATCCCAGCGTGGAACCTCCTCCATAACCCCATTTCCGACTCCTCCCACAATTCGATACATCTGCCAGCATCCCACAGTTTCTGCCTTTCTGGGCTGCCATAGTAAGTCTGGGCAGCCGAGGCCCTGTGGTGTGGAGCAAACCATCTCCAAGCTCTTGCCCGGGCGCCTTTACCAGGGGGAGCTACCTCCCAGCTACATCAGGGGTCAAAGTACACCCATTTCCCTAGCTAGGCTGCTGTTGATATGCAAAATAACCATTTTTGCATGTAGATATGAAGACTATCCTGCTGTTACTGATATGCAAAATAACTCTCAATGGCCCTGCTCCTTGTGTCCCATCCCCCAGCCAGGTTTATGGGAGGATATCCTATATTCCCAGACACCCCAAGTTCTAGATCCCATTACATATCCCCCCTTTGGAGGGCCCTGGTGCTTCCCAGCCTACACCCTGTGACACACTGCCAAAACTGTTCTCATCGACAGTTTCTGTCTCCTGTTACCTATTCTAGACAAAATTTCCAGGCTTGATATTCTAATGTCCCAATTTCAATTCGCTTAATGTTAGAAGGCTAAAGGCAGGAGAATTCTGAATTTTTTCATTTTATCATCTGAAGATTAGAGGTAAATTCAAGACATGAGGATTTGGATCAGATGCTGACACTAGGAATAGAAGGGAAAAAAATTGACCAAATATTTTATATCATCAGTAAACTAATTTCTTAAGTACTATTATTTTTTATCTCCATAAACAAAAGGGGTAAGGAAGATTAGTTGACACTCTACTAATACTGATTAAGTTCTCTTTGTGTTATATCTTCCCCTTATTTTTTACCAAAGTCTTGAAAAGCAAGGATGTCATTTAAAAAAAATGACTTATGGTATTATCTTGCCTCTTTTGTCACCTCTCCCACTTAGCCTGCCTGAGTCCCATCTAAATTTTCCATCCCAGTCTGCCCCATCGCTCTAGCGTATCCATGTGTTTTATGTCCTTTATACTACTCACCACTGTCTGAAATAATCTTAGTCATTTTTTATTTACAGGTTTGCTGTCCTTTAGTTTGCCACTAAAATATCATCTCCAGGTGACCAGGAACATTTGCCCATCTTGGTTACCAGTGTATCTTCAGAGCCCAAAGCTATTGTTGGCAGAGAGTAGGCACACAAGAAACTTAATAGAATAAACAACAACAGTGAAATAAAAAAGGAATGAGTGTAAATAATTTAACTAACATATATGTGCTCCTCTGAGTTGATACTGAGGATTCACAATTTAATGAAGCTATAACTTGTCATTAAGGAGCTAAGCCAGGCTAATAAAACAGTTTTCTGAGAGAAGGTATTTAGATGAAGGACTAAATTTTGGGGCGCTGCCAAAGATATAATGTCAGAAGACAAAACTGATGCAATTAAAAAGGAAAAAAGCACATAGTAAAAGTATGATAATATAATATCATAGACACCAAATAAAAAATGCTTTGTGGTGAACATTTACAGTATAGAATAAAAATTAAATTGTAATTTATAATTAATTTCAAAGATTAAAAAATATGTAGAGCCTATTTAGATGATAACTTAGTAACTATTTTTAATCTTTTTGTCCTATTCAAAAATAAATAATTAGTTAAAATTTTACAGTTTTTTCACTTTTGGCCTCAAACATTCCTGAAATATTTCTATGGTGATGTTTTAAATACATTTGTGCATTGTGTTATATGATGTTTATATAGCACAATAAATATCTAATAACAATAGTAAAAAAGCATAATAATATGTGGTTCATGTGACCACTTAAGTGAAATTACCCTTCTCTAACATCAGAACACAATATTTAGCCTGCTATGTTATCATTTTATTCTGAAACTGTGGCCCTATTTGGAGATAAGTAGACCATTGGTGGTAGTACAATAGCTGGAAAAGATTAGCAAGAATGAAAACAACATTTATCCTGGCAAAAAATTTAAATTACATTTTAATTATTACCATTTAAATTTTATTTTTGTGAAACTTATACTCAATCTGTAACTCATGGGGTGATTATCTACTTAATAGTTTAGTCTCCAAATTTGTTTGAGTTTTGACTGCTTTACCTTGAATGTCTTTGATGATACATTCAGTAGAAGGTAAAAAAGTTGACTTCTCTTTGTTTTTATTTCAAGAATTAAAGTAAAATAAAGTATTTAACAGTTTTTTCCCCAAAGCCATTTTTCTTTCTATCATCAGTTTAAATTATAGATCCACCAGCAAAATTTATATCCATTTTTATAGGACGAGATCCTATGCACATATTTAACCACAGTAGCAGAAAATTAGATTAATCATAAACACAGTAAATGTAGCACATTGTAAGTAAGTCATTACATAATTTTGTATGCTATTGGAAAAAATATTTTTTATTAAGTCCAGTATATGTATAAAGACATTAAGTTTAAAAATGGATTTGTCTTTGAAAAATGTTACACTTTCAGAAATCCTTAATAAATAATTATCAAAATTTTTATAAATTAAAGTGAAGACAGTTTTGGAGAGATGATCCTTTTATGAATAATGACATTAAACTATAAATTATTTTAATGAATACTTGTGAATTTTTACATGTAATTTTCATGCATACGTTTTAAAGAGGAGAATGTGTATGTATATATGTATATGCATTCATTTTGCATTAATATTTTCTTAATTTCTTAATGAGGAATTAAAGAATGGTGATATAAGTGCATTTTATTTATTTAATTATTATGAAAGACTTTTTATCTATTGTTACATTGTTTGCATTGAAATAATCAGTCTAATATTCTATGGTTAAAGTCAGATAAGCCATGATAATACAGGAGTGATACACCACGAACTGTATAAATTCACGATCCAGGTGAAAACAATTTAAAGGCTTCAGTGTATGCGATTGCATCATTTAGTTAACACTCTTATCTTTGTCTTTCTCCTCATTTTCATGACACATTTACCTCGGTAAGATTTGGATTGCATATTCCAGAATAAACAGACCTCGGGCTGCAGTGAATCTGTTTTAGAACTTTCCCCCCACCCCCAAAGAAAAAGTAATGGTAAGTATATGATAGACAAATACTAAAAGAACTCACTATTTCACTGGTTAGTGGCAACCTGCTTTGCTCTGCTGCCTGACTTTCAAGAGGTTATTTTTCTTACTCATTTTAAACTTTATTCTGAAATATGATTTTTTTCCCTTGCAGGCATTCTGCCAAACCTTAATAAATTTAGAAAGGTCTGACAAGTCTGTTTATATTTTCGTGAACTATGAAGATCAGGGGTTCCTGGAGTAGATGTGAAAAGAGTGTTAGGTGTCATTTAGTTAATTTAAAACACATTATTGGACAGTCATTCTTGATCCTAATGGTGTAATAATTAAATTTTATCCCAGTTGAGGAAAATGGAATGTGGGTAAGTATTTTAAAGGTTTTTCTTTGTAATTTATGGGTACTTTTTTATAGTTGTTTTTATTTTTATGTTCCAAACAATTTTTTCTTGATGCTATGTATTTTTTGGTAATTATGGTGAATTTCAATTTTGAAAAAAAAATAAAAATTCTATGACCAAATGTTTAACTGTAAACATTACATAATCAAATCTTATATAAATATATGAGCTGACATAACCTTATAAGCATGAGTTAAAGAGTGAATTACATGGGAGAATAACACTTTAAAATTACTGCATTTATGAGGATTTACTATGTGGGAATAGTTTTACTACATTGTTTTAATACTGCTATAAAATACATTTATGTACATTTTATATTTTATTGTTCCTAAATATCTACAAAGTCTGGAAGAGAAGTTTCACAAGGCTACTCGAAGAAGTGATACTAAGTGGGCACTGAGAGACCGCCTTGAACAAAATGTGGGAAAGAAAATTTGCATCTGGATAGAAATAGTGTGCTTTGCTCACATTACCCACTCAGGGGGTTATTATGAGGATGAAATGGTATAGTGTTGTATAAACTTATTTTCCAGTTTTGGATTATAATAGCCTGCCAATAGATGGCAGGTTAATAAACTGAATCCAATTGACATCTCTTTAATTTTTAATTCATGAATAGAGACAATCTAGTTTATGGGGATTGGACCATGTTTATGGTGTTTCTCCTCTAGAGAACTAAAGAGGGCATTTGAACATAAAAGCAGATAGTGATAATGGTTAAAAGGACTGGAATGAGATGCATCACTTGAAGAAGGAATACACATCTTTATGTACTATTTGAAAGGGAGTAGTCTTCCTTCAGTTATGGAAAGCAAAATCAGGAAAACATTAAAGGTGTAAGGTGACAGATTTCTGATCAATATGAAAATTTTTCTCACAGTACACAGTACAAATATTCAATATCAGAAAAAAGTACCAAAAATAATGGTGGATTTCTTGTCATTGAAGAAATAAAAGGATGATTGACACTAGTTGAAGGTGTCATGTGTAGTGATTGAGTAAGACTTTAGAATCAATGTTTTACTTCCGTATCTAAGAAACTTTTAACCACTGATAGGGCTCAGAAAAAATGGAAAGTTATATAGACATACACAGGGTGGTATGCAGTCCTGAGTAATGATTAAGAGAAATGGCTAATTTACACTGCCACCTACCAGATGGAGAAATCACTTATATAATTAATGGACAAATTTCTCCCCAATTTCCATGTTTAGTTCAAGCTTCAGTTAGAGTCAAATCTTTATCCTTTGTACTTACATTGCTGTGAAGTATTTGTCTTTTCTTCCTATGTATTTTTTCCCTTTAGTTAGAGGTTATAACGTAGGCTCCAGAAGCATTCTGCTTGTGGTCCAATCTTAGATTTGTCTGTACCAGCTGTCTGTAGTAAAACTCAGCATCTGTGAAGTAGGGGTAATAATAGTACCTATCCATACGTTTGTCACGAGGATTCAAGGAAGTATTTTAAAAGTTTCAAAAATAAAAGTGCTTAGAATAATAGTGCTCCGGTAAATGTTTATTATTATTTATGACTTGGGGTTAATCTATTTAAATTATTGACAGCAAAATATATAAGGGAGATAATCAGGTGATGCCTCATGCACATTTCTTAAGTTAATGAAAATAGTATTTATAGTTATTTTTATATTAGAAAATAAGAGTGAAAATGATGATGCAGTACTGGAAATGGATAAATATTATTGACTAATCATCATAATGACAAAAACCTAGGAAAACTGAGGACGAAAGGAAGATAATAAACCCAGTTCTACTTACTTAACAGTTTAAAGATCACGGGAAAAGTAATAAAAAGAATAGAGACACAAAATTAAATGTAATAACTTTAAGCACGTCTGATGGTTCTCACAGGTTATCATTGTTAGGCATTTGGTAGACGATAATTCCTTGGGTTGGGGATCATATCTTCCGTATCATTGTATGACCTCATATTTATTAATACCTTGGGCACTCAAAGGTTATTAATGTCATTTTCCGGCAGGTGCAAGAATTGGAATAGGTTTCAACCCATGATTTATGCTTGTAATAAGATGTGTAAATACAACACTTATCCAAAAAAAAGTAAATGGGCCAATAAGGTGGGGCGAGGGATACAAATACTTTCAATTACCCACTTTACACCCCCACACATCCTAAGGGATGTGGCCAGGATTCTTAGCAAAAACCATCTGTGTTTGACAGACTTTGTGTAATTTTTATAACTATTTTTCTGCTCCTTTTAAATAAATTATTTGGCAATTTTTTTTGCACTGTTACATCAAGTTTTTAGTTACATTTTGCTCAAGATCTTTGGATTTACATCCCAGAGGAGGGTTCTGGAAGCCTAGGGTATCAGATAAACGTGGCCTGGAAGAGTGCCAGACAACGAAAGGAGCCTCCAGTGAGGGTAATACAAACTGGCTGTAGAAGCCTCCTTCCTTAGGAATCTGACTAGATAAAGTAGAACGACAGTTTTGCAACTTCCCTTTCGAAGATACAGAGCTGTCTTTCAAAACAGCACCATTGTTTGCTAATCTTCCTGCAACGGCAAGTGTAATTTTCATGCTTTCTGCTAATTACTTGAGTAAACAGCACATTGCAGAATGTTTTCCTCCGAGCAGTTAATGCATCGTTGCATGGAGCAAGGCAGAAATCACTGTGAGGTTAAGATTGTCATCACACCCTAATCAGTACTAATAGTTAAAAAAAAAGTTCATATTATATCAGTCAATCAAGATTTCGTCAACACTTACTAAGTGAAAAGCATAAAGACAGGTGATATGGAAAGATATAAGGGAAATGTAAGGTTTAACTTCTCCCTTTACAGAGTTTACTGACTACTCAGGGAGGTTTTATATATACATAAGTGGCTTTTTTTTGTTTTGTTTTTTGTTTTTTGTTTTGCTGTTGTAACCAATCACTGCAAACTTGGTGTCTTAAAACAACACATACTATCTTTGTTAGTGTAGGTCAGATGTCTGACATTGGTC
Organism: Desmodus rotundus; assembly: GCF_022682495.2. NCBI lineage: Eukaryota > Metazoa > Chordata > Mammalia > Chiroptera > Phyllostomidae > Desmodus > Desmodus rotundus. Next base: position 40,115,682 of record NC_071392.1, read on the forward strand.
TGACTAGAATGAAAATCAAAACGAGGGCATGGCAGGCAGTGCTCCTTCGGGATGCTCTGAGGGGAGCATCTGTTTCCTTGTCTTTGTAGCTTCAAGAGGCTGCCCCCTTTCCTTTCTTTGCAGTCCCCTTCGTTCATCAGCAATTTGCATTACTCTGACCTTCTTCACTCATCACGGCTCTCTGGACGCAGCTGGGAAATGTTCCTGATTTCAAGGACTCCTGTGAGGAGATAGGGTCCACCTTCATAACCCAGGATAATCTTTGATCTCAGGGTCCTTAACCTTAATCACAAATGCACAGCCCCTTTGCTATATGTAAGGTTACATTACATTGGGTAGAGGGATTAGGACATGGACATTTTAGGAGTCATTTTTGTTCTACCACAATATATAGTCACTATGGTATCTTTGGCACCTAGCTGAGTGCTCCATAAATATTTTGAATCAAGATGTATAAAACAATATATTAAAGATATATGGAAAGTTTTTTTGGAAATAGACACTGCTTGTACACTTATTTGGAAGTATGAAAAAGCAGTTAATATTTTCGTGGAGACACGTCCTTGTACAGGCCTGGGCTACGGCTACAGCAATACCTAATTGTTCAAAGTGAAGGATTTCAAGTCAAAAGATTTAAAGATATCAACCCAGAATGTATGATAAGTATATGCTTATAAATATTTTATTCAATGTTTTCAGAATTATTGAAAATAAATTCTACTGTCAATGCATATTAATGACACCTGACTTGCTATAGCGAATCATATGCTGTTAAGAAGACACTTGTTAAGGCTGAAACAAATCTCAATAGAGCATCAATGGACATGGATTTTGGATTTTGTTTTAATGTCTGGAGATGTGTATCTGAAAATAGGGGGTCTTTTAAAGTTCTAGAAAAGTGGAAATATTATTTCAGTTTCAATTTTTTCTCTTGTAAATTGACAGACTTTGGGTTGCTTAAAAATCTGATAGTCTAGTAAATGGTAAACTGGCTTTTCTCAGAGTAGTTTGTGATGGGTCGACGGAGACTTTACTTATGCAGTTGTGTGCGTGCGTATGTGTCTCTCTGTGCATAAAATTAAATGGCAATCTATTACTCTCCTGCATGCTATTTGAAGGCAAACATCAAACATTTTGGATATATTACATGAAAATTAACCCACTCAAGGCTTAAATCATTTTTGATAGTCACTAAGATACTCCAGACACTGTTATAGGCTCTAGTGGACAATATGTGTTCAGTCATACACTCTATCCACTTCAGTGTCAAATGAATGGCTAGGTTGTATTGCTTGAAAATAAGAAAAAAAAACAGTTAATGTTTTACCATTGAGAAATCCAGTCAATAAGAATGTTTTGAATAAAATGTGTTGGTAATTTAACCCCTTCTTTACTGATTTAATGAAAGAAAACACAAATACTGTAAGTTTCTGGATGCTATAATTCCCTTAAGTAACATCGAGAAAATTATTTTAATGACATTTATCTAGGCAAGGTGCCAATGCAAAGTTGAGCATGACCAAAACTTTTTACATATTAAAATATCAAATTATTTTACTTACATGTAATTTTTCACTAGCAACATTTTATTACATGGAATTCTAGAGCTTTTTCTTCTTCCCTTGATTAGGTAGTGAATGTACGCATATAAAGAACTTAAATACCTACCTCGTGTCACTTAAATTTGTTAGAAAATATAAACAGGCACTTTAGATTAAATAACTGTTAAACACTAGGGTGATTCCTATTGTCATTATGCCAAGGGCAAGTCTTCATTCTGCATTTTAATCTAGGTATTTTCTGTTTGAGATATTAAAGGACCAAAGGAGTTACCTTAAATGGTATCAATGTTTCAATATCAACAAAAATAATAAAATTGTAGAGCGTTCCTAAATATTTCCTAGCTTTGCATTACTATTCTCTGATTGTTATTATAATTAATAATGATCGAATATATAATTTATATCGAATATATAAACAACTATTGAAACTCTTTTTGTATAACCCTTATTATCATTGTGTAGAAGAGTAAAGTGAGTTAATTTGTTTAGGTTTTCTCAGTAAGTGAATAATCAGGACTTGAACCAGCTGGTTTTAACTTTGCACTATTTCTTTGCGTACATTAAATCACGGAGTATTAGAGCTATATATTGCACAGAAATCCTGAATTAAATATTATGCAAGACACAATGTTTTCTTCTAAATAACTCTGAGACTGATGCTAAATAACAATAATGTGTAATAGTACTTTGGAGAATTAAGAAGTTGTTTTAAGAAAAGAAGACAGAAAAATAACCCCCCTGAAAAAATATCAGTAAACCTTTAAACATAAATGCTACAACAAATCTATTATATGGGGGCTTGAGAGGTGTAGTTAAAGAAAATATTTTATTTGCTTTTAAAAGAGAAGGTTGTAACCTCTCTTAAGTATAAAAGTAAAAATAAAAAATAGGTAAATAAGCCCACCACGGAAAAGAGATTCAGAAAACTCTACGAACATCTTTCTTTTATCAGGGGAGAAAAACAGCTTCAGAGAGCAATACTCTGGCGCTCTCCATGTGGGTGTTCTGCTCAATGTCGTCACCTATTCAATATACGAGGTATAATTCTGTTTCAAAGTTGCAGGGTGAGAACATTTGGTTCATTCCAGGATTATTTTTCTCCGTTCAAAATTAGATTAAAACATTGAGCAACAGACTTCATCTGTCTTTTAAATTCAGCAATTTTTCATAATTTTGCTATTTTCCCCTAACCTTTTTATGAATTATAAAAGCATATAAATATAGCACAATTATATAATTAACAGTTTCAGGAATCATGGATTTGTCTCCTCATATTCAGTGCTGCACGGCTAGAGAAAAGCAATGTTTCCATTGGATTTGATAGTCTCTTAGCTCTAAAAAGTCTCCTAAGAGTCCCGTGAGTGTACACACTCCCAAACACGAGAGCACAAGTCTGCCAATGACTCTACATTTAGAATGAGAAGTCCCAGGCTCATGGATTAGGAGTTTAAGTATAAGTTTCTTTAAAAATTTAAACCATACTGCTTTATTATGAACAAAATATATATAAATTCAGTCATTTAAAAAAAATTACCAAGGCTATTATGTTGTATGGGACCATGGTATCATAGCATTAGTTAAATTGCTTTTTAAGTAGGGTCAGTAAACCAGATGAGCTGTGCACTCTATAGTATATTGTAAAGAAACACTTCCCCTCACACACACACACACACACACACACACACACACATTCACAGAAAGCCCTGCTCCACCAGGTAAAAGCCTTTCTCTCAAGTTTGAAATGTAATTCCTGGTACCGAGTGCCATCTGGTAAATGGAGTTGCCCTCAGATATCCCCAAGACCACAATAAACATGCGACATGTACATATAGTAAAAGGGAAACTTCAACTTTATTATGCAGATCTTAAGATGCAAAATAAATGGATTAAACAGTTGCTCTGAAAAGCATGTTGTTGTTGTATTTCAATTTTCTTACATGACTGATTTTGATCATCATTAGATTCTAAACTCAGAAGAAAGAAATTAATTTCCCAAATTTATACATTTTACTAATATCCCCATGCCCAACATACCAGGTGCGGAATGCTGAGGCTTTATAAGTTTGGGGCACTCCAGATTTAACAAAGCAGCCAACACCTGGAAAGACATAAAAGCTGGCCTCTAAACGCAAGGTGATGAGTGTTAGTTAACTAGGCCCCCTGGACTCGGAGAGTGGCCCCTCGTGGCTCAGAAAGGAAAACTGAAAATGCAGCATCACAGAGTGGAATTTTAGCTCAGATTTCCTGGCATTCTCAACTCCTATCTTCTCTGTACGTGCAAAAGGCAAGAGCAGCTCCAGGCATGACTGTCCTTTTTTCATTGTTTTTAGAATTTATTTTAATATGCACGCACCAGGCTCCTTTTTTTTATCAACATCAGCGAACTGCACAGAGAAAAGTGATCATTTCTGCTTTCGTATATAAAGCATGTTTCTAGAGAAACATGCTGCTTTTTTACACACTTGACAATTCCTGCCGCGTGATGATGTCCTTCAACTGTCTCTGTCGTTTTCCTGGATGTTGCCTTGTGGTCTCACCACAAGTTCTGCAACAGATTTCCCGAGAGTGTGGCAAAAGTCATGGGTAAGCGGTTGAGTCTATGATTTGACTGAGTAAACATGAGAGTCTTTTTAGTGGTTAATCATTGTTAAATTCATTTAATTTTTTTTTGTTTTACATTACATGTAAAGATGTCAGTTGTTTTCAATTAGGTCATTTTTTGAAAGACATGATAGATTTGCCGCATTCCCAGAGACCCTATACATAACTTGAATGTATGGATTGCATCACATTCCTTGGTAGACAAGTGTTTGTTAAAAATACTTATTTTAAAAAGTTTTTCTCGTGACCAGTGTCTCTGTGTTTGTGTCTGCGGTGTGCACCTGACATATCCTCCAAATAATAAGTTGTCAGGCATACTCTTTATATTCAAAAGACAAAGTAATTGAGTCCTGTTATCCTTGTTCAAACTACATAAAATACTAACAAAAAGTGGGGGGTTTCAACCTTAAAGTCACCAACATACAAATTTTCTTTAATACACTCTTTTTCTTACATCTTTAACAGTCGTTCTCTCTCTTTTTTTTTTCTCCCTCTCCAACAGTCGTTCTCTTGCTCTGCCCCCTGGCTGAGCCCACACTCACATTTAGATGACACTTATTCCGATCACCTTAGACTATGACATCAACATCATCTCAAAGTGCTTTGACAATGATGAGCAAATTCGATATTTCCACGATGGGAGCCACTAGCTACACTTTTGACTACTAAGTATTTGAAGTGTAGGCAGTGCGACTCTGAAAGTTTGGTTTTAATTTCTCTTAAGTTTGAATTTGCAGAGCCATACATGGTGTGTGGCTGCCACGATGAGAGCAGAGAGGTCTAGATTTTTGTGTGGCCATTGTACCTACTCTTCAAAATATTTTCAAATAAATATGTCATTGTGCCTGCTTGTCTTATTGTTTTCTGATTCTGCTTCATATATTTTAAATATGTGCTCTATCTATCCAAAGTTATAGTTGGACCATAACTCAGGTAGAACTTTAGACACACTTTTATATTTTGTTTTCTGAAGAGCAATTGCCCAATAACCATTTGCATCCCTGAAACACATATTCCTTCCTCATTAGGAGTTCCCGTCATAGATACTAGTGTCTTTAGTCTGTTTGGCCTACTACAACAAAATCCCACAGTGTGGCTTAGAAACAACAGAACTTGATTCCTCACACTTCTGGAGGCTGGAAATTTAAAATCAGGGTGCCAGCAGAATCCACGTCCAGTGAGGGCCTGCATTCCAGTTCACAGGTGGCACCCACTTGCTGTGTCTTCACTTGGTGGAAGGGACTATGGAGCTCTCTGGAGCCTCTTTTGTGAAGACACTGATTTCATTCACGAGGACTCCATGCTCATGACCTAAATACCTCTCAACACTGCCACCTCCTAGTACTATCATCTTTAGGGAATAGGACTCAATATTTGAATTTTGGGGAGACACATACATTCAGATGATACCATCTTTCATACAAGTCATGGCTGATGAATGTGTTGACCAACATTGTTTTGTACATTCTTTAAACAGAGCAGTGTTGTCTAAAGGCAATTACCCAAATTGTAATGAATTTTGCAATATTTCCTGCATTAAAAGGATTCCACACAAATTATTCAGAGCTGAGGCCTACAGATGAAAAACTGCCATTTAGAAGGTGAATTCATTGGAAGGGAAAGGATGAGATGATATGGTTGCATGGGAAACATAAGCGATATTGAAAATTACACCGGTGCTTCTTTCTTAGATGTGGAAGGTCAGAATTGCATAAAAGTATGAGGACCACTAAAAAATTCAGTAAGTAGAATAATCAAATTTTAAAGCTGAGAGGAATGTTGACAATCTCTCAATCTGGCTCTCCATCAACGTGTCGTGGTATCTGATTAACAGTGACTTGGTACCTGGAGAGCTGTGGCTTAACCTAAAGCAAGTTCCTTATTATCTCTACGTCTTGGTTGCCTTATCTATAAGTCAGTGGCAGTAATGATACATAACTCATATATGTACATAATATATAAAATCTTTTCTGAGCAGGTGCATTTGGTAAGTGAGATAATCCATTGGGCATCTTTAGCTCAGTACCTGGTACAGAGAGTCCTATCTCAGTGGTAGGTAATTGAGGTTTGGGGAGACTAGGTAACTGTCTCAATAAGAATTGAGACCAGGAGCGGTAGCAGCAAACAGAATGGCACCACACAAGTGCCAGTCACTTAATAAATGAAATGAGTAGACCAAGAGCACAGAACACAAAGTCACATCAGCTTTTTCGCAGTGCAGATAGATGCAAACATCACTTAGCTTGAGAAACATGAAGGTTTTGAAGACAGAGTTGTTGTTGTTTTTTAAACCAAGTGCAGCTTTTTGAAAAAGTATATCTATGTACATTTTCCATTCAATCCACCTTGTGTCCCTGGAATTTAACAGAGATCATAATCTTATGACAGATTTAAAAATATATATAAGTAATCTGTATCCACCTTGTATTTAACTAATTACACAAATTCTAACATTTAAAGTATTTTTTTTGCAAGATTTTCGGTTTTACAAAACATTTTCAGGCACATTTTTGGGGAGATTTATACAAACAGTTTAACTAACACTTAAGGATTATAAAGGTAATAGCAGAAGATGGGGGAAACATCATTTTTATAATTTAGACAAAACAAAGGGAATGTGTTATCGAGACAGAGTAAAATAATAGCATGACTAATAGTTTGTTTTATTTACATATTTCATTACAGTTTTGAGAGATTTTAAATTACTTGTATATGGGTTTATTTCACAAATTATTACTGCACATCCTCTCTGTGTCCTGTCGTAGGATAAGACACGTGGTTCCTGTCACGAGGCTTACGGAAATTTGCCACCTCCTATGGGCAGTGCCCAGCTCTGTTTAAATCTCAAACCTGAATCGTCATTCCTCTGGGATCTTGAGCAAGTCATTTAAGAATAGAAATAATTTCCTTTAAACTATAAATGAAAATTCTAATGTAAATTATAATAATTCCCTTAACAGCTTTATTTTAAGGATTACATAAGACAAGCTTTTAAGGAGCACCTGGTACAGTGTTTAGCACACTCAAAGCCCAACGCATATTAGTTAGCATTCCAAAACACAGAAACCCAGTAATCTGTAAAAAGAGAAATAGAAATATATAATGCTAAATGGGTTTAAGCATTTATTGTATGTAATGTGCCAATAAAAACAGTGAAAATGTGAGATTATTAAATAATCTCTTACCTAGGATGGATTTTCCTCAAGCCTGTAGTGATAACTGAAATTATGTTTACAGCTCTAATACTGCTCTGTGTGTGTGTGTGTGTGTGAGAGAGAGAGAGAGAGAGAGAACACAAAAGCTGGTCTCCTTCATTGTTTACCTACGAGAGTTTACTTACAGAAATATCTAGCTTCTGTAAAAGGAGTTTGAATCCTTATAAAGCCCAAGAGATGCCGCAGGACAATTCAGGATCACATTCATGCGATACACTAAAATAGAGATTTTCCAAAAACTGTAATAGAGAGTCAAAACAAAGTAAAATGGATACTTGGAACACCACAGAGAGGGTGACAAATGATTTTTAGGTTTCACTGGTTTTGTTTTTATAAAGAGAAAATGATTTTATTGTTTTTAACAATAAAAAGGTGATATAAAGAGGATTCCTTAAAGTAGTTAACTTAATCCCCAGCTTCTCTAGCAACCGTGTAACCCTGGGCTTTTTTTTTCTGGAGGTGAGGATTGGTGGGGCTGGAGGATGAGGAATGAGATCTGGACACGGTGGAAAGGATGCTCTGTGGATTTTCTCAAGAGCCCTTCTGCACAGAGGCACAGTGCTCCAGAGTTATCCTCGAATATGCCCACGTTCCCCTCCTCTGCTCACAGAGACGCTGTTTCCCACCTGTAGTCATCTCAAAGACACACTTGGCAACTATCCCCCAAAACCATTAAAAATAAAGCAAGTGCTTGCCCAAAGTAATAATCAGAGTAGTGCAAAGACAAATCCTCTCAACGAAATGGGAAGTCTGGCAATGATTTCACAAAGATTCTACAGATGAGCCTGTCCCTCTCCCCTTTATCCTGCCCCGCCCCCCAAAGCTCTTCATCCCTCCACTTGGCTTTTGGGAGGTTGGTGGGTGAACGCAGGGAAGGGAGATGAAAAAGAGGGGTCCATTCATTACTCATGTACTGGAACAGTTTGAGAGATTTCCAAAGAAAGTTAATCTGCGAAGGTATGCACATGAAGTAGACAGAATTTGTGTGTGTGCACGTGTGTGCACAAGGGCACGTGGTCCATTTACCCGACAAGGCCAGGCGCTGGATAATCCCGATCCCTCACACATTTTGAGAACTTGACCGGATTTTATCAGGCCCCAGGTCAGATAAGTTTCTTTAGCGCACTTCGGGTGCATCTGTAGTGACTGGGGGAGCTTAGCACAGCTTGTGAAAAATAACTGCCAGCTCTGAGCCCTTTGGACCGGGGCGTCTTGCCTACCTGACACTGCGGGTGCTTTTTTCCCCCCTGTTTGTTTATTCTCACCGTGCACCACCACACCCTCTTATTACCTAACCTCTTTCTACCTGGGATGGACCTGCCCACGCTCTGCCTCCCGCCGCCCCCCCTCCACCCCGTGCCTCACACCCTAGGGAACCTGTGTCAGTGTTTCGAATCCCTAGACTACTCTAGCAGTGAAACTAGACAGATCAGAAGCTAAGGCACTTTTGACTGAAAAGCAGCTTTTCGTTTTCTTCTTATGCTGCTTCCCCTTCCTCTTTTCCCAAACAGATATGTAAACACATGTATTTTTTTTGTTTAAATTTAGCGAATTGGTCCTCTGTCTGTGCCTTGGTTTAGTTATTGGGCTGAGCCTTGCTCCTCCCTTCCCTACCCGGATAGGAGCCACTGGGATCTGGAGCTAGAGCTTCCAAATTGAAGCTGGCCCCAGGCCAGGTGACCTTTTCTTTGTAAGTTTCTTTCCTAAGCAGAGTTTGGGGGGTGGAGGGGGCGGGGAGCTGGGATCTGTTTGGTGCTGTTTGGAGGGGGTAGTGAGGAAAGGAGGGGGCTGGAAGCGAGTAAAGGGCTGTTGTTAAACAGTTTCTTACCGTAAGAGGGAGTTCAGACCTAGATCTTTCCAGTTAATCACACAACAAATTTAGCTCATCGCAATAAAAAGCCGCTCAGAGCCGACTGGCTCTCTTAGGCACTGAGTCGAAACAGGATTCCTTTACCCAGGCATCGCCTCCGGTGGGATCCGCCAGCGTCCAGCACCATGTGGGTGACCAAACTTCTGCCAGTCCTGCTGCTGCAGCACGTCCTCCTACATCTCCTTCTGCTTCCCATCGCCATCCCCTATACAGGTTAGTTCTATTATTATTATTATTTATTATTTATATTATTTTAACTCAGTCTTACTAACCTCTCCTTTGCCAAACACACTTTTACCCTAGTCTCAGCATCCTTTTTCAGCTCAGTGTGAGGTAAGGGAGTTTAAAACTTCTCATTGTCCTTTCTTTTGATCTATTTCTATTTGCAAAGCATTTAAAATGATAATTAGTATCCCGTCAGTGTGTCTCCCCCCACCCCCACCCCCCACTGACCCAACCCCTTCTCACTTAGCCTAATTGTTGTGGACTGTGGGATAGGAATGAAGTGCTAACACTGGCTGGATCTTGCCTGGTTGGGGCAAGTTGAAAGCTGTACAGAAGGTCTAGTCTGAAGAGGGGAGAGTGATGGTCAGGACAGCAGGTAATCATTTTCTTCCAGAGGATGATTTTCCCTGACAGTCCACTACCTCCGCGTCACTTGGTCAACATTCAGAGCTACGTCATGTCTTTATGCAGGTTTACGTTTGGAGAAGGCAGGTTACACTCTGAATATGTGCATGTTATGAAAATGAAAGAGAAAGCCTTCCTTCTAAGATCTCATTCTTTCTGGGCATAGGTGCCTGCCCTTTTGAAACTGCAGGGCAAGGAAGGCAAAAATTATGGGACTTGGATTAAGTCTGCAGAACTTTTTTCAGTGTCTCATTCTCTCCCCTGAATTTACAGGTTGGGAAGGAGTTGCCTGGGAGTTCAGATTGCGTGAAAGTTGAGAGATTTCATTTGCCGCTTTGGGAAGTTTTCTGTTGTAATCAGGGCAAGAGGAAACATCTGCTTTGGGTTGTGTTATCATTGCAGTGGCTGGGATGCCAACGGGAGAAGGCAGTGAGCATCATGGGTGGGCACAGGGGAATAGAAGGGCGGAACAAAAACCCAGGTGGTAGACGGGGCCTTTTTATAATCTGAAACAGAGAACTGGCTCTATCTTTTGAGATAAGTTAAATATAAAATTCATCAGAGCTGTGGACTAGTTTCTGATGTAATACAAAGGTTGAAAACATCAAGGACTTGCAGAATGATAAGAAATCATTCAGTCCACCTGGCTTTCTTCCGTTTTGTGAAGTGGCCCTTTTGGAAAACAACACTGTGTGGGAAGGGTCAGTTTGAAAACATTTAGGTCAGATTCCTAAAGAGGTGCAAGAGAAGTTAGTGCAGTCACCAGGTTATCATGCTTGAGACGTGTCATGTTAAAATAGATTCCTAGAAGACATTGCTGGTTGAGGGGAGTTTGAGCATAAATTGGAATCAGGGCTAATACTCGGAGCCCTTTCATTTTTAAAGATTGAAATGTTGATGGTCTGAAGTGGACTACAGTTACCTGAAATCGTCCGTGCTAATGCAGGCAAGGGCAACACAGTGTGGAAAACCCAAACAGTAGATCAACCATAGACAATGTCTATTTATTTTTGGCACGCATTACGAAGTTTTGGCAGGAGATATACATTTGTAATTATATTTCACTTTGGCTAATGTTGAAATGACTGCGCTTCCTGAGTGGAGGGAAAATGCAGCACAAGAGTGTGCTGGCAGGCAAGGAAGGGCCAATTGGGAATTACAGATATGCTGTGAGTAATTCCTGAGGTGTATAATGCTAAAATTGTCATCAAAAGAGGGTCTGCCTTTGTTGGGTGGTGAGTTTGATAGGTTTTTAAATAACATTCTTCAAAATGGAAAACATGGATAGCCCTCTTAGGACATACAAAGAAAGTTTGTTCCTTTTTTTATACCACCTAACGTTAAAACATTTAGAATTTTTTGTTGTTGTTACTTTCTTCAGTTATCCTTTTATCTTATGCATTTATATTGTACATGTTGTTAAATAATGCAATGTTAGAAAAAAGAATTGAATACTATAATGAGGTGACAACCGGTTATGAGCAGAATATATCATGCAGATATTTTATTAAAAAATTTCTTAAGAAATATTCAATACAGTGGATCCAAGCCATTTTTATAGGAGTTGGTCTACAGAGAATTACCCTCCATCTGCTCCTACCTACACAGGAAACATATCTAATCCCTTGTAACAACTGAAGCATTAAATGAGCACCTAATGTGCGGTTTAAAGACAAACAAATGAGATAGAAACCTACATTACTGAGCAACTGGGTGGACCAAGCCCTAAAAATAACACATTTAATTCTAACAAGATTGGCATTGTTGGACTCATCTAACATGAGAAAACTGATATTAATGACCTTCATTATCTTATTATCTTAGTTTAAGAGATAGAGCTGAGATTGCTACACAAATCTATGTGAATGAAATATATGGGATTTAAAAACAAACAAACAAACAATTTATACTAAAGCCAATAGCCATGAAGTTAGTTGAACCTGCCCTTTAAAAAATCCATTGTGCTAAGGACTGTAAGTAAACCTCTGTTTTAGAAATACCATTATAGGTGATTGAGAGAGAGTTCATTTTTAGGTTAAAGGATCAAGGCAGGTTTAGGGAGTATATGGAACCCCAGCTAAGTATGAAAAGATGAGTAGTTGTACAGCCAGTGCCTAACTCAGGGGAACACAAAGCGACCAAAAGTGTAGAGGTGAGAGAGTACAAGAAAGGACAGGTAACTAATGTGGGGCTACTGTACTGAGTGCCTGAGGTGTGTAACATGACTTGTGATTAGAGAAGTAAGGTAGGATAGCATGCATAAGTGGTGAGTATTATGCTAAACTACTCTATTCTGAACATCATGGGCAGTCGGTGAACATTTTTGAGTTGACAAGGTACCTGATGGAAGTTGTGTTTCAGTATGGTTGTCTGGGTTGCTGCGTGGAGGGAGAGTGGTGGGCAGAAACCCATAGCGAAGGAAGAGACCAGGAGTCTTCTATACCAATGCAATACTGAACAAGGAAGTGGAATGAAAGAGAAGGAGGGAAATATTTAGGGAGGCCCCTAATCTCAAACTGAACATGGCTTCATTTTGTAATCTCTTTGGAAGAGGTCATTATGCTGCTTCTCAAATAGCAACATTTCATTTAAGTCTGACATGATCTCTTTCTTCTTGACATCTTTATTTGTGATACTGTTACCTTCTCTAAAGAAGGGGAGATGCTTGTGAAATCCAAGTCTTAGATAATAGCAATGGAAATGCGGACTAGTATTTATGATTCTTGTCTTTGAGAAGTTTAAAATCTCCAGTCACAACCATTCCCTTCCATTAATTATTTGTGTACTTTCATCTTAACATCTTGCCACTTCAAGCTGTTAATCACTAATCATGTGGGTAGGTTTCTCAGAATATGTGAAGCCAGATTCCTGCTTCTTTCCACACCCTGCAAATCCTTTCCTTGCATGATTTTCCTTTGAAGTCAATGGTTAGTCCATACAGAGAAGAAAATATATGAGGTACTGAGAGAAATGAGTGTGAGGCCCAGGGACCAGAGGGAGAAATGTGTCTTTCTTCAAGCACCTTGATACATTTGACCCTGCTCTCCGTTTGCAGGTTTTCACTACCAACCTAATGATTTCAGTTCTAAAACAGGGACTTCAGGTTCTTCAGGAAATAGAGTTTCCAGAATGTTTTCCCATACTGGGAGAAGAGGAAAACGGAGCTGCAGTTTAAACTACAGGAAAACATGACAAAGTTGGAGTGATCTCTCACCCCTTGATTTCATTTCAATATTTTGTTTATAAACTTCAACAAACAGTCATGCACAAAAAATAGCAGGGCAAAATCTGATCCAAAGATATTTTTGAGTTTCTTCCCAAATTAAGCTTTTAACTGTTTTCAGTAAAACAAGCATCAGTTGTTAATACATATGGAAGAGAACATTGAAACTTTTCTCTGCAAAGAAATTTTATTTCTGGATGCTGTTTAGAATGGCTTCTGTTTTGAATTTTTCTTTTATTGAAGAAGGAATTAATTTCATAAATGTATGTGTTACATGATGTACAAGTAGCTTGAACTTCACATTTTTGAGTAATTAGTTACTGACCCAGTAGAAATGACTGAAGTTTAAGGGAAAACTTATAAGTCATGAGAAATAAAGAGTGAAAAGATAATCCTGGTATCTGTTTCCATTTGCCTCTGATTAGCTTTGTAGCCCCAGACAAGGTTTTCACTCCTATTTATTATCTCGTAAAGGGAAATCATAGATTTATATGCTTTTTAGAATGTATTCTTATCATTAGGTGAAAGGTAGTGATGGAAAAACGTATCCACAAGCAAGAGTAGACTATTAATATGAGGTACAGCCACATATTAACACATTTCAATAGTACAATGGCGGAGCTGTAGAACCAGCAAACCCACAGGGACCTTCTTTCCCTCAGCAGACTTCAATGCTCGCTTTCGTATTGCATGGTACTGAGAAGAGAAACCAGGCCACTGCCCGGCGGTTCTATTTCATCTGATAACTAATAAAATTCATATATGAACTTAATGTTTATCTTAGACTTTTAAAATTGCTCTGTCACTTTGATGTGCATAATAAGTACATTACACATGAGGTCAATTAATTCAGTATTTTTAGTTAACATAATTTGAGAAATAATTCTGTACACATACATATAATTCTTCCATTTTGGTATATAGGTTTTTTTTTAAATACATGATTTGTATCTATTAGCTATATTTGTTTCTAAGAAATATTCATATTTGTACCAGAAATGAGATGATTATGATGCTATGAAACATTTCATAGCACCTGAGAAATAGTGCACTAAGGTCAAAAGAAGGAGAACCTCTTAATGAGGAAATTCATCTCCCATTAACATGGTCCTGTGGTAGAAACCAAAATTTGAAAATAATTATACTACATTTTTGCTTGGGAGAATAAGTATCACTCTTACGCTAGACATTAAAGAATAAAATTTCAAAAACAAAATTAAAACATTGCATATGAATAACATTATTTATCCATATAGGTTTCCAAATGTTTACTTAATGATTATAGTTTAAAAAGCTTGTAGTTCAAATATAATATAAGTTGTATTTTTTTAGATTGAGTAACCGGTGTATTAGCATTTCAGGTAATTAAACAAAGTCATTTGGCAAGTCAATGAGAATACCAGAATTGTATCATCTGTCTGCCAACATTATGCAAGACATTTGGTCCACACTCAATAAATAACATGTTGATAGATTATTTGGTTGATTGAATTCCTATGTTAAAATGTCTTTTAAATTATATCTGTTGCACTGTAGCCATTCAGTCTTGTAGGGCAAAGAAAAGTCAAAAATGAAAGCATTACTACAGAAATTAGCACCAGTCATTTGGACCTTGTGTTCTGGAGTTTTATAGAGAACAAGAAATTCAGAGGAATTCATGTTTTTTCTCATTTGTTGTGAAGTTCAGGTTAGGAGGGACATTAATAAGTAGCATCTGTCTGTTTAATAAACCAACTGGAGCCAGTGGTTGCTGGCAAACTGAAGAGTATAATGCCATTCTTGGTACCTCACCCTGCTAGCCATATTTCCAAATTTTCACCCTGTTTTCTTGACACACTTCGCCACATATAAAAGCCAAGAATGCATTTCCTGTTCTCATGTCCAAGTTTCTTCTCTACTGATAGCCCTAAACTAAATCTTCAGGAAATATTTACAAGCCTTGATTTCACATCCTTTCTTAGAAATTCTTCCAGAAAAGATGGCATCATAAGTGTTTAAGAATGGAGGTTCTGAAGCCAAGCAGCTGCGTTTCATATCAGATCTTCTAAGTGGTCAGTTTTTCCCTGTGCCTTGATTTCTACATCTTAAAAATGAATGTATTATCACTGCCTTTGTTAGAGGGTGTTGGAAGGATGGCTCGGCAGAGGAGGGGCATCTCAGGTCTATCCTTCTACTGTAGCTGCAGTCTCGTGGACATTTTCATCCTCATGGCGAGGATGGGGATCTCCACTAGAAACCAGATGACTTCAGGCAAAATGAGAATAACGAAGCGAGTTCTTGATACTAATGTTATTAAATAGATTGCATCTTTTAGGATGTTTTAGTTTGTTTTCAGGTTAACAGGAGGCCTCATGCTATCTAGGGGCCTTATAGAATACTTTCATGAAGAAAAATGATATTGCTACATTAAAGGATGAAGTTTTACAAATGTTTGATTTATAGCATTTGGGTTGATTTCAAGACAAATAGTTCAGTGATAACAAGAAATAGTGCCCCAAAGCACAGAAAACACTTATGAAGGAAATGAGAAGGGCTAGAATATGAAGAGTATGAGATACTTTAAAGAGCATGTCTGAAGAATTTGTCCACTGCACCATTTTTAGTGAGAAGTTTCTCACCTGCCTTTGAATCAACTTATCTAATTAATGCTATAACACACACGGACTGATTATAGGAGGAAATGAGAAATTGTAGAGCATATTATGATACCCTTGCTTTCATACTGTTTGCAGACCATGACATTAATTATTTATTTAGTATATACTCTGTTCTAATTTTTAAAAACATCCTTCATTTGAAAGAACGTACATGAGTGATTCTACATAAGTTATTTATTCTTTACTGGTTAGAATATTCCTTTCTTGCTCTTAACTACCTGAGAATATCATTCCCACCACTCCATCCCCAGCCCCTGGAGGTCTAGTATGTTGTCAGATAAAATCATCATCTTGTAGATGATCCTCGAGAATTTTTTTTACATGAGCCTTAAAAGTTTATTCTCCATGTTTGTTTTATTATTATTAATAGAAGGACAGAAGAAAAGAAGAAACACACTTCATGAATTCAAAAAGTCAGCAAAGACTACTTTGTTTAAAGAAGACCCATTACTGAAGATTAAAACAAAAAAAATGAACACTGCAGACCAATGTGCCAATAGATGTATCAGGAATAAAGGACTTCCCTTTACTTGCAAGTAAGTTTCTTCATTTTGTTCTTAGGATACCTTTCCAAATACAGCATGTACTTATTACCATCATGATTTTTTTTTGTATTCAGTGTAATTTGCCCTTCAAATTAAAAGCTTGGCTTTAGTTTTGAACACATTACAACAGAAGACTTAGCTCTCAGATGATGGAAATTTGAGTAAAGAACTGCATATAAACTAAATCTTTTAGAATTCACAGTGGCTTTGGTTATGGAATTTATGCTTTATCATCTTATAAACAATTAAACTTTAGGAACTAAAATTTATTTCACAAAGTATATTTTATTGATTATGCTATTGTAGTTGTCTCAATTTTCCCCCCCTTTATTCCCCTCCACCCTGTACCATCCCACCCTCCAGCATTCAACCCACTTAGTTCATGTCCATGGGTTATACATATAAGTTCTTTGGCTTCTCCATTTTCCACAATACTCTTAACCTCCCCTTGTCTATTTTGTGCCTACCAATTATGCTTTTTATTCCCTGTACCTTTTACCCCCATTCTCCTCCCACTGCCTCCCCACTGATAACCCCCCTTGTGATCTCCATTTCTGTGGTTCTGTTCCTGTTCTAGTTGTTTGCTTAGTTTTTTTTTTTTTAGTTCAGTTGTTGATAGTTGTGAGTTTGTTGTCATTATACTATTCATAGTTTTTGATTTTCTTTTTCTTAGGTAAGTCTCTTTAACATTTATATAATAAGGACTTGGTGGTGATGAACTCCTTTAACTTTTCCTTATCTGGGAAACACTTTATCTGCCCTTCCATTCTAAATGATAGCTTTGCTCGATAGAGTCATCTTGGATGTAGGTCCTTGCCTTTCATGACTTGGAATACTTCTCTTTAGCCCTTTCTTGCCTGCAAGGTTTCTTTTCATAAATCAGCTGGTAGCCTTATGGGAACTCCTTTGTAGGTAACTGTCTCCTTTTCTCTTGCTGCTTTTAAGATTCTCTCCTTATCTTTAATCTTGGGTAACTTAATTATGATGTGTCTTGGTGTGTTTCTTCTTGGATCCAACTTCTTTGGGACTCTCTGAACATTCTGGACTTGCATGTCTAGTTCCTTCACCAAATTGGAGAATTTTTCCTTCATTATTTTTTCAAAGAAGTTTTCAATTTCTCGCTCTTCCTCTTCTCCTTCTGGCACCCCTATGATTTGGATGTTGGAAAGTTTAAAGTTGTCCCAGAGGTTCCTAAGCCTCTCTTCATTTTTTTAAACTATTGTTTTTTCATTCTGTCCTGGTTGAATGTTTATTTCTTCCTTTTGTTCTACATCATTGATTTGAGTCCTGGTTTTCTTCCCTTCATTGTTGGTTCCTTGTATATTTTCCTTTATTTCACTTTGTATAGCCTTCATTTCACAACTGAACTCAATCATTTCTGTGAGCATCCTGGTTACCAGTGGTTTGAACTCTGCATCAGATAGGTTGTCTATCTCCTCATTGCTTAGTTCTTTTTCTGGAGTTTTGATCACCTTTTTCATTTGGGCCATATTTCTGTGTCTCCAGGCACCTGTTATATTATAAGAGCCTTAGGTATTAGCCAGGATAGGGCAAGCTACTTCACTGCATTATGGCACTGTATGTGGGGGAGGGGTCAAAGAGGGGGCAATGCCACTTCCTTGTTTGCCTGGCTCTGGCCCCACTTTCCATCAATTCCCTCGCTTCCCACAAGCAGATTGTGTCCTTTCAGGTGCTGATTCCTGGGTGGGTGGGCTTGTGTATGTTCTAGGACCCCATGGGCATTTCCCATGGACTTTCCTGTGTGGCTGGTAGTTTCTCCCGTCACCTCAACTCCCACACGTTTTTACAGCCAGAGGTTTTGAGGCTTTAGTTTGCTGCACTGGAACCCTGGGTTGCACAGTTTTTCTCGCTCCCCAGTTGATCCTCCAGGCTTATCTGCACACAAATGTAGGAAATCCTGTCCACTAGCCATCTTTTCCACTCAGTCCTCCACCTTGGCACACATCCTCTCTGCCCCATCCTCTCTGCCCCATCCTCTCTGCTCCCATCTCCTCCCCTTCTACCAGTCTGGATGAATGTTTCTTCTTTAACTCCTTGGTTGTTAGACTTCCATGCAGTTTGATTTTCTAGCAGTTCTGGTTGTTTTTTGCTTTTAAATTGGTTGTTATCCTTTTGGTTGTGCGAGGAAGCTAAGCATTTCTACTTACACCTCCATCTTGGCTGTCTCAGGAGCTAAAATTTAATTAGATTGACTTTTATCTCTCTAACATTTAAAAATATTCTATTCAGAGTAAACATTTTTTTTTTCGTACAAAAAGAGTAAAGGAATTTTCAGAGGTTGGGCAATGGCCAAAATTTACTATAACTTATGTCATTGTCTTTGGGGATTTAAATAAAAGGTGTTGAGAGAGTTAGATAAGAAAACCAGAGAGATTGGTGTCAGCAGCAGAGGCTTTTTAAAAAAGGCTAGGGTTAGTGGTGATGATGTTTCAGGTGAAAAGTGATGGGGTAATTCAAAGAGGCAGGAGGGGGCTCAGTGAGTCTTCTTATCCTGTGAAAGTCCCTGTGTGACCTCACAGGGAAGAATTCCTTACTACTTTGCCAGTGATCCCAGAGGATGAAATTTAAAGTTTTGGGCAATGAAGGTGACAATTTCATCTTAAGTGCCTGAGGAAAATGCATTTCTTCTCCATAAACATTTCTCCTCTCACTTAATGTTCCACCCTTTCTTTTTTTTTTAAATTTTTATTGTTATTCAGTTACAGTTGTGTGCCTTTTCTCCCCATCCCTCCACCCCACCCCAGCCGAAACCCCCTCCCTCCCCCTCCTCCACCCTCTCCCTTGATTTTGTCCATGTGTCCTTTATAGTAGTTCCTGTAATCCCCTTTCCTCACTGTCCCCTCCCCACTCCCCCCGGTCTAATGTTCCACCCTTTCATTCCGTGTTCCATCCCACATTTTCTAGGACTGAGCATGACACCCTGTGAATTTTAAATTCTGTATCACATTTGGGTCATGACCCATAATGTGAAGAGATTTAGTGAAGTCATGGCAGGTGGTCTTCATCTCATCTTGCGTTTCTCAGAGAAATGAGTATTATGGGCCTAAGGAGAAAGGACATGGTCAGAGGAGGTCTTCAAACAGATTTAGAGGAAGGCAACTATCTCCTTCCTATTCCTTTACAGCTCCTGTGGAAATATTTTTATAGTCAAACTGCTACTTTCAGGGAGATATTTTTTGGCAAGGAGAGGGGAGATTGACTTTGCAAGGACGTGCCTGTGTAGATTCTGTTTCTTTCCCTTTCTGATAAAACCTTGAGATAGTTAAAAGTAAATTAGGGAAAATCACTCTCAGTCAACATCTCTGGAGATGTTCTTCTGGCAGCAGAGGAGGTTGGAGGTACTGTGTTTTCCTCCCGGGCTTGGAAGGGCTGTGTAAAAAGGATTGGAGAACCACATCTCATTGTTGGTTTTTAACTCTGAATCTGAAATACACTCTCCTGGATCCACAAGTAAGGAAAGAATTGCTACCTTTTGATTTTCACATTGATCAGCCTAATACCTATTCAAAACAAAACTAAACATAAAACCTTTTCCTTTGTTTTATTTAGGAGAAACTAAAGTGTGTTTGCTTCATTAGAGAACACATGTGATATGATTAAGAAATCTTTACATATCCCATGTATATATATGGGGTTTCATATTTTCCTACCATATTCTGGTTGTGTTACATTTAGTTTCCAAATTTATGGCAACCGGTACAGAAGACCACATGTAATAATACTTGTGAATAGCCCAAGTTCTTCTGGCTGGAAATGGTGTCATCATTCTTGTTCATCTATCACATTTTGCATGTATTATACATGTGTGTTTGTAATCACTAAATATATTAGTTATTCAGAATTAAATAGACATACCATGATACTCTGAAATTTGATTCTTAGTGGATTAAAGGATCTTTTTGCTGACTTGTTATATGGACTAGAATCATTGGAAAACAATGGTAAATAAGGAAAATGTTTGGAAACAAAGCTATGTGAAAGTATCTGTGATTGAGTGGTCATGGAATGGAATATTCTGCAACACTATTTTTCTCTTGAAGAGGGATCAACAATATTGATTTTATAGAGATTGCGATTTTTCCTTGCTGGGTTGGAAGGATGACCAGAATTCTAAGTTCTTCAGAAAATTGCTATTCATTAACTGGCTCAAGAGAAAAACAGGAGGCTTTCCTCTCCTGCCATGAACAACTAGAAAACTAGACTAAATAAATTCTTGCAATGAAGATGGTAATTAAAATAAGGCTAAGATAAAGATTTGTGAAGTCAAACTTAAAAGAAGCTGCAATTCACGAATTTGACAGCTTAGATCCAGTCCAAGTGGAGGTGTAATAATATAAGGAAACACTTTCCTGAGAGAACACGTAGAGAAAAAGTGAATGAAATCAGACTGAAAACCCTGTCCCCAACTTTCCAATGTAATCACATTGGTTTTCACAGAGCAAATCTTGCATGTTTCTGATGGGGCTCCTGCAAGGTGATGTCATGGGAAAGCCATGGGGAAAAGTAGTTTCCATATGTGTGGTACATTTTCATTTTAATGTGAAGTTATGTGGCAAGTTATTGAGTCTATAACTTTAACTTTTATTTTTAGATGTTTGTTTAGTTTTATTTATGTATGTATTTTTACCTGATTACTATGTTTTCAAGGTCATTTAACACCCTCCCCCTGATACCCTATAATAGGGCAATAGGGAATTTAACATGTATTGTACAAGCCTACAGTCTACCAGATCAAAATCCAAATCTATTAGTAGCCAATTCTGTCTTATCAAGTTATTCTGCCACAGCTGCAAAAATAGTTTTATGATTTGCTCTTAATTACTATTCCAGCTGGAAAGTGTTTTTATAGATAGGCCTTGTAAAATATCTATATGTTTATATCAGAGCACAAGGTTTATGATTATAATGTTTTGAAGTTATGGATATAGAATAAAGTATAGCAAATGAAACAAAATAATAGGTAAATATTTTCTGAAATTTTATGTATTTTTTATATTTGTATTATAAAAGTTATTTCCCCTTATTTAATATTATTTAAAAGTTGTCAAAACTAAGAAATACATGACTAAGTTGAAATATCTGAAATTGGAAGATTATTTGTTCTCAAAAATATATGGACTGGAAAAAAGTCCTTACTTTAGAAAATCTGTGTACTTCAAAAAATTAGGTACTTGTACATGGTGGCATTGAAAGTGCAATGGTGAGAAATTTTCATATAATTTCTCAATGGAAGGAAAATAGTTCAGAATTCCAACATCATTGTGTGTATTGTAAAAAATGGTAACATTTAAAATACAGAATTTTTTAAAGTACTTTATTTACTATTCTTGGTTAAGACATGTTTGCATTATCATTTTTCTTCAGAAAGACATTTATATTGCCCTCCTTGGTTAAACCATGTGTCCATTCTTGAAAAACTGTATAAATAGTAGTATTCCTTCTTTTCATTCAGATATTTTTTTCAGGGCCTTTGTTTTTGATAAAGCACGAAAACGATGCCTGTGGCTCCCTTTCAATAGCATGTCAAGCGGAGTGAAAAAAGAGTTTGGCCACGAGTTCGACCTCTATGAAAACAAAGGTAACTGGCCTCTCCCTAAATATTCATAGTGAAATAGAGTATAAAGTATATGTAAGTTCCTGCCACAGTGTTCCTTCCCACTGATTTTTCTGTTCTATACTACAGCTGTTATGCAGCTAATTCATCCAGTAAGACAGGTGACATGAGCACCTTGAGGATATCCAGTATGATACTTTGGATTAAAGAGATCATTTCCCATACTTTCTATAGTTAGATTAGCCCTTCTCTGATTATTTCTAGATGCCCTCCTAGGATTGGTATTCTCCATGTTATTTTAGAAAATGCCACCTTAAGCTATCACTTTAAGACATCTTATATTACAGCAAATTTGGGCTTACTATAGTATTTTAAATTTTGACAACTTTCAGTAACTAAGTTGTAGTGATGATTGCTGATAATAAAAATTGTGTAGATATTGAAAAATTAGTTGGATCTATTTCTAATTATTATGTTCTTTAAAAAAACTTAAAAAATTTTGAGACCAAATTACTTGTCTATTTTGGTATTCTGATATTATATTCACAAAGTATTTACTTTGTACAAAAGCAGAATTATATCAATAAATAATTGAAGACTGTTAAATAAATATGAATATAACAAAATGAATTTCATCACAAAATAATACACATAGGTTGTATTTATAACAGTATTTTTTTAATTTGAATGCTTTCTTAAATCACATTATCTTATTAACTTGGGTATTGGTAATATAAAAAGATATTTTCTTATTAATAGGGTATATGTCTAAATTAAATTAAGATTAATTCATGGTAGAAAATAAGATGATCTTTATACACCCCAGTAATTCTACAAATCCTAAACATTACTCATCATCTAGTATAAGACCATCTTCAATCTTCTGGGTTGCTAACAACGGTATTGTAGCGGAACTATATTGTTCGACAGAAATATACAGCATCTTTCAATTTGATTGCCCTCTAATTTAACAATTGAAGTGTTAGCAAAAATATGAAAAAAATCAGGGTAATGTAAATATCTCTCTTTCTCACACATGTGTGCACACATATATAGAAACCCACACAATTTCACTGAGGTTAAAGCAAATTAGTTATTTTTATTATCTTTTATTTTCTGAATTCATTGTAGGTTTCATAAATCACTTAATTTTCATTTTTAATATTTTCTTAACGTGGTCTGCATAGTTGAGCAAATCACTCTGCTTCTTTAAATTTGTTTGGCCATATAAGGAGACTAAATGGTAATGGAAGAAAATACAATAAAGATTAAATTAAAAAATAAATTTGCCTGGCCTGTTAGTATAAAGACAGTGTTAGTACATAGACTAATCTCTGCAGTAATCCAGGTATGTGCTCACAAGATGAAACTTCTCAGTAGTCTTTTTGTTTTGTTTTGTTTTGAATTATTCTGAAATGAATTATTTTGAAAATATTAGTAGAAATTGTATACAGCATATTTCAATATGATTTGAGATAGTTTTCAAGCATTAATAGCTTAAAGATTTGAATGGGATTTTCTTTTTCTTTTAAATATATGCAGCATGGTTCACTCATAGCATTTTTCTCTGCTTTCTTGTAATAGACTATATTAGAAACTGCATCATTGGTAAAGGACGTAGCTACAAGGGAACAGTATCTATCACTAAGAGTGGCATCAAATGCCAGCCCTGGAATTCCATGATACCCCATGAGCACAGGTAAGAACACCATGAAAAAGAGAGGATAAACCAACATGCTACCTCTTCAGGCTAGTCCTACAATTCTATAATAACTTAGCCAAGTTTGCTGAATTATATTAAGCCAAAGATTATGTGCACCCATGACTGATCTTTAGCCAAAGATTAATACATTTATCATGAAGACATAGCCTAACATTATCTTACATCAAAACCTCAATTTTGAGCCCTGGCTGGTTAGCTCAGTTGTTAGAACATTGCCCCAATATGGCAAGGTCACAGGTTCTATTCTCAGTGAGGACACATATAAGAATCAACCAGTGAATGCATAAATAAGTGGGAAAAACAAATCAACATTTCTACCTCTCTCTTACTCCTTTTCTCTTTCTCACTCTCAAATCAATAAGTTAAAAAAAAACCCTAAATTTATAGACCTTGGTGTTTGTGAAAAATAATGAAAATATAATTTTTAAGAAAGATGTACATCTATTTTTGCCTTTGAAAAAGTTCATCACTCTGTAGCTGAAGTGAAGGGGTTGACTGTAAATTAGGGATGGACAAGATTCTGTCCTTACCTAGGGGCCAAATGTTCTTCAACTTGGTGTTTCTCAAGCATTAAAATCACCTGCTAGGAGCCCTTAATGAATCTACCACACAGGGTGTCAGCATAGACCAATTAAACCAGAATCTCTTGGAGAAAGAACCCATGCACCAGAATTTTTTAAAAGTGCTCCCCAGATGATTCCAAAGTACAGTCAAAATTGAGAACCTCTGCTAAAAACTCCTGCTTCAGGTTGACCAGCTTTCCCATCTGTCTATTGCCCAGTGCCTAGAAAAACTTCTCATTCCTCAGGAATTAAGTGTCTACTCTTTTTTTTTAATTTAATTTTTATTGTTATTCAATTAGAGTTATCTGAATTTTCTCCCTATCCCCCCACCCCACCCCATCCGAACCCACCTCCCTCTCCCACCTCCACCCCTCCCCTTGATTTTGTCCATGTGTCCTTTATAGTAGTTCCTGTAAACCCCTCTCCCCACTGTCCCCTCCCCACTCCCCTCTGGCTATTGTTAGATTGTTCTTAACTTCAATGTCTCTGGTTATATTTTGTTTGCTTTTTTTCTTTTGTAAATGTCTACTCTTAAAAATTGTGTTCATTATAACAGGTGAATGCTATTTAAAGATGAGTAAACATTCTATCCATAGGCTCATTAGTCTGAAAGTTTTAATCCTAATGAGAAACATAGATATCTACTAACCACGAGAGAACTAAATATAGCAAGTTTTCAAGATTTATTTCACAAATAATTTTAATGGGAACTACAGTAGTTCAAAATAGCTCTCCCTGGTTAGTAAATGCGTTAGAAGATTTAGTTTATCATGTGCCAGTTGCCTTGCTGAGCAGTATACCCAGTTTATCTCATTTAATCCTCCCAAGAACCACACAGTGGGTGGTTTTATTAATTCTGTTATACATATAGTGAAACCGAAGCTCAAAGAGCCTTAGTAACTTTTCAGAGTCATTCACAGCTATATATAAGTGGTGTGGCCAGAATCCAAGTCCAGCTGGTGTCACTGTGTAACCTTTGCATTTTACAACCCCTGGCATGGTACACTTAGTGGGTCAGTAGGACACATGCTGTGACTTGGTTTTGCGATAGTGAGGATAACTTTGTCTTGATGAATCCATGTTTTATTCCATTTCATTAATTTTTGGAGGGTATAATTTTGCAAGATGATTTTACCCTCCTTCGGTAAACAAAGAGGAGTTAATTGGCCCACATACAATGAAAAAAGTTTGTTGCTCCACATTGGGATCAAAACTGTGATCTCAGCCTAATTAACACCAATTAGAAATTGTTTAAACTGATCAGCTTTACAATGTTTCAATAACAAAAAACAATGCACTTTCCCCAAATTGTTTACTTTTAAGTATATACAAATATTTCTGCAATGTAGTTTTTTCCGTATTACAAAAACAGATGATATACTGGCAATTGGTTTTGTCCTCTTCTAAATATTTGGATAGTGTCACTCCCAGGATAGTGAGGAAACCACTTTATTTAAATAGAAAAATCTATGCTTTTCATGAGCAAAGGAACAGCACTGGAAATCAATCCTGCCCTGGTCGAGGAGAGTGCCCCGGACTGACCCAGGAGAGGTCTTATTTCAACCCCAATTCTCTATGATTGTGATTCTCCACTAGAGGAATAAATGTGAAATAGATCTCCCTGGGAACAGACTCTCCAGTCCAATCAGCTATTTTTCCAACAAGCATTTCCTTGAGTTAGGGCTGAGAAGATCTTGCACATTAATTAAAAATACTTAAAATGAAATAGGACCAATACTTCATTATCATCACTTAGCAGATTATTGGAATATCTGCATGATTGTTAACACTTAACACTTTAAGTTTTAACTAAAGATTAACTTCTTGGGAAGTGGAAAGAGAAGTATATATGTCTCTGTCTAGAGGACTGACTTACTGTTGACTCCCTAAATTGAAATATTTTATAAGTGGCTTAATGGGAAGATGATGATAGATGATGGAATTAGTATAGAAGCTTAACTAGAAAATCAGGTGACCTGATATCTACATCTCTGTCCTTCATTGGCCACCCTGCATTTATTAATAAAGCAGATGATAGAATAGATCAAGTTTCCTATGAACAGAGCTTGTATTAAAAGTAAAGAAAAGGTGACTATCACCCAGAAGATCTAATTTATATTTCAAAGTACCTTTACATATAACTCAGTTTTAAATATCCCTTGCTTATCTTTCTTAAGGCCCAGCTAACAAGGGCAAAGAACCAAAAATAGTATGTATGTAGGAAGAGTTTATTACGGAGCCCATTGACTGGATATGGTGTAACAGGTTTTCATAAACATCTGTTGAATGAACACCAGTAAGTGAAAAGAATGGGGCTAGGCTTCACTCCTTGGTCGAGCATGGGACTCTAAAGAGAAATATGCTAACCCCACAAAGCAAAAACAAAAGCAAGTTTATTTGGATAAAAAACCAAAGAATGAAGAGATAACCCAGAATGCTCTTTACCTTGAATGCCTTAGAGAGGAATTTGATATGCATTGATACAGAATTGTGGGAAGGAGCACATCTTTTCATTTCTTATTTTGTTAACTCTGGTGGGAAAATTGTATTCATCTTTCAGTCATATTTAGGTTTGATTTACACTTTATTTCTCTTCCTTCCTACTTTTATTTTTCCTACTAAACCATTTACTGATTCATTCACTACATTTTTACAGCTTCTTTTTGGCTTGACAAATCCACTGGAAATGTATTTGTGTGTATATATTTATTTGTGCATATGTGTGGAACAAAAATCTTCCTGACTGTTGATACTTGTGTTCATTTAACATGTGCTAAATCCATGTCTCTTTTTTAATTTTTATTTATTGATTTGAGAGAGAGAAAGAGAGAGAAAGAGACATCCATTTGTTGTTCCACTTATCTATGCATTCCTTTGTTGATTCTTGTATGTGCCCTGATGGGGGATTAGACGCTCAACCTTGGCATATTGGGATGATGTTCTCACCAACAGACCTACCCGGCCAGGGTGTATTTAGTTTCTTAAGTAAACTTAATATGTAAAATGATACAAAATAAAGGACCTCGTAATAATCCAATTCACTGCATTCATCTTATAAATGTAGAAGTTGAAGACCCAAAGAGTAAATCAATTGTCTAAGGACTGGTGTCCTATTCTAATTGAATTGTTACACACACACACACACACACACACAGTTATATGGCAACAATGTAGATTTTTTGATTAATATAACTTATTCTTACTACTCCACTATACTGAGCTTTTCCAAAAGACAGAGTTGTAAGAGTATTTTTAAGGTAAGTTTGATTAATATATTACTTATGAATAAACATAAAATCAACTTTGGTTCTACCAAAATGATGAATATTTCATTATAAATCTACTATGGAAAGTTGGAGAACTGACAAAAAAGAAAGAAAATAAATTTTAAGCAGTGGCAATATAGGGCTAAAACTAAGATAAAAGATAACTTCTTTTAACTTTGAAAATTAAAATTGTTAGGAAACTGTGAAATTGTTACGACCTTTATTGTACTCTAATTTTGTCAATCATGTGGACTACTGTCTAATTTTTGTTTTTCCATATTTAGAATGCCAGTGTAATAAGGCTGTAAACTTTTTATCTTAAGATATTTTAGAGTTCAATAAAGTTTATTATATTTAATAGCTTCCTTGAAAACGTTTGGTTAGTAGTCAGTCTCTTAGACTAAACTCTTCCCTTGGACCAATAATTTGTATATTCTGAGGGCCTAACTATGGTGTACTTCACGTTCAAATGAAATTTGCAATTTTATTGCACAGTGTTGCTTAGTACCTGACGTGCATCCACATTCACTTCGTGTCACAACACGATGAAACACAGTGATGGTACTTTGTCATTAGAAGTTTCAAGGCGAAAGGAACACATTCAAATGATATTTAACAAGAGACTGACATCCTTGAACTTTAAGTACTATTTAGAACTTAGAAAACAGTAGAAGTAGGAAAAAAGCTTTATAGCAAAAATAGAACTTAATATGAAAATGCTACCAGATTTTCAAAACAGTGTTTACTAGTGTTACCTACAGATGTATATTCTTTCTTTATGATTTTTCGTGTGTGCCATCTAGCAGACAAATACAGCCTCATTGAGGCCAATGCAATAAGCAGTACAAAGCATAAAAAAGTTTTTTGATTTCTGATACTGTGTTGAAATACCTTATGCTGGTAACAGAACTATGACTAGGACATTAGATTTTAACTGAAGGTAGTGCATTGCAGTCTCTGCACCCAATGGCCAACTACTAGGAACTAAACCTGGAAGCACCAAGTCTCAATCACAGTGAAAATAAGTAAAATTTTTGAAGAGAATAGCAATTATGTTCTTTACTTCCACAGAGCAAAGACTCCTAAGTGGACTGTGCTTAGTAATAGGTAGCATTTATTGTCAATTACTCTTGCCATCTCTTAGCACTTTGCAAAACAACCACATAAGGTGTAAGATGTAAGTTACGGTTATATTCGTTGTAAAGGTAAGCTAACAGTCTGAAAGGGACTAAATTACCTGCTGGGTCTCCAGTAAGCGAGAGAGGTGAAATTTGAGTCCAGGTTTAATTTGAGTATAGACCTTTTGTTTCTGTAACTTCATCAATCTGTTTCTCAGTTGTGCAGAAAATAGGAGGGCAATTCTTCATAATAAAAGCAAAAAACAAACAGGTAATTATGTGGGATAAGCAGTGTAATTGTGAGATTTCAAGGTCAATGGCAGTGTTTCTTCTGTTCTCTCCTTACTAGCCTTGCTCAGTCACTTGCTGTTGTTGAATGAGGCTTTGAAATGGTTCAAACATGTTAATTAGGTTCTTGAATGTTTGGCTTTTTGCAAATCCAGAGCTATATCACGCTAAATGATTTTGAATTTGTGTATTAAGTTAGGTAAATACTTATAAAATTTAAGGATTTTAGGAATAGATGCAAATGACAATTCCAGTTAATATACTAGATGGGGCAAAAGTAGGTTTACAATTGTTCATATGGAAAATAATACAGTAATTAATACATAATAATACAAGAATAAACTGTGTTTCGTATACTCACAACTGTAAACCTGCTTTTCCTCTCCCTATGTACGGGGATCTGAGTTAGAATAAAGGTTTCTCTACTTAAGGAAAAACATACCCACTAATTAGTAAAATTAATAGGCCAATTAAAGTTGCATGTGCTTATACTGTAATGATTATCATTTTAAAACTAGCTTTTTGCCTTCGAGCTATCGGGGTAAAGACCTACAGGAAAACTACTGTCGAAATCCTCGAGGGGAAGAAGGGGGACCTTGGTGTTTCACAAGCAATCCAGAGGTACGCTACGAAGTCTGTGACATTCCTCAGTGTTCAGAAGGTAAATGAACCTGAATGCCGTGTGGGGCTCTCTGCTCCTCCTTTGTGTAGAACTGCAGCTCTCCTGAAAGGTTAACAGAAATGAATCAAATCACAATAAATATGTTGTTCATTCAAATACAAGTATAGAGAATTATTTGAGCATTTTATAGTTTTAAAACCGAATTATCACAAGATTAATGTAGAATAATGGAGTGAGTTACCAGTTTGTGAATTTTAACAGAGCCTGAGGCATCCCCCCGGGGACAGTAAAAGTTTGGGCTTCTTCATTTACTATCTGGAGCTCATATACCTCAAAATCTGTTTCTACACATTAGCTGAGAGGAGTTCAATGATACTTCCTCCTCATGGGTAAAGCTTATAGTCTATTCATCCAGCTCCTGCTTCCACAGAAACTTTGTCAGTCCCACCCTGAAGTGCTGTGGCCAGGGTTTATTGACCCAGAAGAGAATGTGGGAGGGGGTCACTGGAATCGGATACACCTGTGTGCATTTTGGTGCAAAAGTGACTAGAATGAAATCTAATACATAGACTGGAACGCCATCGAGAATGGTACCTGTAGAGATCAAAGCGGTCTTAAAGGCAGGAGCCCCAAATCCATACCTGTGTTCTTACCTCCTGTCACAGCAGGAGAGGGCACTGTCTTCACTTTTGCAGTGGAAAACTGGGTGACTGACAAGAAGGAAGAGTAACCATTTAGCACTGTGTGTGTTTTCATTTTTCTTAGTTATCTGACTACCAAAAGCTGGCTTTTTAGTTCTGTCAGGCACTAAAATTTGAAAATCCAAATGAAACATGGATTAAATGCTGATAGAAATTTAGTAGGATTTTGAAGTACTTGGGGGTGGGGGTCTGCTGAAATGCTGTCCAATTTTTATAAAAAGATATCTTACCAATTTGTTATTAACCAATTAAAAAATAATTCTTCCATAAATATCAATTTGATATTAGGTTGATATTATCACATAAAAAGACCATTGTTAGTTCATTGTCACAGAGAAGGTGAATTTGTTTTCTGTTGTCAGTGAATTTAAAATTCTTGACTTCATGTGCTAGAGGCAGTTCCATCTGTTTGTAAATTCTTACTTTTCATTCATTCCATATCATATTCTGTTCACTATAACTTCTTCATTGTTTTCTTTTCTTTTAAAAATAATAAACTGATCTGTGATAACATTATGAACAAGTCTGTTTTGTATGAATAAGTCTGTAATTGATGTTTGTCTTAAATTTACACATGGGAGAAAATAACCTACTTTTCAGAAACTCTTCATTATCACAGTTTTCTGAGGTTGAATGTCTTGCAAGGAGTTTTCTTATTGGTTTTGTTTGACCTGAGAAAGTGCTTTCAGGGGAAAGTAACCTGGTCAAACTGTAAACAGTTTAACATTTATGTTACCTGACTAGTTGTGTGAGAATGTGATTTTTCCACCCTTGATTTATAAGAACATTCATCAAAATACACTGGTATAGATCTGAACTGATAGACCACATAGAATGACTGTGCTAGAAAAGAAGTAACTGTAAAAGTCCAGGTTCTAGTTATTCTTCTGTCATTAGACTATGCATCTCTAATATCCTTTAAACATTTGAGGTCATTGCATCTCCCTTGAAAAGAGCATTGCTCTCTAGGATAATGGTACACGATACTGTTGGTTACCATGGCCCTGAAGGCTACAGATACGCTTTTCCTGGAAACAATTAGAGATCTCACAGTAGTAGAATAACCCTCCTGTGAGAGAAGTGAACCAACACCTGCCCTGTAGGCGAAACATATTTCAGGGAGCACGCACTGAACTTCGATGCTTAAGTTCATTCTATAACGAACAATGTTTTAGCAGGATCTTAATAAAGAGGATCTAAAATAAGAAGCATTGTCAATACATTAATAAAAACAGAACTTTTTATACAATAAGTAATAAAGATACACAAAAAATGCACACATGATATAGATTTCTATGACAATACAAGTATGAGGGGGAAACCTCAAAACTCAGAATTCTTAAATAATTTAATAGGTGAGCTACTTTTATCTATGAGTATAAATTTATTAAATGGTAGTTACCAAAGGCTACATCATTATGGTTGAGGCAGCAATGATCAAATCATTTTGTATATTTAAAATTAAGCATGAAAAAATACCTGAGCTCAAACTTTAAACTGTTCTTTTAAGAAGACAGTATATATTTTTGGAAATACTTGTAACAAACTCTTAACTAAAGAATCACCTGAAATTTGTCTGTAAGTTGGGTTCATAGAAGATACATATATATTAATATTCCAATGATTAATATTATTTTTTATACTTTAAACCTTTGAAATATATTAAGCATTCCCATAGAAAAAATACTTTTAAAATCTTACATAATTATATAAAGAAAGGACCATTCATGTTTGATTCAAAGATTGTAGAAAACTGAGGTATGAAAATCTAGTGCCTAGTTTTAACAGTTGCTTGGGGCTTAAAATAAAGCCACCACCAGTCGACTGGAACAGATGTCTTTTTAGTGATTGTCAAATATTTAAGTAAATATATTTTAAGTCATAACTATTAATTTTTAATGTCTTATGCTTAAAATCTCAAAAGTAATGCCATAACTTTGTGTTCATACACAGTTCATATGGAGAAAGATGTTTAAAAACAAAGATTTAAATATAACTATTATTTATAAATGTGGATTTGTGAGACTGTCCATATTTTAAAATATTCAGCTTTTCTTGAAGTAATTTTCTGAAAGATACTTTCAAAATATACATTTTAGTCTATAAACTCATCACCTGTTTTGTTATGATTGTGAAAAATGAACCATAGTATTTTTGAATTAGTTGGTTAATACAATGAGAAAGATGTTGAGTTAATCATACTTATGATACAATTTGTGTGTAGTTTTTATAGTTTTCTACACTACTTAGGTCAGAATTTTATTAGAAAACATTTTCTACTTATGAATAGAAATATTTAGTTTTGTTTATGTGATCTGGAACAGTATTTTACATTTTTTTCTTTTGTTTTAAAGGGAAAACTTGCTAGAAGGGTTAACTAATACACTGGCTCTCTCGAGAGCCAGCAGAAAGCAGAGCAGGAGGAGCAATCCTCACCCTCTCGCACTGTGACATAGCCTGTGCTTTCTCCTGCTTCCTTGAGTAGGTGAATTGGTTTCTACCTGTACTGCTTTCCTTTAAGCTGCAAAAACTAAGAAGAGTCTTAGAATTCAGGAAATTTGAAACGTGACTGTAAGCTTTAACTTTGACTTTCTGGAGGTAATTTTTATGACTGACTTGGTGGTTTGATGCAGTGGTAAAACAACAAACGTTTAGCCTTGGAAAAGATGACCAATCTGCTTGCTTTCCCATGGCCTCCTTTCCCAACCCTCCAATAGGTGAAAATCCAACAGATGGATGACCTACTATTGTAAACAAGAGGGCAAAGGGTAGTGGGGACAGTGCTGAAAAAGTCAGGGAGGTTAACTTTCTAAAATTATTGCTATCAGTTTATCTTAAAGTATGGCCAGTTGGAATGTATAAGGACCACATTAAAATATGTAGGACACAGAGGCAATTAGGGAGAATGGAAAGAACACTGACCTGTATGTAGGTCAGAAGACCTGTGTTCCAAGTACAAGTCTGACATTTTCTGTTTTAGGTAAGTGCTTTAAAAATTTTGTGAGTTTTTCTTCTCACTGCAAAGATCAAATACTTTATTATATATTAAAAGTACTGAATAATCAAAGAATATATAACAACAATATATTTAGCATCTCACTTCTATCACAGAATACATTTAATTTTTACCCCAACAACAACATTCATTGACTACCAAAATTGAACATCATCATTTAATTGTTTTTTCTTTTAACTGTTTTATTGTTTATGCTGTTAGAGTTATCCCAAGTTTTCCCCCTTTGCATACCTCCACCCAGCCTGCCCCCCCATTCCCACAGTCAATTCCCAGGTAACATTATTATTAACTTTTATTATTTTAAAAATCTTCCTAAGTCTGAAACGTCATCCATAATTACTCTTTACTATAAACATACTAATTCATGTTTCTATTCCATTTTGCCCTTCTATAGCTCATCCAACTCTCATCCATCCTTCAAGGAACAAGTACAATCCATTTTCTTCCGAAAAACCATTTCTGCCAAACACTTAGAATAGAAAAAAATTATCTGCAAACCTGCTACTCGACATGAGATCCATGGATCGGAAACATCAGCATTCGCAGGGAGCATCCCCACCCCAATACACTTTTCGAGAGCTCACCCTTCAACAAGATCTCAGAGTGACATTGTATGCACATTAAAGTTCGAAGGATTGGTCTACCACACTCATTCTAGAAAGTGGTCATAAGGAAATTAAAAATCCTAAAGTCCAGAAAAGTGTTTTATAATAATCCCCACAGTATAACTTCCTGAAAATAATTGTATTCACTTCATATAAAAGTATATTCTCTTATAAACTGCATTTCCTGAAGAAGACAAAAATAGGTATATTCTAATTCTTTGAGTACTATACAAGGTTGGAATTTGCATATGTGGATACTTATCTCTTATGTGTGACTGTAGTATCTTCTACTTTTTCATTTAATTACATTCAATTTTTCATTCAATTGTATTATTTCATTACAAAGGGGCAAACAACAATGACAAATATCACATAATTTTCTGTGAAGATAACGAACCTTGAAAAAAGGGGGCTAAATAAACCTGTCCCTCATTCAAATGGAAAGCTGAAATGTGATAAGGCACAACCTATGTTGAGCATTCAATGTGGAAATGACCTTGGCCAAACAGAGAACCTTTATCAATGTGCTCTTGGTCCCCTCTTATTTACAGTTCAGGGGCTTACTGACTGTAGTCTGGGGAATCTCAGGATCAAATGAGCAGAAGCTGAATTGGTCCCTTGTCTCAGTGCACAGATTAAACTATATGAAAAGGAGCTGGATCAAGCCAAATGGTTTCACATTTTGGAAAGTGAATAGTTAATGTCCTATTAGATTATAAAAATCAAAGGTTCAAAAGTGATTATTCTGATATTAAATCCCAAATTATTATAAATGTTCATTAGGCTAGATCTTGGTAGATGACACTAAACATTGATATCTTCACTCCCTTTCGGCTACATTAGATGATCAGTAATCATGAGATACAAATGATGTGTTTGGGGAAGCTTGCCTGATCCATAGGAAAGCCAAGCAATGATTTATTCCACAGGGTGCCTGCTGCGCTACAAATCAACCTGTCCACTTGAGAAGTCTCTTTTCCAGCTAGTTGATGTGATTCAGAGTTTTCAGTGTGACATAAGAGGCCAGCCAGAAGAGAACTATTAATTAACCATATAGAATCATCAGTAAGATCCCACATAACTAGATCAGCTTATACATTTTGAAAACAGTGAGTACGAGGAGTTCAATATCAGGTCAACTTCCATCCTAAGCTAGATAAGAATAAAGCCTACCCAGTTATTCAACATGGATGTTCACTATCAGAAAGGAGCTGTGATTTCTTCTTTTAAAATATCTGTGTTCTTTGAATAGTAGCAGATTTCTACTCAAAGCTGGTCTCTCCAATCTGTCTTGCCCTGATTTTGGCATTAGCTCTAGGAATAAGATGTATACTCCTTTCCCATGTATGCAATTGGAGGGTAAGTCGAGAGAGGAATATTATTGTATTGACAGTACAGATACCGCCATCCCTTGTATTTAGACCAACTGAGGGAAAAGCCCCGAAGCCCTGTTTGATATTTCCAGTTCCTAAGCACCTTTTGGACAGTTACTGAAAAATCAGAAAGGCAGTGTCCTGGCCCTACGGTCAATCTGTATGACACTAAGTACAAAAGTTCCATTTAAGCTATGTGAAAACTTCTGTAAGCAGCATTTCATGTCATTCTTTATCGATGTTAGGCCCTAATTTAAAGTTAAAATTATATGTAAGGTTTTCTAAAAATCTCTTTGCTAAACAGGTGATTTACTGTTCTTTAAACAGAACGGTGGTGCTCTTGATGTTTCTGTCACAGGCAATTAACATGCCATACTTTAATTTTATTAGTTGAATGCATGACCTGCAATGGGGAAAGTTATCGAGGTCCCATGGATCATACAGAATCCGGCAAGACTTGTCAGCGCTGGGATCATCAGATGCCACATCGGCACAAATTTGTGCCAGAAAGGTAAGATAAAACCAAATTATGCTCTCAGTGATTGTTTTCGCAAACTGTTTCTTGCTCCATGACAAACTGAAATAGGAATTCTTTTTATACGATGTATTCTGGAAAGTATCAGACGAAGAGACTTGTGATGAGGTATATGAGAACGCTGGTGCACCTTCGATTGGTGTGGGCTGACCAGCTTAAGATTCCCGGAAATCAGGATGGTCCTGAGGAGCATTAGTGGAGCGGGGAAGAGAAGCATTAACAGAAGCTTCCTCTTTCCCTTCTATAGCAGAAAACAGACAGAGGCCCATCTAAAAGTGACCACTTTGACAAGCCTGAGCTGTGGGAAGAGGTGTTATTGCTAAATACAAGCCAACCTCCTTCTGGAGCCAGGTCCGCAGTGAGTTAGGTACAGCGGGCTCCCATGAATGACAGCGTGACAGGGGTCATGCCCATAGAAAGGGAATGGAAGGTAGGGCAAACAGTTTTTCTTTGGCTACTTTACCCTGGTGTATTTTGAAATTGCCCATCTAGAGAAGTCAGGTAGGTAACCAAGTGTAGGTTCTCCTCAGGAGTAGGTTTGGAATTGAAATAGTTAAAAAAAAATGTCTACTTTGGCCCATTCATTTCACATGAAACATTTTAGTTGAAAAAAAATTCTCATTTTTATTGTAAAGAATAAAAATATAGATAATTACAGAGGAGGCTCTAATCCCATCTTTGTTTAGGAATTGCTGAAAGGTGCTTTTTCTTCTTTATATTTTTGTTTATTGTTCTTCTAAATGAAATTAAAACTCTGCTTTGTTTTTAAGTGCATCTCTAGTCTTTCAAGTGAGAGCAGAAAGGAGATGGTAGCAATTAAAATCAAGTCACCAATGAAAGCCCCAGTTAACTTAAAGGGAGAAGGGTGTAGAGAAAGGGTTGTGATGGAATTTGTCTCTTTCTCTGGTGGAGGCGAGGGCATGAAAGGCCCTAGTTCCAGAACTGAGCTATCATTAGTAACAGCTATTGAAACCTACCTTTCGGTTTAAACTTTAAGCCTGCCACAGAAGAGAAACTGTTTTGTTAATGAGCATCTCATTTAGGTAATCTGTCTTTAATGGGGCTTTATAAAAAGTGGATTCATTTGGGACCTCAACTGGTAGACAGGAACCAAATGGACTTAACTTATTAGCAAAGGCGATGGTACTCTATACTTGGTCGAATATGTTAAGTTAATAGCTTCAATAGTCAATGATTAGTAGTCCTTGTAAGGAGAAACATAAACTTGTGTTTTCCCCCCGCTAGCACTATCCGAGCTAAATCAGAAGTTATTTTGTGAGCTGAGGGCTGGGTGGTGTTTCCAGGCAGATTTACATGACACGTTTGTTCATGTGGTTTGCAGATATCCCGACAAGGGCTTTGATGATAATTATTGCCGCAACCCCGATGGCAAGCCGAGGCCATGGTGCTATACTCTTGACCCTGACACCCCTTGGGAGTACTGTGCAATTAAAATGTGTGGTAAGTTAGAGTCAAATTTATTGCTTCCTTTTCCTCTCACAGATTGGATCTAAGCAGGTGATTATTAGTAAGACAGGTTAACAGCTATTTTACTTGATGCTTTAATGTGTATAGGTTTTAATATTTTAAAAATGTGTTATATAATCCCACCCAAGCTATTATTTTGAGAGAGAGAAATATGCAAGTGTACACATATACACAAAACATTTATAGTTTTTGAAAGGTCTAAACATTCTCATGTTATCAAGAAAAAAAAAGAGGAAAAATTTACGTAAAGAGAAGATGATCAGGGATTATGTGCAATATCATAGGCTGTAAAAGTTAGGACCTTAGAATCTTACCTTCCAGTCCTGCGTCCTTTCCTTACTTTTCCTCCTCAGATATAACGTGAGCTATCAGCTCACTGCGAACCTCTTCTGGTGAGTGACAGCAGCTGCATTGATGAATAATAAGTCTACTGGAAGATTCTCCCAGATGTCTTTAATCTCTAGTAGCTGATCCCCCCCATCCCTGTACACAACCTACATTCTATTTCAACCTCTTTTAGCAATCCCACAATTCTTTTGTACAGTATATACTGTTCTTTACCACTCTCCTAAATTTGTGATAAAAAAAAGTTTCTTTTCTTGCTTTCTTTGTGGTATCCTTTTAAATCTCTGTGCTTGGTCCTCTCCTCCATGGTTAACTCACATATTTTACTTTTTTGAAATAATCTTACTGAATAATAATTAGGTATATACATGCTTTTATTTCTTTTATTTTTTTATTTTATAAATGGAAGTGAAAAAAGAAATAATACTACTGAATAATAATTAGATATATACATGCTTTTACTTCTGTGAGTACAGGTCATATGTTTTTCAACTGAATCCCAAAATTCTTTAAGACCAGTAGAATTGCATAAATTTAGTGAGGTATAATAATGTTAAAAATTGGCTTGATTTTATATATATATAATCATTGTATATATATATATAAATCATATATATAACATCATTTGTATCTATATAAAGTCATTTATAAATATATAAAATCATTGGCTTGATTTATATATTGGCTATATATGTATATGTGTGTGTATATATATATACCAGGTACCAGCACTCAGAATGATAACTGTACAATTATGAGGCTATGGACATGTGTTTATCCCTAGAACAGGAGGAGGATGGGGATATTCCTTTGAACAAATCTAAACCTAATTTGATGTTATCCACAGTATGATACTGCCAAAATAAATCTCTTTTCACTTAGACCTGCTAATGAAAGAAAAGTGTTTTGGATGACTCAAAGCCCATAGAAAGGGATGTGTCTGGCATATGTGAAATGCAGAATCTGGAAGGCTCTCAATGTGAACAGGACGTTCCAAGGAAAATTAATCATCTGTTTGGTCATCTAAAATAAAGATGACTACCGCGACAGTGTTTCTCTCTATAGATTGAATTACTTCTGCTTGTTGACTTTCAACATCTGGTTACTCTTTCCATCATCCTAGACCATGTGGGTACAACGGTTTTCCTTCCTTTGTGTGTGTGTGTTGTGGGTACTCTTGAAAGTCTTCCCTGGAATAAGACCAGTATATACGCACGTGCGCACTCACCTGCACATTCACCCTTCCACTGACACACACAGCAAAAATATCCAAGGGTCTTCTGTTCATTTCCAACCAATCTTTTAAAAGACATTGGGAGAAGAAAGAAATTGAATAAATATAACACTTCCTAACTATTAGATTTTTTTAATTTTCTGTCGAAGGAAGAGTTCACTAATTATGCAAGTAGCATGCAGGTGTTCTCATGTATTTGCTCAACAGAGGGTGGTGTCTATACAATGTTAATTCTAAGAAAATGGTAGAACTTGTACATCAAACATACAGAGTTAAGATTAAAATAATCTTTTGAGCTTTGGAAATATTTT
Organism: Desmodus rotundus; assembly: GCF_022682495.2. Classification (NCBI taxonomy): domain Eukaryota; kingdom Metazoa; phylum Chordata; class Mammalia; order Chiroptera; family Phyllostomidae; genus Desmodus; species Desmodus rotundus. The sequence goes on from NC_071392.1 coordinate 40,154,748, forward strand.
AGAAATAATTTATTACAGGGTAGCTTTTAGTTTATAAAATCACATAGAGAACCCACACTTTTGATGTCCAGAGGGAAGGGGGGCAGGAGCTGAGGAATCTTGGGAGCCATAATTTCATTCTATGTACCACACACGTATTTACATGTACTGGTTGTAACAGAATAGTATTAATTTTTATATGTATTATTTTAGGAGGTGGGCAAATGCGGGGGAGAGGTGGGGACATCTGTAATAGTGTTAATAATAAAAATAAGAAAAATTTTAAAAAATGAATAAAAGTTGACATTTTGGTATTCAGGAAAGTATAATAGATAATGTTTCATGAGTATCATTTAAAATATTTTAGCTTTGAAATATAATGAAGCCTATAATGCAAAATCAAGAAATTTGGTTTCTTGATTTTGTTTCAATTATATGTTATTTTTCTACTGCTACATAACAAATTACCAAAAAAATAGTAGATTAAAACAATACATGTTTATCTTCTCACAATTTCTATTTCTATTGGTCAGCAGTCCAGGCATGACTCAGGTGGGTTCCCTGCTTAGGATCTCACAAGGCCGTGACGCACACCCTGCCAGCACTACTGTCTAATGCAAACCTCAGGCTTCCATTCCAAGTTCAGTGGGTGTTGGCAGAGTTCAGTTTCTTGTGGTTGTAGTGCTGAAGTCCTCAGTTCCTAGACAATACCTGTTGTTTCCTACCATATCACCCTCTCCACAGTATGTCAGTTTACCTCTTCAGGGCCAACAGGATAGCTTTCTGTTACTTTTAGCCTCTGACTCCTACACCCTCGTTTAAAGAGCTTGCTTAATTAGGAAAGGCCTACCTAGGGTAGTTTTCCTTTCATTAACTTAAAGTCAACTGATTATGCAGTTTAATTACACCTGTAAATTCTCTTCACTTTTATGAAGCTAATAGAAGCTGATAAACTCATCACAGGAGTGGCTGTCCCATAATGTCCACACCCACATTCAAGGGGAGGGAGTTGTACAGAGTGCACACCAGTGGGTAGGAATCTTGGGAGCCATAATTTCATTCTATGTACCACACACGTATTTACATGTACTGGCTGTAACAGAATAGTATTAATTTTTATATGTATTATTCTTTAAATTTAATTTTAATTTTAATTTTTTGTTGTTGATGTTATTACAATTATCTCCATTTTCTCCCCCTTCTTCCACCACACCAGACCCCCATCCCCATCCCCTCCCCCACACAGGCCTTCATGACATTGTTGCTTGTGTCCATGGGCTCTGCATACATACGTATGTGTTCTTTGGCCAATCTCTTCTGACCCCCCCCCCCACACCTTCCCCTCTGCAATCTATCAGTCTTTTCCATGTGTCCATGCCTCTGGTTTTATTTTGTTAGTCAGGTTATTTTGTTTATTAGAGTCCACACGTGAGTGGGATCATGTGGTATTTGACTTTCTCTGACTGGCTTATTTCACTTACCATGATATTCTCCAGGTCCATCATGCTGTTGCAGAGGGTAACATTTTCTCATTTTTATGGCTGTGTAGAATTCCACTGTGCAAAATCACAGCGTTTTTATCAGTTCATCTACATGGGCACTTGGGCTGTTTCCAGACCTTGGATATTGTGAATAATGCTGCTGTGAACATAGGGGCGCATATTCTTTCTGACTAGTCTTTTGAAGTCTTAGGATATAGTCCCAGAAGTGGTATCAGTGCATCAAAAGGTAGTTCCATTTTTAATTTTTGGAGGAAACTCCACACTGTTTTCCACAGTGGCTGCACCAGTCTGCATTCCACCAACAGTGCACTAGGGTCCCCTTTTTTCTGCATCCTTGTGAGAACTTGTTTGTTGATTTATTGGTGACAACTATTCTGACAGGTATGAGGTGATATCTCATTGTGGTTTCCATTTGCATCTCTCTGATGATTAGTGACTTTGAGCTTTTTTTGATTCATGGGTGAGCTTTCTGGCTCTCTCCCAGGCCCAATTGCTTGAATATATTCTGAATTTTCAATATGTTTGTAAAAATGAAAATAGAGTTGATTACGTCACTTATCTTTGAAGTTGAAGGTAAGATGTTAAACTCATTTCAATGTTATTTGCCACCATTTATTTAACACATACAGAAAGGTGTTTTCCATCTATAAATAGTCCTTATTTCAGTTCTACAAAATGGCTGTGAGGAGGCCAGTGAGGACAGGGTATAAAGGCGTGGATGGTGGGAAGCACTGCAGGATTCAAGACCTGGTGATCAGGTTGATACGGGCATGGATGGGCTGAAAACAGAAATGGAAGAAGATGAAAAAGTTAAGAGTGACGGGAGGCAGATCCAATCGGATTCCAAAGTGGCCCTTTTAGTTTCCATGAGAAACACTGAAAACTAAAGCAGGGAGAGTGGCCTCATATGATTTGTGATCTAGAACAGTAGGCTCCAGGTCGGTGTCCATGAAACCCAGGGTGACTCTCCTAAAGGTCTTGCGGGCATGGGTAGCTTAGAGGGTTCAATTCCACCTCCTTTACTTTCATATGAATTCTTTCCCAAAGTCGTCTTCTTGAGACACGTGCATTCCTAAGGAGTCAGTCCAGTTCATCCCGTTACTTTACCGAACAAAGGCACACTGCCCATCCTTACTGAATTTTAATGTGGTACATTATCCCAGGGTATAAAAAATTAGGGACACTAAACAAAGATACCTTTGAAAATACTATGCCTGCTGCTTATGACTTATGTACTAGCAATAATTAACTGTCCAGAATATATACATATATATATATACATATACATGTGTTTTTGTGTGTGTCTTTAGTCAATGTATTTATCTCTTAGAATTTTGTGGTCCCAAGAAATTAAAAAAAATTTCAATATATAAAAATATTTTAGAAAAGTATGATGGGGCAAGGAAAAAAGACTCTGCAACATAAAGTAAAATACATTAGAATAGCATTCTTTGGGTAAAGTAGAATGGAAAAAATGATTCAAGGAGGAAAAACTTGATACTGTTCATTTTTAATCAGAAACAATATCAAACCACTGGTATTTACAGTTTATTAAATCCATTAAAATAGCATTTTTTGCTTAAATATGTCAATAGTTATGCCAGAAATCACACTTTTTCCAACTATTTAAACTTATAAAAGTGCAGCAGTCAACTTAAAACCTAGGAGGGAATATGAATGATTTTCAAAATATTCTTAGTAACAGAAGAAGAACCAAAAACAAAAGCCAACAACATGTGAAGACCGCCGATCTGGAAGAATTATCCTGTACACTCCCCGTGGTTGGCATGGAGAGGGCTGAGGAAGGAGGCAGGCGGGTCTGATAAGATCTGACTTGACTAGGCCAGTAAGACATAAAGTGAATGTGAACTGAGGCAGAAAGCTGTGAGAATAACAGGGTGAGGAAGGATGTGAAAAATGCTAAAGAGGTAGAATGTCCAGGACAATGACAAATTGGAAGTAGTGGGAAATGAGATAGGGAAAGAGAAAAGTTTAATGTTCTTCCTATGTTATTGGGTAGATGATCCATATTTGAGAGAGTTATAAATTTGAGGAGAAAGGCAATACATTTAATTCTCCTTATATTAAAATTCAGGTGAATGATGTGTGCACTCGTAGCAGGTCTAAGTTCAGTCTCATCTGAAGGTCATGCAAAGTCATAAGGGAGGAGTAGTGATAGTAAAAGCCTTGGGCATAACAGCAATCCCAGGGAGCACAAAGAGAACACAAGAGGGTTGTTCGTCCCCTTCTGATGGGATTTATTTAATAAACATTTACTAAGTAGATCTTATATATCAAATGCTTTTTTAGATTATGGGGATATAGCAGTGACCAAAACTGACCAAGGCCAATGATAAACCTGAAGCTTTAGAGCTTTAGCACGAACTAGTAAAGTGAAAGCTGACATTACCTTGACATTAGGATATTCACACCTTTCCGAGCCAAGGTTTTGAATATTGCTCTCAGTTACTTTTATTTGTTAAAAAGCTGAATGAACCACAAATTTGTCCTTGTCACATTGTTCCCAGCCTTCTAATACTACAGTCAGTGTATCGCTGAAAGTGAAGGATGAATGCTGCCTGTACCTGATGAATGTGTGCCAGGGTGTCCTGGGACAGGCCTTCTCAGTCTTCCTTCACACCACATTCCTCAGAGGGGGTTGTCTGCCCAGAGGCAGCAGCCCACGTAGATTCGGGCTATATGACTTTTACCAGACTTCCAAATACTTGGAATTGTAAGACGTTGCCAACACATAAGATTGGAGGTCCTATAAAGTGCCTGGATGAAGCATTGATTTTCTTAGGTTTCCCTTGTAATAACTTTATATTCTGAAACACAGTTTGTTCACTGATTTTCAGGAAGAAATAATTCTATTTGTTGGGACCGATTGTGCTTTTCTGAACTGAACTTTAACAGTTCTCTGGCACTTGAAAAACTGTTGTGGTTATTGTCCCTCATGAACTCTTATCGATGAGTTAAATCAGTTGTTCACAAACTTACTGGGCTGACAATATCTTTAAAATCTTCAACATTATTGAGAACCCTGAATTGTCAACATGGGTTATATGAATGATTATTTATTGTGTTGGGAATTAAAGTAAAATTTTTTTAATTTTATTAATTTACTAAAAATAAACTCATTGAATGTTAATAAATATAACCTATTTTAAATGAAAAAAATAGCTTTTTCAGAAAAATAAGGAAAACACTGGCATGGTTACAGAATTTTTTCAAATTCAGATTTTTTCAAGTTTCTTTAATGGTAACTTAATCAGAAGAAGATAATCGAGTGCTTCACATTTGCTTCTGCATTCAGTAGTGTAGGAAATCATATACCAAGTGCATCTGGAAATTCCACTTGTAAGGACTAATGATGTCATAGCATTGTTATGAAAATAGTTTTGGTCTCCTGGATCCCTGAAAGAATTTTCAGAACCCCAGGTGTCTCCCTGTGAACATTTTTCTTCTTTTTTTGCTACATGTCAGGCATGTAAGGTTGATGCAGTCCCATTAGAGTACACTAATTAGGATATACCTGTTAGCTCCTCCTCACCTCTCACCACCCCCAACTCACCTAGGAGGGGATTTTTTCTATCACTTGTTATCTTTATTTCTGATTTTCTTTATTTATGTGGTAGGGTGGCTAATAGGTGTTTTAAGCTCCCTTTTGTAATACTGTACCACCACTTACACAGTTGAAATGCCAAAACCTAGAATAACCCTAGACATGCCGTTTCCTTCATTCTTCACATTCAATCTATCAAGACCTGTCAGTTTTATCTTCTGTGCACCCCTCAAATCTGGCCATTACATTTCAGCACTGTCTCTGTTATCCAAGAGAGCATTAGTTTCCATCTTGAGTATTTGAATGACCTTCTATGTGGAGCTGTACCCATGTTCATTAGTTTACCCTTCCAATTCCTTCTCCACAGTGCAAAGAGTATATTTTTAAAAATTTGAGGATATCACTCCCCATCTCCAGCATACAACATACACACTCACCAGTTAAAAACCAGTGATTTCTTTTGATTTCAGGACAAAGACGAAACAAAACCATCTTTTATTCCCACTCCTATATCTCTAACCTCATATACTGACACATTTCTCTCCATGCTTTCTGCTCCATCAGAATAGTTTCCTTCTTATACCTTATTATTTTCCACATTCTTTGTAGGTCCTTTACCCCTTCTGTCTCCTCTGTTTTGAAAAATTTTCTCTTCCTTCCTGAATTCAAAGTTCAATTCAGTCATCGTTTCTTCATTCAACATCCCTGATTTGGTCAAATTCTTTATTATGTCTTTATAGCACCATAACTCTCTCTTTCCATGTACTTCTTAGACTCCTGGCTTTACACTTATTTTTGAAATTATGTGATGGTAGATCTATCAACATTTGCAAGCTCCAGCAGGGCAAGACCCATGTCTCTTTTTGTATTCCATGGTCCTTAGCACGTTGTCCTGCACATAACAGAATTTCCACAAATTTGCTGAATGAATGAATGTGACTGTCCCACGTAGCCGTAGTTTGCATTTTCTTTTTGTGTATTTTTTTGTTTTGTGGAATTTCTTGTATGCCTTCTGATTTTCCTACAAAAGCTGAGTTTTTGTCAGACATTGTCTGCCAGGAAGATTTGCTTCATACCTTCTTCCCATCAACTCACCCTCAGGTTTCATGCCTCCCTGGCCTAATTTTTGTTCCTTTGTTGCTCGTTGTTTTGATGGCCTTTCCTTCGCCAACCAATAGACAAGACTTTCAATGGCTGACCTTTTTTTCTCTTCATATGTCTTTTCCTTTTATTTTTAAACTTCTAGATATGTAAGTGTCTAGAGACATTAATTTTTAACAACTTTACAGAGGTGTAGTTGATATTAAAAATTGTAACATATTTAACGTTACAACTGGATGGGTTTGAACATATCCATATAACTATGAAACCCTCCACAATCAAGGTAATCAATATATCCATCACCTCCAAAAGTTTCATTCTGCCACCCTCCTGCCATTTGTTTATGTATTTATCGTGGTAAGAACACTTAAAATGAGCTCTAGCATCTTAATTTTTAGCATACGATACAGTATTATTAACTGTAGGTACTATGTTGTCCAATAGATCTCTGGAATTTACTCATCTTGCATGACTGAAACTTGATACCTGTTGAAAAACTCCTTTCAGAATTCTGACCTAGGCAGGTCCTTGATAGGATCTCTATGAGAAGTATTGTATGGACTGAATGTGTCCCTCCCTCACACAAAAAATCATACATTGAAGCCTTCACCCCTAGTGAGTCTGTATTTGGAGATAGGGCTTTTACTATACACTTGATGTTAAATGGGATTAAATGAGGATTAGTGACTTTATAAATAGAGGAAGAGAGATCACTCTCACTCTCTCACTCCACCATTTAAGGACACAGTGACAAGGTAGCCATCTGCAGTCCAGGTAGCAAATTGCTGGCACCTTGATCTTGGATTTCCCAGCCTCCAGAATTGTGAGTAAATACATATCTGTTGTTTAAGCTATCCAGCCTGTGGTATGTTGTTACAGCAGCCTGAGCAGGCTCATACAGGTGTGTTGCCTCTGGTAATTAGTAAAGAGAACCCTTCCTCGCAGTACCCAGTGAACACTGGTGTCATTTTAAGAGAGTATCTACATTTTAAAATTCATTGTGTTTGTATGTTGAGAAAAAGATTTCCTAAAATTACATACAAACACATTGAAATTATTCTCTTGCTTAAAGGAAGCTGGTTATTTCTCTGAATTTTACTAATCCTTCCAAGGCCAGAGAGAGATTCATAGAAACAAAATCTTCTTATTGTAGTCTGAGTCAGGAAAACAATGCTATCAATACCCTTTCTCAAGGGAAAGATCTGGAACTTGGAGGTTTTTTCCAAGTCATCTACTAAAGAATAAGAGTATAGAATTGAAGACCTTCCATGAAAGTCTTGTCTCCTGAGCATTTTATACCAGAAAAGGCTTGGATAGAGTCCAGGGAAAAGTTTCAGATAGGAATTCTAGGTTCACATGGAAAGCAAACGTGCAAGCAATTTGAGGTTTGCACTTTGGAGGTCTTTATACTGCTTTCCCACGTCAATTTTAAAACAAACAGCTCTTTAAATTTACATTGAGCCTGATCCTGTCTTTTGTGGCCCCAAAGAGTACAAGTCTGCTGACAGGAGAGCAGCTTTACACACTGCTCGCAGTCTCCAGGGACCATCACAAAGTAAACCCAGCATTTCAGTTGCTCTTCAATAGCTGGGAATGAGAAGTGGGTTGGGTGGAAGGAATAAGCAGGTATTTGTCAAAGGGCCTGCGATGCAGCTTGTTTTTCTCTATAGGCAAAATAACAGTAATAGCATATCACCCCTGGGTAAAACGAATTTGGGGAGTGTAGGACAAACGTAAATACAGGGATTTACATCTACCGTGTAAACATTACAGAGCCATAGGTGTGGCTCACTGTAACGAGCGTGTGCATTCCAATGCTCCAGCTGCCATTCATTGACCTCCATCAGGGCTCTGTCGTCTCTTTTCGTAGGTTGGGCTAGCCTTTCACAGGGAAAAGGGATCAGATTTATCAGTCATCTTGTTGTACCGGTCTCTTTTTTTCAGGGGGTCCGATATTTGTCCCAAGAATTAAATCACAGTTAATGTTCATTCTCTTTAAAATCTTCTTAAACCCTAAGGTTCCCCACCAGCAGAGGGAAATCAGTGTTTCCAGAGGCACCCATTCTATTTGATCGTATTCTAACAGGACAATAAAAATTTCAATAGCCAATGTCGTTTTTCCTTAAAGCATTTTCAAACAGGAAACTGTGTCACTCATCAAAGAAAAACATTCTTTCTCTCATGGGCCACTGAGGATCATATAAATATCTTTGCATCTGCTCCAAAGGGTGGTCACTACTCACACCCTTGGCAAATGTTTTATTTGTGAGGAACTCTCAGAACAGTTCCCGGTATTTTCAGTGTGAGCTTTGTAGACATAACCTGCGAAAATATTTGCGCATGCGGGGATGTAGTATTCTAAAAACATGTTGCTTCGGCTAGACTCGATCTGCTTCAGCTGATATTTGGGGATATTTCTGTGCTCATTTAGCACTTCACTTGGCTACCAGAGACACTTCAAACTGTCCCTTAATTTAGGTGCCGTGTTAAAGCATAACATCTGAAGGAATAGCTTTCCCAACAGTTAGTGGCCCTTTCCAAATTAATTGGCATAAAGCATTTGTTTTGTTTTTGTACCAAGTTTTAATATTTATATAGCAGGACAGCTGCAGAAGTCTATTTTATTACAGTTCAGGAATAATTTATTTTGTTTGAATAGTAAGCATGTATGTAGGCAGCAAAGATCAAACATCTATATCACAGTTAAATGGTCTGTGGACAAATCACTCATCATGGCCCTCATCAAATAATATTTATTAAGCAGCTGTTTGAGTCATATAATAACTCTTATTTATTGAGGAAAACTATTTAGTTATCTTGTACTTATATATATTATTGCTTTTGTTATTTATTCTTGTACATTGTTTGCTACCAGAATTAGGCAGTCTTGTTTATGGGGTTACTTCTAGCAGCTGAATATCAAATGGGATAAATAGAGGGTCTGGCACAAATAATGCCCTTTTTTTATTACAAACTCTTTTATTATAAAATCATAAGCATGTAATTCTTTAACATAACAATATCACACTCAAGCACACCATATGACATTTTAGGTGAAATGTTCAAATTAAAACTATAAATTATTACACCCATATTATTACCCTACCAACCACACTCAAGCAGGCGGTACTTCTGCTGGACACTGTAACTTTAGAAGGTACTTTTTAAAGTAAAATACTATCTAGAAACTGCTAGTTTGTAGTTAAAATCAGAAGTAATATTTGCACTGAATTAAAACACAAGAATAAATAAAACTTTCAAGTTGTTTGAGGTTATATATTTGAAAGTACTGATGTTTATTAAAATAAAGTAGAGAAATAATAATATTATTTAGATTTTTAAAATATTTTAATTGGGGCTTGTTTTAGGTCAGACTGTTATAACAGAGTAGACTGAGGGGTTTATAAACAACAGACATTTCTCACGGTTCTAGAGTCTGGGAAGTCCAAAATCAAGATGCCGCTGGCACATTTGGTAACTGATTGACAGATGACCATCTTCATGCTGTGTCCTCACATGGAGGAAGTAGCTGGGGAACTCTGTGGTGTCTCTTATAGGGGCGCTAATCCCATTCAGTAACCTAATCAGCTATAAAGCCCCACCTCCTAATCCCATCACATTAGAAATTAGGATTTCAACAGATAAATTTGGGGGAGACACAAATATTTAATCTATAGCAAGACCTATAGAAAAGTTATATTTATTCTGTACCATATTCTATTAATGCACATAATTCCTTGTATTCGGTAATTTATAATTTCAAAAGGTTTTAGTTTCTATCTCCGAATTAGAATTTGTTAAATAATCCAAGTTATTTAAACCAAATCCAAAATTTTGGGTTTTATTTAACCATTTTAACTTACATTGCCTTTTAGTAAGTATTCAGTGAGTCCTTGAGATAAGATTTTATCAAAAGTTTTAAAATATACTGATGAAATTTTAGGAAAACAGTCTTCAGTGTAATTGTTCAAATAATGCTTCTATGGTTGCTACTTTTAAAAGTGAAATATTCCTTAATAAATCTCATCAGGGACCTCTGCAGTTGAGGTGCAAAGTTAAAATCAACAATATAGTACTCTGAACTTGACAGTGAAATTTTAGTGGATCAATCAACAGTGAAATATTTTCCTTATTATTCTTATATAAGTAGCATTATCTTTGACTTTGGGTTTTGTGACACAGATATTTCTTTCCATAAATTTATTTTCTAAAATTTGAAAACTTTGCCTTCAAATATTTAAAGAATATTTGAAAATGTATTAGAAAAATATTTATCTTCTACTAGCTTTTACATTTTAGGATTACTCTTAATATTTTCCGATAATTGTGTGATTACTAATTCTTTGAATTTTCCTGGTATTAATTTCCTAATGAAATACAGTGATATTTGTTAATTATCTCCATTTCATAAAGATCAGTATAAGTAAAATTGTTTTTGAGTTTAAAGCTCTATGTATTGTTTCAAATTTTAATGATTATGGGTCATTTCTATTATATAATAACACCACATTATAAAAGATGCTAATAAAAAATTACTTTGAGAATGCAATTGCTCTCTAGAAATGACACCTTATATTTAATCTTGTGTTAACATCATAGGCATAACATTTTTCTCTCTCACCCTCACGCAGGTAGGGATAATTTTAAAATAAGAGGCTACCTTCACACAGTAGAGGAAACAGCCCTGTGAACCTGCTTCCACATTTAGAAGTTCTATCAAGTACCAGCCAAATCCCTTATCATCTCTGAGTATCATGTTCCCTTTTTTTCATCGTTTAGGTTGGTATCTGGCAAATCATACCGTTGTCCAAGGAGAGGAAGAGCCCGTTAATCTCTGATGGGCTCAGCCTCATTCTAGGTTCCTCATGTGATGTGTGGGGCCCACATCTAGCTAAAGGTGGCCCTAATTGACAAGACTGGGCTTTTCGGTTACATGTTCACAGTGCCAGAGAATTAACTGTGCCTGGGAAATAAGCCCCCCAAACTAGCTTTAAAACTTCTTGCTCCCCAAACTTCTTTATAAGCTCTTTTCTGAAAAATTCTGCACTATATTTTTCTTCTAAAAATAAAAATGCTCCAACCAGGCTCCTAGTGACAGATGGGTTTCCGTTAAGCCCAAGGTTTTGCTTTGTATTGTATATGTTGTCTATATGTGGGAGGGTAGGGTTTGTTTTTTTTTTCATTTAAACAAAAGCTAGTGATGACTTCCTTTAAACTGTCCATGTGAAAATAAAGAGCTATAGTTTCAGCCTTCAAAAAAATGGGTCAGTAGTACAAATAAAACAACATATACACAAATAATTAGGAAAGTAAGAGAGTACAGTACCCAAGACAGGCAATAGGTCTGTGAAAAGGTTAAAGGAAGTGTGTTCACCTTGACAGTGCTAACTCTGACCTTTCTCCCATTGTCAGGATTCTGAGTCCTGACCAAGGTCACGAGTTTGCTGCCCAAGGAGCTTGGGTCCAAGAAGTGAAGGAATCAAGATTTTTCTCCTTAAAATATTAAGCTAATGAATTGGTGGATTCCCGGGGATCTTGGTTTTTGTCTTTCACATCATAGTTCTATAACTAGATGTGAGATATATCAGCACAAGCTTGAGCTTTCATCTATGTTAGAGTTATCACCCGTTAAAGACATTCCCTCACAGTCTTCTTGAATAACTCAACAGGAAATTCAAATCACCGGAAATGTAGTAGCTTATGACATTTGTTTTAATGAGATATATACAGTTCCTCAGGATCTATGAGATACATCTTATTTTCAATTTCTCGAAAGAAATTTAGTAGGTAATATTAAATTGATAAAGGACTTGGTTAATTAGAACCAACTTCTATGCAAGTCATTTTTCCAAGTCTAATAATTTTTCTTATCCTGAATCAATATGTATTTTATATATATCTATTCTATATCTATATCTATCTATCTATCTATCTATCCATCCATCCAATCAACTCTCAAATACCACTTCATGGATCAGTCTTAACTCCATCTGAATCATTTGAATTTCCTTTTAATTTAGGGTAATTCTGAGACACATTATTTTTTTTGAAGTAGGCACACACACAAAAAGGGCAATTTATAGAACTTTGTGTATACAACGTATTCCAGGGGTTGGAATGGTCATTAATTAATTCTCTTCTTTTTTTCCACAAAGCTTCAAAGAATAACTCCAAACTTAGGCTCTATGTAATTTCCATGGAATTTAATGAAATAAAGCATTCGGCAACATAAGGTAGTAATTATTTGTGAGAAAGATTATAAATTTTAAGAAATTAAAGAGCCATTTTAAAAGAATTTACATTATTAAATAAGGACACTTTTATAGACATCTCCAGCCTCTGAAGTCATGTCTAATTTTGACCTCTCCTTTGGAAAAATGATACATCTAATTCCAGATTGGATGAATCAAAGACATTTATTCAAATCTTAAACTATCTTGGAAGGTGTCAACTTGAGTTTTATCCAGCAATATCTTGTATAAACCTTGGAACTGTAATGGTAACTGAAGAGTTTACATTGACTTTACTCTTATGAACCATAAACATTTTCATGTATGTTTTGAGAAGTCATATGAATTTTAGTTGTTCTAGAATGTTTTGAGTTTTATTCTGTTGAAATGAGTAACATTAAAGACAAAAAGAAAGTCCAACTTGTGGTAAAAATTTAATTTTCTTTTTTTTACTTTGTAACTGAGATTTTTATGATCTTTACAAAGTATGGTAAGAATTGCAGTTGGACTAAGTAAGAAAAGAGCAAGAAATAAAATCACCTAGGAATAAGAAACTTGCTGTTACATATAATGCCAACAAGTTGATTAAAAAGAAAAAAATAGCATATCAGCTTAGAATGTATTCATAATATTAGAGAAAAACCATGGTTAATACCATTATAAACTTTGTGTGTATTTAAGCAAGTTAATTTTAAGAATAATTGTATAGTTATCTTAGAAATATGATATATTTAGCCTATATAAGTTATAGTGACATATGAAAGTAAATGCCTTTAAAGAACATTTCAAGAACAACCTAATTTGGTGTTTGAAAGGAAAATTGGTAGGGAGATAGCAATAATGATAAATTAGTTTTTTTATAACTCTGTTCTCTAGACCAATATTAATTTTCCTTTTCTTAATTTTTCAATGGCCAAAGAGAGCAAAGTGCTTTTTAATTTTCCTACTTGATTACTATATTACTCATGGATGTTTTTCAATTTCCAAAGTAAGAAAAAGAGGGAAGGGTTGTCAAAGAACATGCGTAAAGGACACATGGACAAAGCCAAAGGGGGTGGGATCGAGGGTGGGAGGTGGGGATGGCTGGGGTCGGGGGAGTGGTGGGGAGAAAAATGGAGACAACTGTACTTGAACAACAATAAAAAAAGAAAAAGAAAAAGAAAAAAAGAAAAGTTACTTTAAAAAATGTATGTGGTGCTTAAGTGTTAATATCACGATTTTACATCTAATATTAATAAATGAGTAGACAGGTCCAGGGAATTTAAGTATTATTAGTTGATACTTTTTTTAACTGGTCTAGATAAAGCCAAGCTAAAATATTCCCTTTTATAAGTAGAAAAATTTCACAATCGAGTCCATCTTCTCAACTCATTGTTTTAGGTTGAGTATGATAGTAATAATGAAAAATTGAATTTTTTCCACTCAATTACTATTAAAACTTATGTGACAAAAAACCCTGATAGTACAAATGCAAATGAACACCCAGGAGAAAATGACAGGTTGAAAGATTTTACGTAGTTTATATTTCTTTTTACCAATAGCTCACAGTACTGTGAATGACACGGATGTCCATATGGAAACAACTGAATGCATTCAAGGTCAAGGAGAAGGTTACCGGGGCATCGTCAATACCATTTGGAATGGAATTCCATGTCAGCGATGGGATTCCCAGTATCCTCACCAGCATGATATAACTCCTGAGAATTTCAAGTGCAAGTGAGTAAATTAGGCAGATATTATAAATTTCCAGTAAGTCCTGGGGAAATGAGGCAGGGTGGTTACCTTTTACTAATTTCTGTATTTGTGATCCTTAAATTTTAGTGCACCTAGGGATTATCAGGAGTTAAAAGGCAGATTAATCCACTGAGAGATTTTGATATTTGGACTTCAAATACACATTTTAACAAGCATGCTAGGTGACTCTAAATCAGATGATTGATGTGCTGTGCTTTGGGAAGCACAAATGCAGGTTTCTGATCACAGTTTTGCTCTTGCAGGTCTATTTAATAAACCTTTTAAAATTTTCATATTAAGTTTAGGGGAGATTAGATATTTTTTCTCCTACAAGAAGTGGAAAACCTTGATTTCAGCTGAAATGGTAAACTTATGCATTTTCAGCCTTGAAACAAAATTATTTTTAATATTTAAAGGAATATTTTTCTATTGTTTCTAAATTTTTTTTTAAAAAATGAGGCGGTAAAACAATTGCTCCCATGAATCAAGCCAAAGAAACTTCCCTTGAATATCAGCTACGTAGTTGTTGCATATGCCTTCTCCGCGGCTGCTTGTTTTCACCTCTTGACGTTGGTCGGACAGACACAGCCACAATGCCATGTGTTTTTAAATTGTTCACCTTGTTATGGGAAACATAAAATGTTGCTTTTAAAATTTATAACACACGTGTCACTCATAGTGGTTTTGCTGAAATAGCACCTATAAATAACATATATTGGCTTTATGTAATTGGATTTTAATAACAGAGCTTAGCATTTCAAGATGGAGAATTATGAGCACTAGTTGGCCCATCCACTGGAGAGGGGAGATATTTTATGGGGTTTTTTAAAGTTAAGTTAATGTATTTACTTAGATAGTAAATACTCATCTGTTATGAGTTTTTCATTATTTTATAAAAACAAATTTATAGTTGTCATTCTGGGTTTATTTCCCACCATTTTCTTCACAGCACTACGCTATTCCTGACCTGTGTGTTTCACACCAAGGAATAAACATGAAGTAGGGAAAGCAAAATGAAGGTTGGTTAAGAGGGACAAAGAAGAAAGTGGCAGTGCCATTCACACTTTGTTAACTTCTAATGACTGGAAATGCTCACGTGAGAGGTCTTGTATGTGCGAATACCCAATGAGCTTCAACTGTAAGAAAAGAAGAATAATTATAAAAATTTAATTCATGCATTTCACAAAAATTATCAAAGTTTAGCTGTTATTTGTTACCAGAATTTAAGCCATCCTTCCTTGATATAGTTGTTGGGTCAAGATAACCAAACTTACAAACCAAAAAGCAGAAAAGCAGCTGTGTTATAGAATGGATAAAATCTGATTCATTTTCCCCAGGATATTGGTGCATTTAGTATTTGTGGTCCAGCAGAGAATAGTGTGCTAGTCCACTGTCTCTGTATTAGACACTTTGCCTCAATACTGAGACCCCTTACAAATGACAGTTTTTAAAACTATAACTCAACTATAGTGCCTGTGATGAATCTACATAAATTATACAATGATTTATTTGTTTTAGCGATTGTAAACAGTTCTTTCATCGAGTGAAGGGAAAGATTTTAGGAAAAATATTTGGGCACACCTTGACTCTCAGTTTTGTTTAATCTAGATTAATGAGGTGCTTCTAGATGGATTTTGAAAG
Organism: Desmodus rotundus; assembly: GCF_022682495.2. Classification (NCBI taxonomy): domain Eukaryota; kingdom Metazoa; phylum Chordata; class Mammalia; order Chiroptera; family Phyllostomidae; genus Desmodus; species Desmodus rotundus. The sequence continues at coordinate 40,170,500 of NC_071392.1, forward strand.
TGGACCTAACCCAAGACTTTTGTTAGCCTTACATCTCTCTTTAATTATCTTGCCTTAAATTAACAATTCAAAATAATTTAACTAAGCTATTCTTTATCTAAAATTACAAATTTGTGTGAACTTTATGTAAATTTACATGCACATATTTTGTAATGACAAAAATTTTTGAAATGTAAGTATAAAGTGGTTTGAAAAATAATTTTTTTCCAGTTAATTTTATCATTTTATAAGAAGGCTAATAGCTTGAATATGGGCTATAACTTTGAAAACTTGCTATATTGTGGCCTTAATTATTGGCAGTCACTGTTCTTACAACCTTAAACAACAAAGTTTGTGTCAGGACCTATTTAGAACTAGATAAACTGTCACTTTTTGATTTTAGAACAAAACCCAAGCTTCTTCCTTTAAAAACTTCTGAGTTTCTAATGGTCAATTTAGGTGTTAATAAAATTATAGTATTTCTACTTGGATCTAAGTAATGTAAATGATATGGTTTCCAATAGATTTAATATAAATTTTTGTGAAGTTATTAGCCATGGATCTAAGAAAAAAAAGTACCAGCTTGCTTCAAATTAGAGATCATTTTCTAGCAAAGAAAATCATAAATTCAATATTTTATTTAAAATTAATCTTATATTAAGGTTCACATTAAAATCCTCTTACATACTGAAACTATTTGTATAGACTTTTTCCTTACCGAGAACTCTTAATACTTAATAAATCACTGGTAAAAGAAAGGATGTACATATACTACATCGACAACTTCTATAGTAAGGTTTCTATTTTATTTTATGAAAAAATTTATAAAGATTTGGGTAACTTCTCTAAATCGAGAAACAACTCCTATGAGGTTAAAATAAATACATAGATATGGCAAATTAAATAAATCAAGGAAATAGAATTCAAAGAAGAAATAGCTACAGGATTTTTGTGGCAAATGTTTGAATATATGAAACTGATTTTAAATGAGAGCAGTTAATGACTATTACTAACAGCCTTTCTTCTGCAGAATGATATGTGTTGTCGTGCATTATATATGAGCTATAAAAATGTAATAAATAACAGGTCAGTTTTTAAAACTTGAAACTGTTGAGAGTCCAATTCTTGAGAATAAGTGTGAGGAATGAAGTGGTACTCGTTTTCTCTTTCATGAAGGAATGGTGTTTTTCTGGAACTCCAAGCCTGTGAAAGACAAGGAATACCAACATCTGACAACATTTGTTTCAGTAATGGAGGCCGTGTTAGTTGTATATACTGAATTCTAAATTCTTAAAATTATCCTAAAACTAAAACTTAGAACTGTAGTTATAGACAGGCGCACCTTCTGGGGTTCTAGAGATGTAACAGAGCTGATCTCATCCGGGTAAGAACTGGGCAATTTACATTAACATGCTTATTCTCAATAGGGACCTAAGAGAAAATTATTGCCGAAATCCAGATGGGGCTGAGTCACCCTGGTGTTTCACCGCTGATCCAAACATCCGAGTTGGCTACTGCTCCCAGATTCCAAAATGTGACGTGTCAAGTGGACAAGGTAATAGTTGACATTTTGCAATGTGGGCATGATTAAATTCGGGGGAAATGGCTGAAGGGAGTTCACATTTTACAGCAGAAGACTTCCTTCTCATTGTACTGCTGTCGCTGAAGAGCAAATAAAGTTGACAAATCCGAAGTTGGGCTTACTTTTCATATTTATTTGCTCAGAACTTACTTATTTATTTGCATGTTCACCAGTGCCAGATGCAGTTCTAGGCACGGGAGATACACCAGGAATCAAAAAAAAATTCTCTGACACGATGGAACTAATTTCTAGTAAACAGAAAAGAAGAAGAAGAAACAAGAGGTGGGAGTAGTAAATTAACAAATGGTAGAGAGGAAAGTGTCCCAGTTAGAAGACAGGGGTTTTGCTACTTTATGTTTTGTTTTGAAAGATAGTACATATTAAGGGAACATTTAAAGAGTCCCTGAAAGAAGTGAGGGAGCAGCATGTGCTATATGCATTTATTTATAATAAAAGAGCATTCTAGGCAGAGAAAATCTGCAGTTGAAAATGGCATGAAATGGAAGACAGCTTGAAAACTTTAAAGGAAAGAAACAGCACATCATTTGGCTGTTACAGAATGAGCAAGATAGTAGCAGGAGATGAGGCTACAGAGCAATCGGGCTCAAATTGCATAGGCCTTGTAGGAACTGGAGGGATTTACACTTATATTATGGAAAACAGCAACACCACAACTCTGTTGTAGGGTTCTGAGAAGAGAAATTAAATGACCTGTCTGACTTAAATTTTAACGGGACAACTCTGGCTGCTTTATGGAAAATAGCCAAACTTCTGACAAGAGTCAAAACAAGGGAATCAATTGAGGGAGTTTTCCAGTAACTTAGGCATGAGATGAGAGCAATGTGGACCTGGGTGTGAGCAGTGGAGATGTTAAGTAGCTGGAGATGTTATGTAGAGGTGGGGTTTCGGATAGATCTCCATTATACTTGGAAACACAGATGCCATTGAAGACGTCAGGGACCAGTAGTAGAGGAAAGACAGATCGAAATAGGTTTAAAAAAGAAATCATTTGTCAAAGATTAATAATAATGCTGGGCTCTGGGCATTTATTACTATACAATAAATTGAGTTATAATTTTCAAATACTAATAGTTTTTCACATAAATTTAATTATGATGGTCATGGTCAGTCCTAAATCATCTTAAAAAGTCCAAGTCAAATTTAAAGCTTCACTTCATAGATTTAATGCCCTAGCCATACTCATCTACTTTTTTATTCCTTTCTCAGTGACATTTTTCATGAGCAACTCTGCAAAGAGTTCTAGAGAAAGAAGGATGAGTCCCTTTTCAGTCAATTTCTTTGTTCTTTGGCAGATTTTAAAGATAATTTGGAAAGGCAGTTAAAAATGATTAAGGGAGTTTTCTTACCAGCTGGATGTTTTGTTCCTATCTTTTAAACTGTTACTGATAATTTGTGATAATAGAGGCAAATGAGAACAATTGCTTTATAAGATTCTGGTGTATATTGAGATATTTTATGTATAGTACATATATATATTACTTACTAAAGGATCAGGTAATCTAAAATGAGTGTTTTGGATTTTAGAAGTTAAGTAGATGTTATTGCTTATCTGTTAAGTGCACAAAATAATAGACAAAGAAATTAATTTTATGGACTTTAAATAACTTGCTTAAATACTTAAATTAGCACAGCTGAGACTGAGTATAACTCTCCTTAAGATGATCTTTCTGTGTCTCCATCTTTCCTGTCTTTTATTAATACTTTAACAGTATATTGCATTAATTTTCTTTAATAATATACTGTACCTCATACATTGCAACAAAGTGCAGGCTCCATGGGGCAATTTGAAAATGCAGAAATCTTACGTAAGAGTAACAGTTAGCCAATTCAACATACTGTTGTGATATTTTAACATTGTTACGCTATTTTGTGATTTTGCCAAGGTAATGGTTTGCATTGTTTTATAGGGGATATGGATGCATGCACGGGGATAAACCCACACACAAACTAAAGGGTGTTGCTCATATCCTCTTCATGTAAGAGAAAATATAAATTACACATACCGATTGATGAGTTCCAAACTTTTTCTCAAATCTTGCAAAATCTCAATTAGCGTATGTACACTCTTCTAATTAGATATTAAATAACTGTTTAAAAATAAAAACTAAAGTTGCAGAATTTCTTTAAAAATGCTGATAAAACACAATGTATTAGATTATATGAGGTACACTTAAGACAGTAAACAGAACAAATTCACAGCTTTAAATATTTACATCAATATCATGAATAATGAAGAAAAGTCAGTGAAATTTTCAGCTCATAGAATTAGGGAGAGCCCTGGCTGGCTCAGTGGATTGAGGGCCCGACTGCGAACCATAATGTTGCTGGTTTGATTCCTAGTCTGGTGCCTGGGTTGCGAGGTATGTGAGAGACAATTGATTTCACCTCTCTCTCAAAATAAATAAATAAACTCTTAAAAAACAAGAACTGGGGAGAAAAGTAAACCAAAACCATTGTAAAAAAGACAGAAAGGGCAGATAAGGCAAAAGGAAAGTAATGAATTGTCGGGGGGCTTTAACGCAGCCCCCCAGTTCCGTCACGGATGAAGAAAAAGACTACCAAGACATGATCTGCTTGGGGAGGAAAGGTGGCCAATCTCTCAGAGGAGAAGGGCCTTGATCCTTTCCCTCCATGGGCTTTTATTAGGTTCATTCGCATAGGAATGCAGATAAAGCTCATCAATCACTGTCAGCCAGTAAGGATTAAACAATACAGGATTTACAGAGAACTTCAAGGGCTTAGTCTGAGCCAATCAGCTAGAGGGCCATAAAACTTTAGGCACCAGACTCATCTCAGGTCTGGACCCTTATCTTTTAAAGTGAGGGTACAGATTAAGTAGGTTTCACAGGAATATATGTATTTTCCTTAGGCCTGATTCCCCAGGGAATCCGCCCCTCCCAGCATGGGACTGCACCGCCCTCTGTCATTGCTTCAGGCTCAAGTCAGACAGGGAAGTAAAGCAGCCAAGAGATTAGGAGACTTCTTGCAGACAGAATGAGGACTCAGGCTATGTCAAAGCTGAGGGGCGAGGGTCCATCACCCCCTTTTGCCACAGCCCCCCGAGTCCTTCCCTGCGACCTTATCCCTGGTGACCAGAGCCTGTCTTAGGTTGATCCTCCCTTGAGGATTCTTACCCGTCATTGGCTAACTGGTCAAGCTCAGGGCCAAGCAGGGTGAAGTGGGCAGAGGTGGCACTTCTGCCAGGGAGATAGGCTTTGTCTCCCTAGTGGCTTATGGTCCCAACTCTGACTCAGCCTTAACCATAGGGGGTTACAGCCTCTGAAACCAGGCAGGGCGGTTCCCAACAATGAATAAATTATGGTTCTTTGAAAAAATTAATAAAATAAATACCACCAACTAACTGTCTCAATAAACAAATACATAAAATATATTTATTTTTAAATTATAAAATACATTTCAAATATGTAGTATATGTTTTATATGTTATGTAATTATAAAATACTGTTATCAGGGGAGATAACCATTGATGCAGGGAAATTAGAAAACATAAGAGATTACTTTATACAAACTCATGTAAAAAAACTTTGAAAATAAAAATGAAGTGGGTAATTTGCTAGGAAAATTCAAGTTATTTGAATTGCTACTGGTAGAGAAAAAAAACTTACCTAGACTTATTCCAAAAAAAAAAACATGAAAATTTATTACTGAACTATTTCAGCAATAACAGACCATGCCTGATAAATTCACAGATGAGATCATCTCAGCGCTGCATGATTCACCCCGTATCTTAAAAAATATAGTAAAACCTCCACGTTATTTCTATAATGGAATTACAATATTGATACTTAAACATAATAAAGACAGCACAGATATAGTTTCATCAACATTTTTTAATATTTACATATAGATCCTAATTACAATTTGAGTAAACAGTCCAATAAAGAAACCACCACTTAATTAATGGAGAAACACTAAGGCACTCTTAATAAGGTTAAAAAATAAAATAAAAAAAGAATGTATGCTATCTCCTTTATTATTTAGCATTGTAAATACGGTATTGTATTTTTCTTTAACTTTATATTGGAGATATTATACAATTAGATAAGAAAGCATATTGATTGAGTAAAAAGCAAAAGACCTTTCTTTATGCAAATGATATAAAAATAATATACCTGGAAAATTGAATTTAAATAATAAAAAATTTACTGAGGTAGTGAGATATACCATTGATATACAGATATGAATTGCATTATATATAAGCTTGATGATCTAATTCAATAGAAAACGACATCTATACTAGCAACAAAACTGATGGAAACTTAGGAATATATTTAGAAATGTACAAAATATATGTAATAAAAATTTTAAACCACTGAAAGCCACTGACATGTACTTTAACATGTAGGAAAACATTCCTTGCCCTTAATATGAGACCCCAATGCCATAAATACATAAATTATGCCTAGGCTAATTTATAAACTTGACATTAATAAATAGATCAACAAGTCTTTTTTTTAAATACCAATCCAAGTGGTTATAAAGTGGTCTTGGAAGAACAGATAACAAACACAATAAAATATGAGATTGCAAAAACTATGATAAAACTCTGCATGTGCTAATATGCAGTAATTTTCTGTGATATTGTTAACTTAAAATTAAGTGAGACACTAAAATATATATTTGGTATTCTTTTATTCATAAATAACGGGTCTTACTACTACTATAAAAGACATTATAATACATATGTAGAATATATACAAATAACTTGTATATTTATAGTATAAATGTATCTATGTGTGTATGTTACATATATACATGTGTACATTTTCACTGTTAACTTATTCCTGATCAAATTATTAAATTATTGATTTATAAATTTTATTGAGATTTGTACCTTTTATTTATTATAATCACAGAGCAGAATTAAAACCTGTGATAATCTAGTATGGTTTACAAAGTTCAATAGTAAAATTCACAGTTCTTATTCATACAAAACTTCAGGATAGTACTTTTTAAAATATGCAGTATTATTTCCAAATATGGAATAGTGTTTCTTCTGAAATGTAGCAGTGAAACTTACATATTTGGATGAACTTGAATTCTTTTTATGATTTAAAAAATTAAGAATATGAACATATACCAATGTTTACTAGAACACAAATTGCACAATAGAAAAAAAAATAAAAAATAAAAACACAGGGTTTGCCTTGGGTGGAGGGCACACAGTGCAATATAAAGATCTTGTATCATAGAAGTGTACACTTGAAACCTGCATGATACCATTAACCAATGCACCCCAATAAATTTAATAAAAATGTAAAAAAACATATGGGATATGATGAAAGACCCAGGAGCCAGTTTAAAGTGGCTTCTGTTGGCTAATTTTGGAAAAAGTTGAGCATCAAAATGAACAACAGGAATAGATTACATATCCCACTGAATAAAAAGAGAACTCATGAGTCCATATTTATATCACTCCATCTGGGACTAGCATTAGTATCACCATCACTACCCTACCACCAGTACTACTACTGGTACTAGTAATGTTACTGAACCAAAACAGACATACAAACAAACAGGGTTGCAGCTGCCTGTCACCGCAAAAGCCAACCTCATGAGGTGGGTGCTGATGCAAAAGGAAAAAGGTTTCTCTGGATGCTGAGCCATTTTGGAGAATGGCAGACTCATGTCTTGAGGCTCAAATCCAGCTGTCCTCATCAAGACCAGAACAAAAGGCATTGCCTAGAGTTTCTCCTCCATTTTAAAGAATGATCCTTTGGAGCCCGAGGTAGCAAGCTAAAGTGGTCAGCCAGGTAGCTTAGCTTATTCCCAGCTGCTGACTGGCTTCAGGCTCCCTCTTGGAGACTGCGTGTGGGGCCAGTGTGGCCATGGCCATGTGACTGCTAGGTCACTGGCCTGTGGAGAGGACAGGCCAGTGCACTGTCCCAAGCAGGGAACAAGAAGCAAGAGAGATTCTTTGTTTCCCTGAGGCTATATCCGTTTTGGGTGTGGGAGAGGCCAGATACTTTCTCAGAAAGACCAATTAACTTCCTACACGTTCTGTGCTTTGGGTGAGTCCACTACCCAACCAATCCCTTCACAGGCCGCTTTGGTCCTGCACCTCCCCTACCACCATTCTGACTTCTAGGGTACATGTGCCTGCCTTCATGTAGTCCCACCCTCAATCTGGTACCAGAAGGGCTGGGGCAAGAGCTTGCCCCTTTATCCAATTACCTTTCTAGCTTTTGGCATACTGGTGGGGAGGAGATCCTATCCATTCATCCTTGTCGCCCTTAGCCTGCTGGATCCCCATCCATTCATCATTCCAGGTTTCCAGTGGGTGCTTGGGCCCTGTGCATTCATATTTCCAGCTTTCAGCAGGCTCAGTGTAATAACCTTCCCCTGACCCCACCAGTCTGGGGGCTGCCTAGCTTCCCTGCCCTGGATCTTGGGGCCAGAGTAGCTGTGGTGGCTTGGGGATAACACTCTACTACAGCATGGACCAACCACTGCTCCCACTGGGGGAGGTCCCACCCTGCAATTTGTGGTGTTCAACAGCTGAGATGCTGTTATCAGCCCAGCCTCCAGGCTCCTCACCCCACCCACAGAGGTGTACCCTCTCCTCCCTGCAGCTCCGCACAGTCTGCCCAGCATGAGGCATGTCAGCCCCCTGAAAAGGAGCAGGTGGAGGGTATGGGTCGTCTACTGGTAATAATAACACCTAAATAGAAGGAGCAAGGGAAAAGGAAAAACTCATTTATAAGAAGAATGACAACTACTAAAGAAAGAAATGTAGGAAATGAAAAAAATAACTAATTTAAAACCAGCATAGTACTGATTCATGCAAAATTAAATTAAGTATGCCTAAGCTGTTTTGTAACTATTGTTTGGCAATAGATACTTACTCAGTTTCAAGGACCCAACAATTTTTTGCTGTTGTTACATAAAAAGAGAAGTTTTTTCCTTTACACCAATTAACCAAGTAACCAAACTCACCACCAATAACGAAAAAAACTTACATCATGTGACATAAAATATATAAAGCTCTGAAAAGGACAAAATATCACTTATGCAATATTCCTGTCTTTGACTTGATTTTATTCATGAAAAATTAAAAAGATGAAATGATATTAAAGCACATTTGCAAAACAGCTATCTTGGGTGACTCAAATGTCAATTTCATGACAGAGAAAATCAAAATGCAACAAACGTGATGAGTATATGAGTATTCATTAGGTCATTCTTTTCTGTGGAGTAAAATTTTTCAGAAGAAAATGTTGAGAAATATATATGTCATTCTAAAAACTCTCATATTAAGTGTCCTTAAAAGCCATCTATTTAATTTTTTTGATTTTTTTAAAAATATGTAATTTATGACATAAACATCTCATTTTAAATGAAAAGGCATTTTGGCTGAGCATAACTTAATTTGTGCAGATTTTAGAGGGATTTAATTTTATGTTGATTTTTGTGAATTTATATTTTTGTAAAAACTGCTTTTGTACTCCACGTCCTAGTTCTACTATCTTCTTTTCCACATATTTATGTTTAGATTGTTACCGTGGGAATGGCAAAAATTACATGGGCAATTTATCCAAAACACGATCTGGACTAACGTGTTCTATGTGGGACAAGAACATGGAGGACTTACACCGGTGCGTAAATTCCTTTCTCTCAGTGTGTAGTGTGCAATGATAGCAGGTAGGCGTGCTCAGGTAAGTACACTGCTGTTTCTTTTCACTACTTCTGTATGATCATAAGCTAACAAACACATTAGATTGATCATTCATGTAGCAAACTTTTAAATAAGAATTCAAGCCAGCCCATATTCATTTAGCGTTTACTGTATGTTCTGCTCTGATAGGTGCCATAGAGAACATTAACAGAAAGCGAGCATACATTTTGGCTCCATTTTTAAGGAGGATATGGTCATATTGAGAAAATTGTTATATAACTTGATAAGATAGTGTATAATCAAGTGACAAATCTCATGTTTCATGGAGTGCATTTTATTATTATGTTCTCATAATTAATTAATTGTTAGTATTCACAAAACTCAATTCATTATTATTTTCATGTAAATACATACCTTAATATTCAACCAATTACTCAAAGCTTAGAAGGACTGAATTCCTTGTGTAGCCTTACTTTGACATATAAAATTTTCTATAATTCAAGGAATATATACATAATTGGAAAAAATCTGTATATTTTACAGAAGTTGGTATTTTGACATTGGACATATTCTCAGAAAAATAAGTTATCTTCAGTTTAACCCTAGCAATAGTGCTAGTGTGTTTAAAATTACAATATAATTATGACATAGTTGTGACATAAAATCATTTTTTAGTAAATATCCCCAAAATATGTACTGGAGTAAAAGGTAAAAGTTTAGTGCCGTTTGATCAAGTTCCTGGTTGCTCTGTATGAGTCCTCATTGTACCTGACCGTTCTAATCCTTTGTAGAAGCTATGTCTACATATGGGAATAAGAATTTCGGGACTCAGAGAAGCTGAGTCATTTTGCCTCCAGTCCCACTTTAACTTTACAGCCTTTATTCTCTTCCAAAATGTACTCACTAGTGGATGATTTGATTTCAATTGATTTACTTCACAAGCAGTGATACTTTTAAAGTAGTGCTCTCTAATGTAAATATGCAGTTCACATCTGTAAGCAGCACATGTACTTTTAAGTTTTCTAACAGCTACATTTAATGAAGTAAAAATAAAAAGGAAAGTTTGTTTTTATTAATATATTTTTATCTAAACCTTTTTTCATTTTAATATGTATTCAACATAAAATTATTAATGAGATCTTTTACATTTTTACATCAGAGTTTCAAAATCTTGTGTATACTTAAAATTATAGCACTATTCAACTTGCCCTAGTCACATACCAATTTCTCAGTCACCACAGGTACCCAGAGGCAACTCTACTGGACATAGCAGCTCTAGGACTTCAGGCGTAAGCAGAATTCTGTCCTCACATATTTCACATTCTAGTGTGTGATGCCAAAACCCGGCAAATGCCAGTACCATATTATAAAAATCATGAAAATAGCATATTTTATGCTGTGGGAATGCAAGGAAGCGCCACTGAAGCCTTTGCTTAGGAAGATTTCCTGGAGGAAGGGACACTAGCTGGGGCATAGGTGATAAATAAAAACTGGTAAAAGGGAATATAAGAGGAAGAGTCCATCAGACAGAATAAATACTTGTGCAAAAGACTGAAGATTGAATGTTTGAAAATCAGAAGTAATTTGGGTAGGGTTGAAACAGCATAATTTGGCCACTGTCCACAGACAAGGAGTTCTCCAGTAAGACCATAAAGAGGTCTGTAAGCTGTGTTAAGAAGTTTAGATTTTATCCTAAGAATTCAAAGGATTCATTAAAGAATTTTAAGCAAGAATTGGATGATTAAAATTAAAGGCTGATTTCAGCATTGCTATTTTTAAACTCACTTTTAGAAATACAATGGGGTGGATCTGGTTCTTACGGACGGACTTGTGAGAGACAATGGCACCAGCTCTGCCTTCAGCGATGTCTCCTCAGGAGGTTCACGTTATTAGGGTAGAAGTATTTACTCCACAGAAATCAGCAGGGATGACATGTAAAGACTCCCCTCAGACATACCTCAGAGCACCAGATTTTAAACATTTAGCAGCAAACCACTGGAAATATGTGACATGTTCATTTAAGTATTGCAGTGGTTATAACTACTTTGTGTTTAGGTTTACTTTTGGACATAGATAAAAGTCATTTGGAAATAATTTGTAGGAAATTGATGGATGATTAAGTTGCACAGCTCCATTTAGGTTATAGACATAAATCCCAGAATCTGATATGTAGTAAGTGTTATATGTGCTTGCTGATGTTACTGCTCCAGGAAGTGAACCTGAGTTTGAAAAGATGATCGGAGTCTCCATGTCCCAGCTCTTCCCAATGTTTTTAAATGACTTAGGAATTACATTCAAACAGAGTAATGATTAATAATCCAAAACGAATCCAGTTAGGCGCATAGTTTTTATGACTTGGTTAAGATGGCCATGTGGAATTTGACAATGATATTCAAGTAAATATAAATATTGATGTAATATGAGCATATTGATGTTATATGACGTTATATGTGGTCTTATAAAATAATATACAGTATTTCTGCTTTTCCTTTGTGATAATTTTAGTGAAGTTATAAAATATGAAAGACCAAAGTGTTACTCAGTTATCTGTCAAAAAGTTGTTTTGTAACTATGACCAGTGATATTTTTGAATTTAACTATTTCATTAGCACCTTATTGTTAATTTTTCAATGTTTCTTCTTGTACACTGGCATAGTGATTTTGGTAGTGATGCTTCATATGTTTCTTCTTGATCTTCTTTGTCATCTGCTCATTTTCTGGCAATGTTTCTCCATTTCTGTGCACAGGTATATTATCACCTTGCCACTGTAATTATTAAAGAGAAGGAAAATCACAAAAACTTTCATCACTTTATCTATGCTAATTATGCAGCCCTATTCTGTATTCCTGAGTGAGAGAACATGCTTCCAAACTACAAGAATAACAAAATAAATCTCAAACAAAATAGCCAAAATTCATACCAGTTAAAGCTTGCACTGTAACTATTATGAAAGTTGTGTACTAGGATTATATCTTCTTGGTGACATTTTGTTTTTCTTGGACAAAATGAGCATCTTGTGATGTCCAGAGTTTGTTTATGCAGGCATATCTTCTGGGAACCAGATGCTAGTAAGCTGAATAAGAATTACTGCCGGAATCCTGATGATGATGCCCACGGTCCCTGGTGTTACACAGGGAATCCTCTCATTCCCTGGGATTATTGCCCTATTTCTCGTTGTAAGTACATTTAATGATCTTTTTCAGGTGACATATTTTAAATGTACTGCATCTTCTCAAAACCGATACCTTAATGAGAAGTGAAAATAACATGGGAGGCCTGCATCTGATCCCCAAATGAGAATGTACTCCAGACAGCAACACACACACTTACACTCATGTACACAAACACACCCACACAACTTTATCCATCTTTCATCTAGACAAGGAGACGTTCTGCTGACCTTTTAAAGATTTTCCTTTCTCAGAAGGTCTCATTTGTAATCCAGAAGCAATAATGGGCCGTGTGCTGGGTACATCTTGTGGGAGGCTGTCCTGTGCATAGTAAGATGTTCAGTCACGGCCCCAGCCTCAGTCTGGGGATGTCAATAGTACCGTTAATCCCTGCAGCCATGACAATCGAAAATGCTTCCAGACATTGCCGGACGTTCCCTCGGAGCGGGGCGGGATACCCTCACTGAGAACCGTTGATGTAGCATAAGATATATTGAGTTGGAAATGCATCCTCAACCTGTTATTGAGTGAAAAAGCCTCACTATAAAACTGTATAGTAGCAAGAGGCCATTGTGCTATACTACATTATCTCACAGCTCTGTGTTTATAGCAAACATCTTTAAACACTGTTAAACTACCTTTTTGTTTAAAAAGGACATGCTTTTATACATTTAGGAAGAGTCTGTTTTAAGAATGTATTTCTTGTGAGACAAGCCAGTGACAAGAACCTTTAAAATAACAGCAAAAGCACCTGCTTTAAGAACAGGTATTAGATTGAAGAAATGATGTTTGCTTTAAAACATGAAATATAAATACAAGTCTATGTTTTTACTTAATAAATGTACAATCGAAAGGATAATTTTTCACCTTAAGCGGGAACATTAGTCATGTTTCATGAAATTTTAGCATAAAATGGCTAAGAGTATATCTCTAATTAAGAGTTGGATCCTCCCAATTTATTTTTAATAAAGAAATTCTTTATAATAATAAACAAACATCTTATATTTTTTGCAAATAAATACTATTTATTTTATTACATTTTATTTCATCAGGTATCATCATTACCTTTCAAATTAATTAGTGTTTCCCTAGTGTTCTATTTTTCCCATAGTAGGGTTTCCATAGGTTCTGAAAATGTTTTTCTACAGAAAATGTCTTTCAACTTTTAACACTAAAACAAACAAGCAAACAAACTTACTTCTCTGGCCTACAAAGTTTAAAAATGGTTAAAGAATTATTTTTTCTAAATATTAGTTTTACCTCATGGAACTCCTTTGTGAAGTTTCTGCGATTAAGAGTAATAAAGGCTAGGAGAATATCCAATGATCCTGGAAGGAGGAAAAAAATAGTCAATGATCTGGCTTATAAAACACATACGAATGCTTTCCCTATAGAATTCCAGATTTGTAAAAATCACATTAGCTTAATTATAGCACATAGAATGTTCTTGTAGGATCTCTGGGAACTGTGCTTTGGATTATAAACCTATCTGACGCAGGACCCTAATAATTTAAAGGTTTTAAAACATATTTTCAACTAACATTTAAAAAAAAAAAGTTGTAATGTGCTTTTGAAAGATTCAGGGTGTTGCTAGTATTTGATTAAATGCTATTGCAGGTATCTCATTTTTATTTCAATGTGTTCTGCACATTAATTTTTTAAAAATATTTTTACACTGTCATTTTTCTAACTCATATTTATAGCCAGGACTTATTTATGTTTAACACTGGTGAAAGGCTAATAAAATTTATCTTTAGAACATTTGAGGTCTTGTTTATTTAACTGCAGAGATTATATAAATCATTTTCACACTATATATTTGTAATATTACAAAACATGTAGAGGTTTTTATGACTTTAAAAATATTTAAAAATAATATTTAACATATATTTTAAGGATGTAAAATATGCAAAAACTGTAGAAATGTTAATACATTTGTCTATACACATACACATTCAATATAGCTTAGAAAATTCTTAGGTTTTACCAACTGAGAGTGTCGTGGTTAAGAGCTTTAACTCTGACTTCTTAGGTAAGAATTCCAGCTCTATCACTATCAGTGCCTGGGGCAAGTTACTTCCACCCTACTTTTTATTTATTTACTCATTTATTAACAATTTAAAATTGAGCTACTATCGTGTGCAAAGCCCTATGTAACATGTAACATGCTCGGTACACAACAACATAAATACTGTTTCTTACCTTTAAATAGTTTTCAGTGTAGAAAGGGGACATTTGTGTAAAAAATTGTAAATGTAATCATTTAATAAATACATGTTAATATTAAAGTATGTAATGAGGATGGAGACATAGATGTCTGCCTAGAGAAATAAATGATGTTCATAAGGTTTTGAGCCTGAGTCAAAACCTTAAGGATTATTAAAAGATTTGTTTTCAGCAACAGTTTACACTTGATCCTGAGGCCACATAAATACACACACACACAATTCCTGCTCTTCCACAGATACAACTTTTATCATTCACGTTTCTGTTCTTCAAGTGTAAGTTGAATCAATACAAAATCAGATGTGTATCATATTTATTTTTTCATATTTGTGTAGTGTGGTGGAGATAGTGGGGAAGAAGTAAAAGAGGGAAATTGAAAAAGAGGGCAATTGAAAAGAGGGTAAAATGGAAAAGACCTAGGGAGCCGTTTTTCAAACATTTTGCTCAAAGTGTACAACAGAAGAACCTGGAATGCTTTTTTAAAAATTCGTAGTCTAGCCTTCAGTCCAGAATCTCTGGAAATCTGATCTTGATTGGAATTTCAGCTTATTCTAAAGTGTGAGAAATCTTGGCATGGAGGAAACTATGTATGTATATATATATTCTCAATTATTAATTAATATTGTATCAATAACATTAACTGTTAATCATTAATAATGATTAAAGTCCATAATTTACTATGTCTACAAATTTTAAAAATTTGAATAGTTTAGTAAGGTTCAATAATAAACACTATACTGACCTATTAACTTGATGCTTAGAAATAGGAAATTTGATATGCAATTTTAGTCTTTCTTATCAGGGCAACATAAGAAATACATGTCTAGTTTTTTATTTTATAATTTCTAAGTAATTGACTTGAGTGGAAAAACCAATATCCTTGATGTTTTAATGACCCACAGTCAGCCTCAGTCCTTATTTGTACTATAAACTAAAACCTTGACCTCAGCCTACTCTAAGATAAAACCCTCCCCTAAGATAACTAAAAGGAAAGAGAAATAATGAAATTTATATGTTTGCCTTTTCCCTTATTCATTTAAAATACTTTAAATGAATACGTATTCATTTAAAGTAAGATCTGGTAAATGAACTTAAGTAAAAACTCTTTAGCATGTATTAATTCTCTTGAGATTTTTGATAAATAGCAATCAAATTTGCATGTATTAAAAAGAAATCCAGAAGCCATTAATCCTTTGTTGACAGTTTATTTGAGCTTAGGGTATTTCCAGAGATTAACAACCAGCTGGGTCCAAACAGTGCCTGACTAAACTCTATGTCATCAATTCTGAACAGTGGGACATTAAACTACAGGAAATGTCTTGTGTCTCATTCATTACTACATAAGTATTCTCAAGTCCTGGCATCTTCCAAGCCTTTCTCTTTATAGCAGTTAAGCACCGGGAGGGAGGCTATGAAAAAGAAGTAAGCTATGAGGTTTTAGTTAGAATTAATTTCTAGTTTCTAGTGTTCTCTTCTTTCCATATTTTTTACTACCATCTGGAAAAATGAATCTTTGAAATATTCTAACAAAACAAAATCATATTCTGTTATCCCTTTTTCTCCATTGATGATGTCATTGTCTGTCTTCTAGAATTCTTAAAATTTTCTGAAACATACAAAGTTTCAATTATCCTCAACCATATTTTTAAAAATATAATTTTCAGAATAAATATAAATGGGCCAAATTACAGTAAAAACATAGTTTAGCTATATGAATGGCCCAAGCAAGCAATGATGAGCATTAGTGCTACTCAATTGGAATGTTCCTTTTGTACAGTGTTTAGAATGAGGCAGCTTCTTGATGCTGGTAGGGAGCCTCCACCATTATAAAACAGGCTTTTCTCACATCACACACCACTAGTAGGCACATACCTTCAATATTGTCCAGTAAAATGACACATAATTACTCCAAAGAGAACAACTGCACTTTATCTTTGAATAGAATGTCTAGAATTTTAGTAAAGTTGTTGGACAACTTCAAGTGCACCAACATTCATATTCATAGGGGTGCCTGCCAGAAGGAGTAGAGAAAGAGTGAGAAATTAGAAATTTATTTGAAAAAATAATGAAAGAAAACTGACCTAATTTGGTGAAGGAAATAGACATGCAAGTCCAGGAAGCACAGAGAGTCCCAAACAGATACATAATAATTAAAATGCCAAAGGTTAAAGACAAAGAGAGAATCTTAAAACCAACAAGAGAAAAACAGTTAGTTACCTATAGAGGAGTTCCCATAAGACTGTCAGCTGATTTCTCAAAAGAAACTTTGCAAGATAGAAGGGATTGGAAAGAAATATTTAAAGTTAGGAAAAGCAGAGACCTATAGTCAAGATGCTCTACCCAGCAAAGCTATCATTTAGAATCGAAGGGCAAATAAAGAGCTTCTCAGACAAGAAAAAATCTAAAGGAGTTCATTATCACCAAACCGTCATTATATGAAATGTTAAAGAGACTTATTTAAGGAAAAGAAAAAGATCTAAAATATGAACAAAAATGGCAATAAACATCTATCAACAATTAAATCTAAAAAAACAAACTAAGCAAACAAGAAGAACAGAGACAAAATCATGAATACAGAGAAGGTTTTGATGGTTGCCAGATGGGAAGAGAGAGTGGGGGAATGGGTGAAGAGGTGAGGGGATTAGGAAGTACAAATTGGTAGTTACAGAATAGTCGTGGGCATGTAAAATATAGGATAGCAAATGGAGTAGCCAAAGAACTTATGCGCATGACCCGTGAATATGAACAATGGTGTGGGGATTGCCTGAGGGAATCAGGGGGCTGGGTAGAGGGGAGCAAAGGGGGAAAATTGGGATAACTGTAATAGCATAATCAATAAAATATAGTTAATAAATAATTTTAGTAAATTATCCAGTTCATGGATATTTCAATTTCAATATATAGCTTTGGGTCTAGATAACAGAAATATGTATGTATGAATTATGTATATATGTATATACTTACTTTTACAGGTGAAGGTGATACCACACCTACAATAGTCAATTTAGACCGTAAGTAATATTTGGTATATTTGAGTCTCTATGTGTCAGAAATAATGTCATTACTTTATTCATAGCAAAATCTTATCAGTATATCAACTTCCATCATAAAAATATAAGTTAATCTATTTTCACTTATTTTTTTTGATGTGCATATGTAATGGGGTTACAAAGGTAACTGCATAGTAAATATCTAAATTCAATTCTCTATCAGGAAATTTAAGATATTATATTTATCTTTAAACAAGCATTTATATTGCTTTTAATTCTGGGCAAAATGTACATAGGGACCTTTACTCTCCTTTTAAATTAAGTAGAGATGCAAACCTCAGAAGGGATGAAGCCAGAAGGCTGGAGACTTGTGTAGTATCTCTGTCCCACTCTATCTTTAAAGCTCTTTGCCTGCTCTACTAGGCAAAAGAGGACACAGCCTGAGAGGTTCAGGTAATCCTTATTTAAGAAAATCTGTTGAGAGCTACTTGTTTTCAATTTTCACATCTTTTTTGAGCTAAAGGAAGTACTTGTGTTTTGATTGAAGAGGCAGACCACCCATTTTGTCCCAGGCTGAAGAAGCCGTTGGAAATCAATTTTAGACCATGGACAATACTGGAAAGAACAAGGCAGAGAACAAAGAGGAGGGGCAGGAAAAAGTTTACTTCAAAGAATTCTCTATTACGTCATTAAGATATAATTACTAGATTAATGATTAGAGTAATACTAATGATTAGAATAATAATAAATAGAATGTTGGTAACCTGTTTCAAAATGGCTCTGCATTCTCTGTACAATTTCAAGTAATAAACCCAATATATACTTTTTAATTTTTTGTTTCACTCAGGCTATTGATTTCCATTGACATTTAGAAATAACCACTATGAATGACATTGTTTCATTTATGTTGAGGTGAGTGAGGGAAACGCAATTACTGAAAGGCCTGAAGAACTTGGACTTGGAGCTGGGTGAGGAAAGCCTCTGTCACTGTCATGGCAATGCCGTTGACCTTGAGGCCATTAGTTTCTCTGTGCTACCAGTGTAGCTAAGATGAGAATAACAAACATTTTGGGCCTGATCTGGCCCTTTAGTCATAATATTTTTCCCCAAAATGTTCTTTTGACCCAATTACAATAGTTACATTTGTCTAGTTACCATGGCATTTAAGAAAGCTAAGAGGCAGAGTATTTAAAAATGTTTTGTCAAAATGTTATGTTTGGTCCTCTTTTTAGATCCTGTAATATCTTGTGCCAAAACAAAACAATTGCGAGTTGTAAATGGAATTCCAACACGAACAAATGTAGGATGGATGGTTAGTTTGAAACACAGGTAATTATTAATAGACACAAATCATATGTGTTTGGCTTATTTGCGAAAGGTGTATTCCCAGCAGTATGGCCGGATGAGGGCCTGCAGGCTGTGCCATCCACATGGGCACCCACGAGAGGGGGGCGCTATAGAGGAGACGGATGACATCCCACGTGCCAAGCAGCCCTAGATTTTGCAATTTGTGCCTCCAGAGACAGTGCCTTTTACATGTTCACAAAGGTCCCATATGTGTTGACATTATCCATAATTACAAGTGGCACTTCAGTGCTGATTAAGCAAAAGACAACTACACAGAGAACTTACTGATACCCTGATATCACCAAACTAGTTATAATGCCTATGATATTAATTTCCCAATTGAAGATATTTTGACTTTATTTTTAACATGCCTATGCATAATCATATCGGAAACTTTATTTGTTTAATATTTTTATTTTTATTGTCATGCCAATGAGAATGGCAATATTTTAAATTCTAGAATAGTTTACCATTAAGAGAAACATTAACAAACAATAGTGATGGTTGAATGGTTCTGCTGGTATAATATTTAGTGTAGATAAAATTTCTTGACATATCTATTTCTCAGTACTCTTAATGAATGGATTGTTCTATGCAAAATCACTTTACAAAGTATACTGTTATAAAAAATTAATCTTAGTAATTCTGTTGTAAGAGTTTAATATTGAAAATGAGAGCTAACTTAAAATCTGACCTTAAAACTTTCTACATACTACATATATTATACCATATGGTAATTAGAATGTTAAGATATTTTTGTCAGTATCTCTCTCTACTGGAACCTCATCAAGCAACAAACCCCAAAATACAGCTGAATTCTAACCACATTTTCTCTTGTTTTCAGGACGCCTTATGTTTCCCTTCCAAGCTTTGTGCTGTTTTTCCCACTGCGTGTTGCAGCTTTCTTCCTCCATATGTTAGGCCTAGAGCATCCTTCTCATCCTTCAAATACCACCTCAGATATCTCCTCTTTGGGAAACCTTCTGTGTTCCTTTAAGTATAGCCTCCTAGACTACAGGAAGAAAGCCTATCTTTTACTCTCGTTGAATTACAGTGATATTAAAATAGAAGAGAGACAACTTCAAACTGAAGTTCTTCTATGAATAAGTTCTTAGGAAACGGAATTCTCTGATATATATCATAGAGAAGGTGGCCTAAAGTTCTCTTTTAGTATCTTTCTTTTGAGGAGTAAATGGTCATATTTTTATAAATATGTATGTTGATAATTATGGTGTATCTGTCCTAGGTATGTAGTACTTAAATAGAATTTTGACACTAACCAGAATATTAAAGCTAATCGTGCAATATGAAGATTTAATGAAGACTGTCAAATTTGAGGGGAGTGTCTCATTCTATTTATTGTAAAAAATGTCTCAGGAATCCATATCTCTAAATTAATTAGTGATTCTTTGCAAATTTCTTAACTCCCGAGAAACAGAAGTATGCACTTCTGAATTTATCGTTACCCATAGACTACACGGATGCTCCTTTGGAAGTTTCCATGGAGAAGCAGGTGACGCTGCTTTTCATTAGATCAGTGTGCTATAAACTTTTAGGAAAAAATACATTTTTCTTCTAAATCCAAGTTTTTAGTAACAACAGCTGTTTAGTTATTCTTCCAAAACACATACTGAGAGGAATAGAAATTAAAAGTCGGTATATACTCTTATCTTCCTGTGTGGTACAGGCCATAAATAACCATGGTCTTAGTCTGGGAATCTTCTTCTATTACTCTCTCAAGCACTGAACATCTGTACACTTTGGAAATGTAAATTGTGAAAAGTTGTACTTTTTTATTATCTGCCAAGAATAATGGATTTACAGAGTTTGGATGTCAGCAAATAAATCTACTAGTGTCTATTATGTTCCACAAATATCTTATAATTTACTAGATGATATGTCTTGAAAAAATGTCTATTTAATTTTATAAATGAAATAATATATTGCTGGCCTTAAGCTGAACAAACAAATATACTCTGTTACATTTTAGTTAATACACCAGAACTAAATGAGGGCAATGAAAGAAGAAAACGGTGTACAAATTTTATATATGGCTACTACCACATGAATTTAAATAAACACTCAAATTTACACTTTTCATAATCAAACACTGAATAGGTTTACGTTGTTTTCATCGTTCATATTTTTGTTCATTCTAATTATCCCATATTTGTAGCACAGACTTTCTCTCACAAGGAATGGATCTTGGTATGTAGTGACAGGGTTCTTTACATAAAAACAAAGTTGATTTCATAAAATTGTAATCACATGATGTAAATCACATAATCTAATGCTACAATCACCAAATAGCTTTCTGATAAAGGATTACTCATTTTATTCTAGTAGGGTTAATTTCTACATTTTTCTCTGAAATGCATTTTTTAAACAAATGTAGCTATCGGTTTTGCATTAATTGGCAGCCAACCTTCCTGCACAGATGTTACTTGTTTCCCTTCCCTCTCTCTCATAGAAATAAACATATCTGCGGAGGATCATTGATAAAGGAAAGTTGGATCCTTACTGCAAGACAGTGTTTCCCTTCTCGGTAAAGTGTTTCTGAAACCAATTATTTGTTTTAAGTATTTAAAAATATGTGTGGCTTCCACTTAGCTTTTAAGTTTAGTGTGTGTATTTATTTAACAGATTCACCAGCATGGGGTGAACAAACTAATTTTTTTATAGATTTAGCTAACAAAACTTTCTTTGACTTAATTGATATTTACTAACTGGGTACTATTTCTATTCACCCAGGGGAACATTTTCTGGAAATATGTCAATTATTTTACTCCAACCTCTTGCAATCTATATTTCTAGATAGAAGTTATTTATTTTTTAATTATCAAAAACTTTCTCTCAATTACACTTCTACTTTCTTATGTAGAGCCAGCCTTAGAATCATCCTGGGAATAATTTTCAATGAAAATTAGCTTAAGGAAAAGATATGGAGGCAGCATTTGTAAGCTAACTTTCTGAGTCTCCTCAAGGTCACTCTGGCTTTGTTAGTACAAATCGTCAACCCCCATTAATAAATGAAACATATACACAGCTCAGATAAAAAGGAAACTTTGTAGTAAAATTATAATTTATGTAATATGCTTTACCTGAAAAAAATTTTCTCCCTAGCAAGCATAATCAAATTTTTTTTCAAACAAACATTTAGATTTTCAGTAATTTATAGGTTCCTCCTGCTTATATGTGCTCGTAGCTCTCAGAATTTTGCATAACAAAAGTGTTTCTCTTTATTATACATTGAATCAAAATGTAAATTTAGGTGATTTTCTGCCCTTATAAGCTACAATAACAATACATATGAATAATATTACACAATTTAAAATTATATTTTACATTTTGGTTTTTCTACTTAGAAACAAAGACTTGAAAGACTATGAAGTTTGGCTTGGAATTCATGATGTCCATGGAAGAGGAGACGAGAAGCACAAGCAGGTTCTAAATGTTTCCCAGGTGGTGTATGGGCCAGAAGGATCGGATCTGGTGTTACTGAAGCTTGCTAGGTTAGTTCCTGTAGAAGGCTTTGTATCTTTAACCTAGACTGGAGTTGCTGAAGCTCTTTCCGCCATGGCTATTTCTTTTCTCTCATATGCATTTATTATATGTTGGGAACTGCCCTGCCTGGTTTCAGAGGCAAAACATGTGTTGTGTTTTTTATATATATGTATACAAATACACATATATACATATATGTACACATATACATATATACACATAAATACACACACAGAGAAGTATTTTCAAATTTTTCAAAAGTGAATAAATGACATTGGGCCAACAGTCTGACCCACCTACTCTAAGACCAAGGCTTAGTGAGCAATTAGTTATTTTATAATTTTATCAGGTAAAATATTGATTTAAAAATAAAAATAGCAGTGCCCATTTATTCTTACATATTAGCAAATAACTCATTTTCTACCACTTACTGCAGATTTCCACGTTATACATTAAACATTCCCTTTTCTTCTTTAAGAAACCTGACTTTTTATTCTCTCAAAATGTCATATTAAATATTAACACTACATTTCAGTGTATTAATTTTGTGTCGAATCCAATCAAGAGTACTACCATTATATTTTCTCTTTCTAGACCTGCTGTCCTGGATGATTTTGTCAGCACAATTGATTTACCTAATTATGGGTGCACAATTCCTGAAAAAACCACTTGCAGTGTTTATGGCTGGGGCTACACTGGATGTAAGCTACTTTTAAAAAGATAAGGCAAAATAATATTTATTGTATTAAATAAAATAGTATTTATTTATTTTATTTTTTTCACCTTACCCTGAACTTATTAACTGTACATTTTTTGCACTATTTTAGTGATCAACTCTGATGGCCTATTACGAGTAGCACATCTGTATATCATGGGGAATGAGAAATGCAGCCAATACCATCAAGGAAAAGTGATTCTGAATGAATCTGAAATATGTGCCGGAGTTGAAAATATTGCAGCAGGACCATGTGAGGTAACACGGGTATATGTGAAGAATAGCATAGTTTTTCATGTGAATTTCTTGTCTATTTTTCTCCAGTAAAGATCACTGTACACCAACATGTTCCGAGAGTGAGCAATTGGGGAAGATAACCCTGTATTATCCCTGTACATTTCTTTTAACTAAACACAGATACAATCCATGTTTCATTAGCAGTAAACTATAATGACATTTGTCTTAAAAAAAACCCCACAAAACCCCCAAACAACCCAAAAAAACCACCCTAACAAAATAATAGAGCAAGAATTCTAAAGGAAGCTGTCCTAATTAGAAGTATCTAACAGGAGTTTGATACAATAGCTTTAGTTGCTCTAATCTTTTTCTAAATTTATCTGATCCTCCCAAATTCCTCCTAAATGAACTACATTGATAATATTAAGAAGTACCTGCCTAGTTTTAAACTTTTAAATGGGTTTTTAGTTAAGATGTTGAGTGCGTGTGCCTGTCTGTGTGTTTTAACAAACTTTATTTTGAAAAACCAAAAGGTCAAAGTCTGTGACTTTAAGAGCTTGGACATTGTAATTTGTTAGGCAACTGTTCTTCCAGCTTGGCCGTGTTCCTAACCCAGTTTTACATAGACAAGCTGTTATTTTAGATGTATTTTGAATGTAAGAAACATGCTCTTCAAGCCTGGGAACTGTGGAATTGTAGGATATTGTGTGTAGTAAAGCATAGAATGAGTTCAATACTAGTGAAATGTCTTTTGACATGTAGGAAATGTCCTAAATATGAGCATTAATATGTTAGAAATGCATGTGTTATGTATATTGCTCCAAGATTTATTCCTGAAAATAAAACATTCACTAAGTTAAAGCATTCTTAGAACTGCTTAAAATGATGTGGTTAGAAACAGATTATGTATTTAAAACCATTTTTAAATTTGTTGGTGTTTCCAGTAGATCACTAGTACCGTATTCATTATAAAACGTGAAAATCTGCTAGAAGTAATTTTCTTTCCTCCTTCCCTCCCTCCCACCCTTCCTCCTTCCCCCTTCCTTCCCTTAAGAGCCCTGCAAGCACGAAGTCTGAGCTAGACCCAGTCTTCGTGACCATCTAGGAAGCTACGCACTTATTCCAGCTTTAGTGCCATTACTAAAAATGCTTTGGCAACTACTCTTCAGGAATAGCCCGAACCTGGTTTATTGTCTATACATTCTTAGATTCCTAACTGTAGCATTGAAGTATTTATCACATTATCACATATCTGTTACTTTTATTCATATGGACAAGACTTGACTTCAAGTTGATTCTACCACTTCTCAAAGATGCAGTTATCTTCCAGAATGTTTTTTTTGCATCAGCTATTTTTAAAACAGGCAGTAAAATCACTGATACCACTGAAATCTAAACTCTTAAAAAATAAATCTCCTGAATGTTTATATAATAGCAATAGCACCACATTTAGAAAAAGTTTCCCAAAGTGAATTGCTCTGAAGAGATTATATCAGTAATTACTGATGCTTTTATTTAAAAATCAAATTTATCAATTCATGGGGCACCATTTAAGTAGTCTCTTAGAATCAATTATTTTTCCTTACTGTCTTATATTCTGCTTTACCCCTGCCTTGATTTTCCCCATCATAGGAGGTTCATAGCTCTCCTCTTTGCACCTGTGTTACAGAAATAAATTTTGCAGTAGTTTAATTCTATCTCATCCCATCACTCTTGGGGGGAATTTAGATTTGGCCAAACACTCTTCTTTACACCAGAATGCCAAAGACAGTTATCACAATCCAAAAAGGCCACACGGAGCACAAAAGCGATGCAACACTTTCATGATTATATACAACGATATGTGTATATAAGGTGGGGCAAAGACTAGGTGTACAATTGTGAGGACATAAAACAGTTTATTCTTGTGTTGTTGTTTATTAACTATTGTATTATTTGTCATATGAACAACTGTTTATGTGTGTGTAAAAATGTGCACACAAAACAATCTATTCATCCTCCTATCATCTATATGCATATCTGATGATGTAACAGGATTACTGCACAAAAAATGCCATAAAGTCATGGGCTGCCTTCTACAATGGAGGTATAAAAACTAAATGTAACTCTACCAACTACTAATACCAACAGTAAGTGCAAAAACACTCCTTTTTTATACCTCAAGAAGCAGTTTCTAAAGAGTAAATAGGATTATTTTTATCAACTACATATGTTTTAAAAAATATTTTATTTATTTATTTTTAGAGAGAGGGGAAGGGAAGGAGAAAGAGAGGGTGAGAACCATCAATGTGTGGTTGCCTTTCACATGCCCCCTACTGGGGGCATGACTTGGGTCGCAAAAACCAGTCATGTACTCTGACTGGGAATCGAACCAGCAACCCTCTGGCTCACAGGCCCGTGCTCAATCCACTGAGCTATGCCAGCCAGGGCTAGAACATCAATTTTATGTGTCACAGTTATTCTCTTTTTTTGTTTATATGTACCTTTGAGATATAAAACTATATAGAAAATGTTAATGAATTATTCATTTTTAATTCCAAAAATAATACTTTGTTGTTGTCATTGTTATATGTCTTCTTCCTAGGGGGATTATGGTGGCCCACTTGTCTGTGAACAACATAAAATGAGAATGGTCCTTGGTGTCATTGTTCCTGGTCGTGGATGTGCCATTGCAAATCGTCCTGGTATTTTTGTCCGGGTAGCATATTATGCAAAATGGATACACAAAATTATATTAACGTATAAGGTACCACAGTCGTAGCTGATGTAACTGTGTCTGAAGCTTCCGTCAGTACAACTCTCTTTCACCTGAAGATTCAGAGAACATGGAATTAAAATGTCACTTAAAACAGTCCTAAGACAACTACTTGAGTGTCATGTTTGTTAAGATACTCATTAATATTTATGGGTGTTTCTGTTGTTTTGTATGTCAATGTTATTTCGTAAATGTTGAAGTGAATTAAGGTACATGCAAGTGTAGTAACATATCTCCTGAAGATACTTGAATGGAATAAAAAAATGCAAAGGTTTAATTGTTGGATGATAAAAGATTTAATGGAAAAATCAATTAATCTCTCTACGCTGCTTTCCAAGGTTAGTTTCTTAATAATGAATAAACCATACGTTAAACATTATTTTAACCTCATGAGAACAATTTACACCTTGTTTCTTTAAATCATAACTCAATATTAAATTATATTACCTTTTATATGCCATACATTATCTCATTTGCCTCTCCTTACCGTGTGTCCTGTATTACTGATACACACACTTGTTGTAAGAACATGTATCCATACACACAAGCCCAGGTGCACGTGTGCATGCACTAGAGTTCAAACTGTGGTGTATCTAACGTAGCCCTTAAATACTCTCAAAGTGTACACTTGTAGTTTTTTTCTTAAGGGGAAAAAATAGAAATTTCTAAAGGCTGGTAGAAATATTAAGGAAAGGTACAAGATAGAAATGACTAACTCTACCTAATATGTGATCTGCAGATGACCTCTGCTGGTTGGCATTTAAAGTGTGCTCATGACCCAGAGTGAAAGAACACCTAATCTACATGATTATTCAATACATATAATTATCTTCCTGGTTATTTTAGGTCTTTTCTAATTCTTAAAGGGAAGAGGGTAATATGTGTTTTAGTATCATTTCTTTCTTCCAAATTTAGGGCCACTTTTTTAATACAAGACATTTTTAGATTTATTTTCCTAAAATATTTTTAAAGTTTTGAGATAAGTATGTAATTCGAAGTTTAAAAGTATTTTAGTCTTTAAAATTATTTAAGTAAGTTACCTCTAAGATGTGCTGGGATCAGCTTCTATCTATCCCTCTTTAATTTTTAAAAATTATTTCAGAGGAAAATTTCCACGTCTCCAAAGATTTGCAAATGGCCCTTTTTCAAATTATGTATTAAAGTATATATTAAAGAAAAAATTAGAATCCCTTTTTACTTGAAAGTCTTTTAGCCTAATAAAAATTTACTCAAGTAGAGAAAATAATGTAAAAGGAAGGAAAGAAAATGGTGTCGAAACTCTGCATTCATTTACTTTTTAAAAAGTAGAGTTGAATCTGCTGATGAGATAGCTTATCATGATATCTTCATTTTTATCTTCACTTTACAAAGATCTTTCCTGTAGCATGGGAAATATTCATTCGAATTTTGTATTCTATATGATAATAATGAAATGATCACATTGCTTTATTTGTAGTGATTAGCTACAGATCATGTGTTTGTCAAGAAATGAGATAAGGAGTAATAGGATAGGTTCTGAATTTTTACAAAATCTTCCCAGACAAAAGCCCTTCAGAAATAATTATTTAAATGGCTCCAATCCAGTATTCCCACTCCTCTAACTGGTTTCTCTTAAATGATCTTTATTAAGGCTAGGGATTGTCTTAAGGGGTAAAAACGCCAACATCAACAAACCATCAGACATGGTACACAAGCTAGTTCTTCCTTAGGGAATTTTCCTATGTGATAGAGGGAGCTGGGTGGGAGTGACAGTAAAGCCAAGACGAACAACACCCGTGCTGTTTCAGGTGGTAGGACAGGGTATAATGATGTCTTTTTCTCTGGTGAATGATACTATTGCCTGGGCATTCTTTTCTTAATAAACTACAAAAAAATGGAATATCCAGTTTATCCAGAAATCCATTTTATTTTGAGTCATGGACAAAACAATCTTAAATTAGAACTTTTCAATGCTATTTTTGTTTTGGCTGTTTGAATAATGGTTACATGTTATTATAATTATGGACATTTTCTTATGTCTACCAGGAATAGTGATGTAAAATTAAAATATTTGCCATAATGCCTCTGCCGTGCAGAAGGGATGATAATCCTCTTGTATACTTCTTTATTTTTATTGTAAAATATGTACTGTCTTTTACCTATTTGCTGTGGGCAGGTCCTCAGTAAAATGGTTTATATTGAATCAATCTCTAGTATTAACAGGCTCTTGCTTGCTATCTAAGTGTTTCAAACTATGGGAAAAGTGAGACACTGGAAGGCAAGAAAAATAACAGTAATGGTATGTGATAGCAAAATTCTGTTTCACTTATTCCTGTGAATATTTCCTGTTGGTACCAATGGTACTGTACAAAGTGAATGTTATAGCCACAACATTCTCTTGAAAAATAACACTGTCAAGAAGTGAAAAATTTCTGTTAGGCATTTTCTTGTTATTTTGAAACATTTTTAAAAAGAAATACTAGTTTTGTAATGTAGAGATCATGATGTAAGTAATTTTAATAAACTCTCATCCTGAAAAACTTAAAATTCACATATTGAGTTTTAAAAATTGATGACTTTAAAACAATTATGCCCCATATTTATACACAAACTCATTTGAGAAATAAAATTAATTTGCAAAAAAGACATAGTCTTTGTGTGAATAAATTACTTTGAATAGTTAAGTCCAAAAATAAGTTATCTTTCAACATTCAACTAAATTCTGAACTAAGAATTTACTAATACAAAAAAAAAGTTTAAATTATCTGGCACTTATAAATCTTGACAGTGTAATTTTGAGTAGATTCATTTCCATTTGCACAGAAAGTTTCTGTCTGTAGGAAACCGAAAGAATACTGTGGACGTTATGACTGTTGTGTGTAATGGGAAATTGATAAGCTGCCTACTCAGTGGTATAGCGGGATGCTGACCCAGAAAGGGAACACTGTGGTTATGACGTGTATATGAAGTTAATGTAGTTAATAAAATTATTATTTTTATAGCCATGATCATATTATTATTATTATTAATAAAATATTTTACAAACATGCTCTTTTGCTCTTATTACTATTGTATACATGGATGTATCTGCATCTGCTCTAGGGCTTAATGCAGAAAACAACAACAATGATTTTACTGACAGAAATATAATTTGTTGCAAGCAATGCCATATAACTTGTTTATGGAACAAAGACAAAAGTTATTATTTTATTCCAGCATCTATCCGTGGCAGTATCCGTGGTCTTCAGTAAACCAATAATCTCTTTGCACTTCAATTTTTCCCACTGTGAAATATAATTATTTAGTCATTCTTCATATTTGCTAGAATGGCATTATGATGTAATTTGCTAATTTCTACAAAATATTGTCATGAATGATCACCTAAATTTCTTTACTATATTACTATAATTATAAAGGTAATTAGAAATGGTTCAATAATCAATTTAGAGTGTATGTTCAAAACACGCATTAAAGTTAGAATAAATATGAACCAGGTGGGGTCACTTAACTCAAATTGGGAGCAAGATTGAAAGAACTAATTGATCAAAGCAAAAAGGGCTCTGTGACTCCACTGATTATTTCGAGTTGTACTATACTGCCTCCCCCCCAAAAGGGTTGCTCTAATTTTTCTGGCATAGGTATTTATCTCAAGTGATTGTTAATGTATCTAATTCTAGTGTCTATGATACGATATCTGATCTTCTTAGTGATTTTAATCCAAGAATATATGCACTTATTAATTTCTGGTGTTAGTTTCTGGTATTAAAGTATTTCAAACACACATACTAATTTCAAATAATACACACAAAATTTAGGTTTTCCTAAATTTTGACTTTTCCCCTCTTTTTTCTGAGAATTCCATTCCATTTTAAACCTATATTCTGTTATGTTAAGTACAAAAGTCCAAGAAATCTTCCTTAAAAGAAAACATTTGAACGGGGTTCTCAGTGAAGTGAGAGAGCAAGTAGTGTAAATATCTGGGATCTGATAAATAAAACTGGGACAATATTTTTGTTAGTTTCTTAACATAGATTATTTATTTATTCCTACAAATTGCAATGCTTTAATTAGTCACCATTTGTCAGTATCCTGAAGATAATTACCTTGGTTTGCATTTTCTCAGTGTTTTAGTCCAGGATTTTCATCGTCATCCTGTTTCATTATTTTCCTATACAGGCACCAAATTTAATCTATACAATCTACATAAATTCACCAAATTTTGTGTAAAATTCAGATTACAAGTCTTGTTCTAGCAGTCTAGTTTTTTTCTTTTACCTTACATTTACAAATATCTCCATTGTATGTGTTGTTTAGGAAAGCTGAAATTTAAAAGTAACTTTAAGATAAAAATAACATTTGTAATAATTGAGTAAAGTTTACAGAAGTACGAAGAATACGTTATTGTCTACATCACACCTAAGCAAAAAAGAAAATACTGGATAAAAGACACTTTCACTTTATGTAATTCAAAAGAAGGGTGAGATTATAGCTTATTTATAAGTATACTTATGTTTTTAAAAAGTGAACAACATCAAGCAAAACAAAAGCTATCAATTTAACATATTATCTAACTCCAAACTGACTTTGGACCTTCATCTCTTCCAAATACTCCTCCACACTCATCACTTTACTTTCGTTGGGAGCATTACTTCCCATCTAAACGTCATGCCTGTTTTCAAACAGTCCCTGTGAACATCGAGATTTTCATTAACTTCTCAAAACCTCCAAATGCCAGGTAATTTCCCCTGTGAATCCAGTTTCAGCATCCTTATCTAGAAATCATCCCTTCCTCTGCCTACTGCTGGGTTTGCTGAAGCTTCCTGTTCCCTTGTGATAACAATCTGCCTATGACTACACGAGATTAATTTTGTTTGGTTTTGCTTTGTATTTAATATGCAATCTACGTCCATCCTGTGTGAGCTTCTTGGAAACAACAGCAATGTCTGGCTTTAATATTTATATATTCTTTATTTTGCACAGTGTTTCACACAATGATAACATGTATTTTATAATTCTATAATCTACCATCTTTTTTGAAGGCTCATCAGTGTAACCCAGAGATTTGTAATTTTTGTAGAAATTGCACAACTCTTATTGACGTTTAAGAATTTCAGAGTTTGGGGAGGAGGTTCTGGCCAAGATGGAGGCATAGGTAGAAATGCTTTGCTTCCTCAAACTCCCAACCAAAAGAAGAATAACAACCAATTTAAAAGCCATAAACAACCAAAAGTGCCTGAAATCGAACTGCACGGAACTCTGACAACCAAGGAGTTAAAGAAACATTCACCCGTACTGGTAGAAGGGGCCGAGATGGGAGACAGGCAGCTGAGTGGAGAGGATGTGTGTGGCAAGGCGGAGGACCTTGCTGGCTGAATGGGAAACTAAAGGCTCAAAGCTAGCTCTAAAATCCTGGGACGAGGGGCCTGTGGGAGGTTGCCTTGGTGGAAGAAACTCCTAGTCTCACAAGAGAGGTCATTGGAAAGTGGGGCTAGAGCAGAGCACAGGAGCCGCATTGTTCCCTCTCTGACCTCTCCCCCACAGACAGCAGCACAACTCAGCAAAGAGGGTTGCACAGCCCCAGTGAATACCTACGGCCTCATCCCCTCACAACATAACAGGTCCACCAAGATAAAGAAATATGGCCCAAATGAAAGAACAGATCAAAACTCCAGAAAAAGAGCTAAGCAACAAGGAGATAGACAATTTATCTGATGTAGAGCTCAAAACACTGGTAATCAGGATGGTCACAGAACTGATTGAGCCCTGTTGCAAAATGAAGGAAGAAATGAAGGCTACCCAAAGTGAAATAAAGCAAAATATATAGGAAACCAACAGTGAAGGAAAGGAAAGTGGGGCTCAAATCAATGATTTGCAACAAAGGGAAGAAATAAACATGCAACCAGAAAAAATGAAGAGACAAGAATTCAAAAAAATGAGGAGAGGCTTAGGAACCTCTGGGACAACTTTAAATGCTCCAACATCTGAATATAGGGTGCCAGAAGGAGAAGGGGAAGAGCAAGAAATTGAGAACTTATTTGAATAATTAATGAAGGAAAACTTCCCCAATCTGGTGAAGGAAATAGGCTTCCACGAAGTCCAAGAAGCCCAGAGAGTCCCAAAGAAACTGGACCCAATCAGGAACACAACAAGGCACATCATCATTAAGTTACGGAAGATGAAAAAAAGAGAATCTTAAAAGCAGCAAGAGGAAAGGAGAGAGTTGCTTACAAAGGAGTTCCCATAAGGCTACCAGCTGATTTCTTAAAAGAAACCTTGCAGGCAAGAAGAGGCTGAAAAGAAGTATTCCAAGTCATGAAAGGCAAGGACCTCCATCCAAGATGACTCTATCTAGCAAAACTTTCATTTAGAATGGAAGGGCAGATAAAGTGCTTCCCACATAAGGTCAAGTTAAAGGAGTTCATCATCTCCAAGCCCTTATTATATGAAATGTTAAAGCAACTTATCTAAGAAATAGGAGAAGATCAAAAACTATAAACAGTTAAATGACGACAAACTCACAACTATCAACAAATGAACCTAAAAAACTAAAACTAAGCAAACAACTAGAACAGGAACAGAACCAGGGAAGTGGAGATCACATGGAGGATTTTCAGTGGGGAGGGGGAGGGGAAGAATGGGGGGGAAAGGCACAGGGAATAAGAAGCATAATTGCTAGGCATAAAATAGATGGGGAGATGTTAACAATGGTATAGGAAACAGAGAAGCCAAGAACTTACACGTATAACCCATCTACATGAACTAAGTAAGGGAGGGGGAATGCTGGAGGTTTGGGGAGTATGGGGGGAGGGGGGACAAAAAGGGCAGAAAAAATTGGGAAAACTGTAATAGTATAATCAATAAAATATACGTAAAAAAGAAAAACAACAAAAGAGTTTTGTATTTAATGGTATTATTTAGATTTGAATTAAGTGGGACTATCTTTGGTGGTTTATTGTATTTCATGCACTAGATCATGCAGCTAGAAAAGAGAAAGTATTGACTTAAAGAGATTATGCATTTATATTTATAAACGTGGTTCTTAGAAATAAAAATGGAAGACTAGATTTTAGTTTGTTAATGGATACAAGTGTTTACTGCATGCTACCTAATATGATTTCGATTATGTTGGTGAACAATTCCTGTGTGTCTTGTGTGAAGTATTGATGTCATAACACTGAGGGGAAAAGTCATGTCAATTATTGCAAAAAAGTTCTGAGTCAACAATACTCCACTCACTGAAAGTATGTCATCTGCTGTGCATTGAGAAGTTTCGCAATATCGTTACTCAATTAGCAAAAGGTTTTCATTTGATGACTTTTATTAACTGAGAAAAGTCAACTTGAGTAACATGTTGCAACGAAATGAAGTGGAGAAAAGGCAGATAGATTTTCAAATTATTATTTTTCATGTGTTTCTAAAGCTTTACAAAGATATTGTCCAGTTTTCAGACCTCTGATTTTTAGGCGACTAAAATCCAAATGCAGTGGTATTTTAGTTTCTTTTTTTATATATTTTATTTATTTATTTTTAGAGAAGGGGAGGGAGGGAGGGAGGAAGAGAAACATCAATGTGTGGTTGCCTCTCGCACGTCTTCTACTGGGAACCTGGCCAGCAACCCAGGCAGGTGCCCTAGACTGGGAATCAAACCTGCAATATTTTGGTTCGTAGGCCGGCACTCAACCCACTTAGCCACACCAGCCAGGGAAAATGCAGAGATATTTTAGAATATATGACTATATTCTAAAAAACAAAGACTTTCTATCCTATCAAAGAAAAATAACAAATAATTTAGTAAGTTGAAATTTGATATGGAATTACAAAAGTGACTAAAGATTTCAAGGTAGAGATGAGAAGTTGCAAGTATGACTTAATATCTTTCTTTGGTTGTTCAGAGCCATTATAAGAGAAAATTCTCAAATCCTTCTGGTCAAGAGAATAACAATTTGGGGAAAAATAAGATTGATATTTGAGTCAGATAGTTTGGGTACCAGGCAGAACTTCATAATTCTGGAGGCTACACAATATGTAAATGAATAAGAAAACTCAAAGAATACTATGGACATTTCTTAAAATAGGAAATATTTCTTCAATGACTTAGGAAAGCTTTACCTAAACTTGTCTCTTGTAGAACTGAATTCTGCAGGATTCTTAAAAGTTGTGCTGAGAACAAAACATGCAGGGCTTGAATAAATTTTAGAAACGCTGAAATGCATCACACAGGTCACTTGGCTGAAGACTTGTCAAGGGCCTTGGATGTTCACGTATATTTTGAAGCTCCATGAGGGAGTATGATATGGCATATTCCTTAAATTTACTGTACTTAGAATTGTGGAGACAATATTTGCACATTTAGCACTAGAGTTCTACTAAGTGCAGTCCTGGAAAACTTAATTTACACATTTATTTTCTGAATGGGAGGCGGTAGTACAACATAGTTAGGGATTCTTATTATCTTTTATAACCTACAGTAATTTTTCCTCTCTACAAAAACATCTCCCAGCAACCTTTTCATTTGGTAAATTTTCCCAGATCAATTTTCTTTTTTACATGAATTATTCCTTTATACTCAGTTCGAATAAATTTTGGACATTTAGGAGGAGCTGAGTCATATTTTTCTTGACATATGTGTACCATCTGCTTGACCTCGCAAGGCATATCATTAATATAAAAGCAAAATTATAACACCAAAATATAAAGGTGATACTATTTACTATCTAAAGCTAAAAGAAAAAAAGGTACAATATAGCATAATTTTTTTTCATCATACTAGCCTTCACAATATCCCATTATCTGAAATCTTCAGCTTTGGAAAGTTCATGGGTGAACTAAAGGGAAAAAAGACAAAGATTATAAAATAAAAAATATAGGAAAGAAGAAGAAAAAAACCTGGTGGGATTTGGAAAAACTCTCCCGTAGATGTTTAAATGTCCCCAGAAGTCAACAAAAAGATCTAAGCCATTATTTATTAGCCTCTTTTTTTTTTTCCTTAGGGACAATCATTTGTACAACGTGAGGCAAAAGTAGGTTTACAGTTGTGAGGAAACACAGACTTTAGTCTTGTATTGTTATTTGTTAATTATTATTTTACACACGAACAACTGTACACCTACTTTTGCCCCACCCTGTATTAAAAAGTAAAATTTCAGGGCCACAATCAGATGAAAACCATAGAAAATAAATATAGGAGAATTTCATTAGCAAATATTCCCATTCTTACTCTAGATTTTGGAAATACTTATTTGAACTCCTTACAAATACCTAAATGTTCCTTTATGCAGCATGAATCTGTCATGTAAATAAAATACTGAAAATTATAGCAATACTTCTTCTAAGTATTATAATAATATTATCTTGTTACTCCCCATATAAGCCTACTACATAAGAGAGATCTGTATGCTAGGGATTTCTCTTAAAATTTATGAATAAATCTGAATACAGTTTTCCTCCTCATTCACAGTTTCGCTTCCCGTGGTTTCAGCTACCCAAAGTCAACTGAGGTCTGAAAATGTTAAATGAAAATTCTAGAAATAAATAATTTATCAGTTTTAAATTTTGAACCATTCTGAATAGCATGATGAAATCTTGCACCATCCTGCTCCACGCCCCCAGGACGTGACACCCCCTTTGCTCCAGTGCAGCCGTTGTCTGTGCTCGCGGAGGAATTAGCCACTGAGTAGCCATCTTGATTTTAGATTGACTGTGGGGTGTTGCGGTGCTGCTGTTCAGTGACCCTTATTTTACTGACAATGGCCTTAAACGCAAGCGGCGTGATGCTGATAATTAAGATATGCTAGAGAGAAACTGTGAAGTGCTCTCTTTAAGTAAAAAAGTGAAATCTCTTGATTTAATAAGGAAAGAAAAAAATGTTATATTTAGCTTGCTAAGATCTATGGTAAGAATGGATTTTCTATCTGTAAAATTGTGAAGAAGAAAGAAATTTGTGCTTGTTTTGTTGTCACCCCCCAAACTGTGGACGTTGCAGCCACAGTGCATTGACAATTGCTCAGTTAAATGAAAGGGACATTAAACTTTATCATAGATATGCACGTTTAGGGAAAAAACCATTATTGTACAGATGGGGTTCTCTCCTATTACGGTTTCAGACTGTAGTTGGGAAGAAGGTTTAAAAGTTT
Organism: Desmodus rotundus; assembly: GCF_022682495.2. Taxonomy (NCBI): domain Eukaryota; kingdom Metazoa; phylum Chordata; class Mammalia; order Chiroptera; family Phyllostomidae; genus Desmodus; species Desmodus rotundus. The sequence goes on from NC_071392.1 coordinate 40,206,775, forward strand.
TCTTTATAAAAGTAAATCCCCTGTGTTACAGAGGTTGCTAGTGTTCGCCCAAATCCATTCTCCGCTTATCCCTTAGAAAGAGAATCCCCAGTGTTAGCTGGACACATGGAGGCTAAAATTGCTTATATCCTAGCCACACTTTCAGTTAGATTTGACTAGTTATGGCCCAGGAACTTCTGGGAAGTGATCTTAGCGGGTGGGTGCCTTTTCTTTCTCCCTTCCTCTTTCCTGCTGCCCGGAACGCACACTTGTTGATACAGCTTTGAGCAGAGTGTTGCAGCTGGTCAGGGCCTGGCAGGTCCACTCTAGATTCAGGCAGACAGAAGAAAATGCATGGAGCTGTGGGGATGTTGGACGTGCCTTTATTCATGGGGGGGTGAGCCACGCCTGCTGCAAGCTGCACATCTCTCTAGTGAGTAGCCCCTGCATGTCTCTGCATGGTACATTGCATGTCACTCGTCCCTTTGTGTGGCACATGTCATAGGACCCAGCTATGGGTGCTAGGGGACTCTTACCTGTTTAAGTACTAGAACACAGACAAAGCCAGTAGAGCGCCAACAGATCTTATGCAACAGAGCTTCATACTACTCATGCAGCCCACTCAAGGCTATGGGAACAATTTATCGGACCCAGTCTCAAGGCTGTGGGAATACAACTTATCAGGCCCCTTCAAGGCTATGGAAAACTGCTTCCCTTAGTTGCCCAGACGCCTGGGTGAGGAAGCTAGACTGCCTCCATTTACCCTACAAGCAGTCATTTTGAATATAAAATTGAGCTGAGTGCTGAGAATAATGCAGCAATACACCAGAAGGACAAGTCCCTGATGATTTCCTGAATTTACCATGCCAACTCTGGACTTCTACTGCCAGATTGCTTTTGTAGGAAAGAAAAATGAAATTATTATTTTGAACTTTTTTGTTAGTTGTAACTAAATCTAATCTTAACAGATAAACCCACACCTATGGGATTTTCTTTTATATTGATAAATAAAAAATTTACTATCTAAATACTTAACCTTGCAAACTGCAACAACAAAACCATGAAAGTATAGATTCTCTTAATATCACACGGAACTCAATTCGAGTAGAAATTAGAGCGATCCAAACCACTGCTGGTGAGACTGCTGGGGGCATGGAGGTATAGGGGACTAAAGGATAATGGGAAAAATACAATAAAGATTAAATAAAATACAAAAAATAAAATTAAAATAAAGCCAAGGTTATAATGATCATAAAAAGCATTTGTATGCACAGTCTTCTAAGTTCCACTTCATGGAAAGGAAAGCAAAAATCTCAGAATCTATGTTCAATGATAAACACCTGCTCCCCCTGCAGTTGGGAGCGTATTAGGTAACATTCGATGTGGAAGCTGAAGCAGCAAGGAAGAGGGACCAACAGTGTGAACCATGTCACAGGGGTTTTACATGTCACAGTGTCTCCAGCTGTGAGGGGTAGGCCCAGTTAATTGCATTGCTGAAATCCTGTTGCACAGGGACTGTTAAGTTCTTTAAGGATATCCGTCTAAAAACAGATGGAAGTGATCCAGAGTGGTGTTTTCCTTCTAGACAGCAGGGCTGGCAGGACTAAACAGGGAAAGTGGGACCCCGCTGTTCGGGGTAAACACCAAGAAGGAGGCTACACCTAGGGTCAAGCTCAAAACTTAAGTAGAATTTAGAAACCAAAGGAAATGGTAGGCAAAACTATTTCAAGACGACAGAAGAGCTGAACAAAGTTATCAAGGCAAGCAACAAAGGAAAATAAAAATGAACAATGAAACAAAACAAGTCACTGGTCTTTCAGGCAGCTACCATGGTATCTCTTTGCCTAAAGCAGAGCGAACAAGGCAGGAAGAGGTATGGAGAAAGCTCTGGGGTCACTAAGAAGCTTGGGGTCTCTATCCTGGTAGGCAGAGAGCCATGAAAGGACTGTAGGCCACGAAAGAGGATGGCTCAAGGGAGAACCAATTTAGAGTTAGCCTTGTAGAATACTGAAGCTATGGAGGGAAATAATGAGAGCTTCAGCCAGGGAAATGAGGTAAAAAGGAAGAGGAATGGTCATTTTTTAAGGCAAAATTAGGTGGCAAAATCAGCCAACCTGGCGATCTGAGCTTGGGAGGTGGGTGAAGAATGGATGAACTCGGGCTCTAGTTTTGGTGGGTTTGCAAATGGCACTGTCACAGCTGGAGTAGAAAATACTAGAGGAAAATCAGGCTTAGGGGAAAAACGTGTTCTGGGTTTAGAAGGTACTATTTGAAATATCTACTGGACATGCAGGTGGAGAGAGAAGAGTTTGTCTTTCTGAAGAAAATGGGGAGAGCATTTTGGGCTCCAGATATAATAAGCTGGAAGCATAACACTGTAAGAAGGGTCCAAGATATTTAATTGACTAAAATGCCACGTTATTATGAGGATAATAAAAATAAGATTCCTGAGGTTGTCATTACTATTACAAAAATTTTAAAAAGGCCAAGCTTGTGCAGCTGTACATCACGGACCATGTGTTGTGTGATAAAACTTTACTTGATCAGGAGACTGCGTTTGCCAGCCCTACCTCTTGCACTACCAGGACTGTTACAGGAAGGAAAGACACTGCACAATCCCAGATAGGTTCGCTGGACTAATGTGGGCTTTTGTTATATTTTCACCAATGCAGACATCCTGAGAATGCTATAATATTCTCTGGTCCATAGAGGCAGAGTATGAAGATTCAAGCTGCTCAATTAAGGTGACTGACACATAATATTGGGAATTACAAGTACCACTTAATAAGTTTGTAATCCCAATGTGTAAACTTGCATTTGGGAAACTTACAGCTAGAGTTTCAAACTCATCTGCTCCCAGGTTGCATATCTGAGAAACTAAAAGCAATTTTGATCTGCCAACAAAGCCAATCTCCTAAAGCTGCTTTAAAAAAAAAAAAAAAAAAAAAAAAAAAAAAAACCCAAAAAAACGAAGTTGCCTGTCTAAGCCAGGAACTCTTGCGGATTTCTGAATTGGTTGGCCCTGGCAGGTCCGTTTCCCTAGGGGTGGGAAGGACAGTTCTGCGCTCACCACTCTGTTTTATGGTGCAACTTGTTAGCTGTGCTCTTGCTTCTTCCACATTTCAGTTCTACTTCTGCCAAAATTTTAATCCCCTAGCTTGTCCTTCTGACTGGGAAGACTTCTTCCCAGTCCAGGATGGGGTCAGATCGCAAATTGAACTAGGGAAAGAAGCCAAATGACATCTACCTTGGCTCAATCTTTATAACAGAGTTTGCTCGATTTTTTCTTACAGTGACAGTTTTACCAATTGTCCAGATCCCTTTTCACTGTGAAGTACACTGGACTTCGCTTTTGCTTGGATAGTGTTTTAAGTTTTTGTTTTAATTCTTTTAAAATACTGCAGCTCTTTGGAGGTTTTGACTAAATTTCAGTATTATGTACGTTATGTTTATGATCTCAGTTTAAAGATAAGTAAATAATGAAACCAAGGCTTTTAATTGAAGAAGGAGTAGGTTTTGTTCCCAGGACTGGCTTTGTCTAGCTGTGTAACCCTGGGCAAGTCATTACACTTTTCTCTTCTCTTTTCTTCTTTATAAATTGATGAGGTGATTTATAGCAGGTCTTTGCAGATGTCAAAGTCTATGATTCCACATAGTATAACGCAAAAAATAAATATGCAAATCAAGTTTCTTTTTCTGGGACTGCAGTGGCCTTATATAACAGATTATAATTTCCTTTGTAGGTGTTTTCCTCTTTGATAAAACACCCTTGAATGTACAATAGAGTAAAGGCATATTACTACTTTCTTTTCTTTTAGAATAAATTCTGAGCCATTTGCCCCCTTCAGGGCCCCTTGGAATATTTACTACTATGTGTTTGTGGTTCTTACTATTTCTATCTCATGAGCCTATTGTTTTTCCTCACCAATAGCTATGTCACCCTTCCCCATAAAAGATAAAGAAACCCTTCCTTGCTAAATTAGCTCCTTACCCCACTAGCCTTCATCTCCACAGTACTTAGCATTACAAGCACTTATATCTGAGCCACTTTTATTTGAAGGTGAGGAGGCCAGGCTCCTTTACGTGATGCCTCTTTGGGCAAGGCCTGCTTGACAAGCGGTTTGACCTCTGAATAGCTTCTTGCTCATATCCTGCCCGGATGATGGCAGCATTTTTTTGTTTAAATGAGTTGCTCTCCTTTTCCTATCTTTTCTGGAAATAATTAAGTGTTCATTAGACAAACTAGAACTAAAGGATCAAACAAAATTAATACTGAAAATCTTCCCCCCAGTGTGTTTTTATTACAAGTTATTTGAATACTTCCTTTTCTCTAAAATAAACGTAGTTACAGAACCTCCCTATGTAACATCATATTGATGATTAAAATGAGATAAAACAGAGCCTGGCAAATAGAAAGTAGTGAATAAGCATTATCTATTGTTATTAGATCATCTTCAAATATAATTAAAAACTTATGATGATAAAACATGTACTAATCTTGCGCTAGCAAAAGAAACCTTTGTAATTTCATCTCTAAAAATTGCCAGGGTTCTTCTCATTTGAAAACTTACAATATTCCCTTGATAATAAATCAGAGACCACTCTGAATCTACTAAAAGTGTCATCCTTAGGAACGTAAGGAGGGAGAAAGAACAGGATTTAAAATATTAGGAACTTGGAAAAATTGAACAAAGAAAAGGGAAGATAAAAGAAATGTAAATCAAAGGAATTAAATTATTAGTGGCACAATGGTGGAAGTGTTTATAAGTAGAAAAACTGATATTCAAATTGGCAGGATTTACAACTATAACAATATTGGAAGATTAAGGAAAGAGGAACCAAAAAGCTCAGTCGACTCTTCAGATGGACTCCAGAAGCTATTTGGACTTCTCAGTTTACGCTGAGGTCCTTGTTTCACGCTTGTCTTCCACATTCTCTGTATTGTACTAATGACAAAAAAGTTATTTTTAATGACAAAATTCTTAAAGTATATATCTATGTAATGCTTACTTTTTCATTATTAAGTAGACATTTCATTTGGAAAATATTTATGATTACTTAAGTAGTCTACTTCCAAATAATGATGTTATATACCTAAAATTTAAAGCATATTTATTAAAGATAATTTAAAACAGCTAATATTTGAGTGCCTCCTATATGACAGACAATATACTCAGAAATAAATATAGATTTCTAATTCAATCTGTATAATAATCTGCATGTTTCATTTTACATACAAATTAACAGAATATTAGAAACTAGGCATAATAGCTCTTATGTGATTGCATCCAATCTGTGCTCTTTACCACAGATTTTCATCTTGCTGGACCATACCATACACTTTATTCTCATTCCTTTACAATATCAGAATGAAATCATTAAAATATCTATTTTAACATAAACACTAGTGTTATTGTTGTACTTGTATATTCTGCCTTCATGGTGTTTAAGTATATATTTCAAGGAATTAATTTATTTTCTGCTTGTTGGAAATTCTTTACAGCAAGCAAACAAACCACTTATTTATGAATGCGAAACTCGGCCCTCTTCTAAGTTACATTTTTAAGTTAATTTATCTTGCACACATTTATTGAACAGGTGCTCTCTGCCAGGTACTTTTCTAAGCATGGAGGATATGCAGTGAGAGTGATATGGGCAGTGGTTTTAGAAGTGAAAAGAGAGGGAAATAAATCATGAGAGCCTGAGGTAGTAGATCTGCGGCAGGGAAGACCTCTCTCTTCATGAGGACCATATTTGGGTAGAGACAGGAAATATGTGGAAGGAAAAGCCATGCTCCTTGGGGAGGGAAGGGAGAATAAAGGCCAGGAAGTGGTGTGTGCTTGAAGAATGAGAGCAACAAGGAGGCCTGAGTGTCTGGGGGAGAGTTGGGGAGTGGGGGAAGATGAAGTTTAGAGGTAAACAGGAGCCAGATCATATATGCAGAGTATTCTAGGCCATGATTAGGAGTTTGTGTTTATTCTAAAAGTAGGACTCTCTGCTTACTCAGACTGATGGAAATGCCTCAGTCTGGACCACAGCCAGCCATCATTGCAGCAGGGACTGAGAGCAGCTGCCCACTGCAGACAGTGTGCCATGTGGCTCAGCCAGAGTCTATGCGACACACAGTGTGGGAGGGGACATTTGTGAATAATAACATAACCTACCACAGTATCTGTCTGTTGCTTTAAGGGTCCTCTGGACCCCCTAAATAAATCTCATGTACTTCATGTAACAAAATTTAAATCATATAATTTAAAATACATTTTCCAATTAAAAAAATTGTTCCAGCTATTTCATTGAAACAGATTTACCAGTTAAACAGGTCAAACTCTCTACTTACTCGAAGCCCCAGAAAAAAAGTGTCACTGGATTATTGAGATGATTTTTTCTGAAGCTCTTCACACATATTGCCAAATTGTCTTCAAAATAGACTCGAATGAATGCAAGCCCCCCTCAACAGCATGGAAACCGAAGTGGCCCTGGAGCATAATTAGATCGTTTTCTGGCTTCATGTGTTTTGGTTTCTTCACAATAGTACAAGAGGGACACATATCTCCTGCTGTGGCTTCCAGGAGGAGATAAAATTTGAACACAAGTCTGTCTAGTTCTAAGGATGGCCTTTTTCATGCCCTCTCCTCTAACAATAAATAAGTGGGGAGAAAGAAATAGAGCTGTTGCCTCGCAAACCACCAGGATATTCATGTTATCACTGTGACGTAACCTAGCTTTTATTGACTGTTTTCATTATGCATCCCTGAACTGCAAGTAAGACACACTGAGACCCCTCCATGCAGGTCAGTGAGTAACAGCCCACAGTAAACCATAAGGTTGTATGACAATTTTATTTGTAAATTATACCTCAATAAAACTGAAGATAAAAGACTCTTTGGTATGAGAATACAAATGGTGATTCCATGTATGGAACCGATATTATACTGAGATAGGCAGGCACTCCAAATGAAGAGAGAGAGATTTAGAGTTGATCTGCACTCATAGGCAACTCGGGTTTGGGCCAGGGTGACCAGGTCAGGGACCTGTTTATTATATGAATCACTATTGATTCTTGAGAGCAGGGGCGAGAAGACTTAATCATCTAGCCTAAAGAAACAATTATACATACAGAGAACAAAAAGTACGTGAATGTGTTCACCATAAGAATTTTATAATATTTATGTGCTGAAGAAACCTAAATATTCAGCTTTAGAATAATATAATATATAGTACCAGCTCAGAGATATTTTACTGGTATTACACAAAAAATGCTTGTGCACGTGAGATCTTTCTCTCCTCTCTGCAAGAAAGCAAAACAGTGACATTTATAGCCATAAGATGATGCACTAAGGTGATTTAAATTATTCTTGCCACTCTTTACTAAATTTTATTACTCTGTAGTGTAAGCACACACCCATATTTAATACAGGCAAAAATAGGGGCTACAGGATTTGGCAGGTAGAATGTGCTATGGTTGATCTTAGACAAGATTCAATTGAAGTAGAAAGAAATTAAAGATGTTATATAGGGTTAGCAGGTAATTTTAGTTTGTAATTTTTCAAATGTTTCCTCTTAGCCTTGGGATGATCTAAGTATAAAACATAACGTACAAAAATGCAAAATGATCATAAAGTGTTTAAAAGAGAAAATAGGAGTTCCCATCGACATGAAAAATAGCATTTCCCCCTTAACATTGCCAACATTTTTGGGGGCAACTCAGAATAAGAGTCTTTTTGACTCCATATTAATCCATTCATAATAGTATATCTTCAACTTACCATTTGAGAATGACACAAACTTTCTTAACTCCAGCTAGAATCTCTGAATACACATCCTGTGTGGCTGTAGGTACCATGTGCTCAAGTTTAATTTTGTGCTATTTATCACTTTGGTCCCTGACCCCTTTTGCTTCTAATTCTGTATTTAATCAAGAGGAAGATTTATCTTTATTTACTTAATTGTAAGCTCACAGATTGCCTCTGCTGCCCATGCACGGCAGCCGTGCTGGTCGTCAGTGACCATAAATGAGTGGACACATACCTCTGCTTGTCTCTTCAATTACGCTCCCCTGGACTTCCTCAATGTCAGCTTCATCTTCATTAAGGTAAAGCTGCCATTCTCTTTGCATTTTTGGGAGCTGAGTCGCTGTGTAAAAGGAGTTGGTGTTTTGTTCTTTATGCTATCTTCGGTGTTCTATCTTAGTGTAGAATGAATAAATAGCTTGTTGAGGGGTGGGTATGTGTGTATGAATAACCAAGTTTTGTGTTTATAATAAAAATGCAATACATGCTTGTGAAAAAATGCAAAGAATGCAGACAATATAACAATATTAAGTAAAATTGAAAGTAACACATCATCACAGAAATGACATTAACAGTTTGGCATACATCTTAAATAGTATTCTATTTACATAATAGCATACTTTTTTTCTAAAATGTGATCAGCCTGCGGATGTTGCTTTCTCACTTGTTTTGTACACATCGTGTGCATCTTTCCATGAGCACATTTGCATGTGATCACATCATATGACCATTTCTCTCCTTCTATCTGAAATACACATTGTAGTTATAGATATAAAGGGCAACATTTCATTGAAAACTATTATTTTTTGTGTTAAAGAATCTAACTTAATTATTGTCCCTATTTAAAAAAAATCACACTGCATAATTCCCAAGATTTCCTTATGGCATCTTCAAAGTAAGTTCTTAATTTTTGCCTTTTCTTATGAAAATAACCATCAAAAAACCACTTAGTTCAATTTAAAAATAAAAGGAAATGAAACATTGTGCTTCATATATGCCAGGGTTTACACGAGGAACTTAAAAAGTGTCAATTATTCTTTATTGTCACAACAACCCTATGAATAAAAGCGATTGGTTGGAAAATATTTATTGAACACATGTCATGTACTTGTGCTGTGAGAATTTTGGCCAGCAATCATGCAAGTTAGATGTATTGTTACCATTTTACAAAAGAGAGAAAAATACTCTTGTAAAGGTTAAAAACTAAAGGTGATAATGGTCGTGATAGTATTTGAACGTGTCTGTGAAAATACGTAGCCTTTATTTTTTCCACCAAGTCATTTAATGTCATTTATTTAAGAGTTTGGAATGAATAATATTTGTTTTACATTGCTCCACAGTTTATCTCTCTAAAAATAAAATGTAAAAATTCTACTTAAAAACTTCCAATGGTTTCAAATTCTCTGAAGAATCCAGTTTTAAATCAATAATGTTTAAAAGCCATTCAAACTCTTTTGTCTCTTGTTTCTTAATATATACCACCATCATGCAGAAGTAGTTTTCATTCACCAAACATGACTTAATTATTTCACAACTTTGCATATGCTTTCTCACATGCTACCCCACCTCCCTTCTACAACTGGTGAACTTATGTTCATATTTCACATTTCATTAAATTGTCACCACCTCTGGAAAGCCCTCCTGGTCTTCAAACACAGAGAATAATCACTTTCTACTACAAGCTTTTAAAGTAGTTTGGACATGCCTTCATCAGAGTACATGTCATAATATCATAACCTATCATAGTACAAACATCTATTACCATTAGAACAAGCTTTTGGAAAGTAAGATTTGTGTTTGAGACTTCTGTTTGTCTTTCCCACAGTCTAGCCCATTGGCCAGAGAATAGTGCTCAAGAAATGAGAGGTAAATAAATACCATGGAATACTTACTTCAAAGTTATACACCAGCTCTAACCATAAAATATGAAATTTTTAAATCTACAAAGATAATTTTGATCAGATTAAATCTAAATCTTTATCTTTGTTAGAATGTATTTTCACACCTTGTGGAAGATACTGATTATGGTCCAAACCTACTCATTCCTGGACTTAATTCTATTTCAGAATTGATATGAAAAAGGTGAGAATGCAGGACAAATGCCTTTTTGCACTATAGGACAATACAAAAAAGCCAAGAGATAACTCATACAGTACATTGTTTTGTTGGTCAAAAGCAGACCCGAGGGAAGCCCCCTGGTCTCTTTTTAAAGGCACTAAAACCTCCTCTCGCTTCATTATAGCTAATCCTTCTCCGTTTATAATTTTCTAGTTCTGGTAAAGCCAGCATTGGAAAGTCATGCTAGTGTCTCTTTTACTGGATTTTGCTGACTTCTGAGTGGCCTTTGATTCATTTTTAAAATCACCCTCTTATAATTTTAGAAACAGAGTCTTTCCAGTGAAGATATAAGAAATTCATTTCAATAATATCCTATATTTGGAGATTATTTTCCTCTTATGAGAGAACTTACTGGTTGAATGCATATTTATCCTATCATAAAACTCTTTTCCAAGGAAGTATGATTTCTATAAACTGAAACTCAATACTTTATTAAACAGAAGATTACATTTAAGTGAGAAAACTGTAAGAAAACAGCGGTTAATTGCATTATGGTGTTTAAAGTTCCTAACTTTAATTATTCAATAATTACTTTAAAAAACTGTTGTATTTAAGTATAATATTTATTAAGTTAGCCTTTATTTTAGTGATAAATTAAGTGCAACAGAAGCAGACATGATTAACACAGGGAAGTCAGTTTGGAAAAGCAATCTTTTGAACACAGTCTAGCATGGATTGGAGTTATTTGTACAAAGATCCTCTATTTATCTATCAATAATCTAAGTCTCTAAAACTAGCATTGGGGAGAACACTTTTTCCTTTTGCCTGAGTGATGCCTTCTTCGGGCAAACCCATTCTTAGCTTTTCCTCAAGGAAGAGGTAGCTGCTGGCCTGCCTGATCAGAGCTCAAGTATATTATAAACCACAATAACTACCAAATGGAGTCGCTATAACCTAAAAGGTGATTACCATTGTTTGATTCTTTCTCTTCCATTTCCTCTTTGTAGGCAGCTGAGTAGATGAGAGCCTAGCTGAGCCATCCAGCTCTCACTTTGTACCTCTACATAGCAACATTTCAGTTACTTCATGCCTTACTTCCTTTAGGTCTTTGTCAAAGTGCAAAGTTCTCAATGAGATCTCTGGTCCACCCTATTACAAACAGCATTCCCGTCTTTCTGGCTCTCCCTATTGTTTTTCCTTGCTTTTTTCTCCCAGGCCACTTATGATCATCCACATACTAAAAATCTAACTTGTTGATTTTCTCTCTTCTCTTAACAGAATTTAAAGCCCAAGAATGGTAGAGAGATGTATTTTCAACCCTGTAATCCTAGTACTTGACACAGGATAGGCACCCAATCTTTACTTAGCAAATGAATGAAAAAACAACAACAACAAAAAGATTGATTGGCAGATGTAGAGTGCTTAAGCTATACATATCAATTTCACCAAAGTTTTCCCTTGGGATTACAGAATATGTCTCAATGGGCACTTTAATTCTCAATTTGCTGCTATTCTTTAAGAATAATTGTACAGGGAAATTCACATAGCAGTAGAAGACAAGAGAATAGTTTTCATTAGCTGGGGAGAACATGGTTATGTCCTTTTGCCTGGATACAATATCATCAAACCATCGATATCTCATTATAATATCTAATATACAAGTACCCAAGAAATGTTGCCTTATTCACATTAATATTGTATTTTTCTTCATTTTGTTCATCTACATCTTTAGAGAAAACCAAGCTGAGAGGCTTGAGAACAATCCTACCAGACACTATGCCTGATTTCCCATTTATATAATGTGGACAATTCCATAAAATGAGGCACTAGCACTATTCTTCGAAGGGCGAAGTGCCCACAGCTGTGCGCAGCACGTACCAGTGTAAAGTTGGCTACTATTTCCACCGTCGCTCTCCTGGCTATCAGGCCTTGATGAACTCTTTCTTGGTGTGTCTCGGTTCTAGCCTCTTCTTTTTCTCCCCACTGATAATGACAAGGGGTGCGTTTTCCAAATTGTTCACGTGACACCAGTAATACCAAAGATTATTTTAACTGGCATGTAAGAATAAATCACAAAAATAAAGTTATTTATTTTAAAATAACATGTTGTATGTCTGAATAAATAAGTTGCATTTTAAAGCAAGTAGATATACATTAAGCATTAAGTAAATACATATATGTTATAAGTTGATATGTAAAACATCTTGGTGACTTTTTATGGGAATGACTGATGTTTGAAAAATATGTTACCTGAACTGTCTTCATAGCCCCCGGCCTCATGCTCTACTACTATCTCCATACTGTCTTCTGAGTTATCTTTCTAAACAAAAATCTGATCTTGTAGACATTCCCTTAAGTGTCTTTCATTCCAAGCTTCTCGATAGGACGTTTCCCAACCTTAGGGATGTACAAAGAGCTTCAGGATCTGGACCCTGTTTTGTCTTCAACCTCATTGATTACAGCTTCTGCCACACAGTTCGTGCTCCAGCAAAGTCAGACCGATGAAATCCCTTTATCACATCCCATGCAATTGTACAACTCTGTGCACTGAGGGAAATTGTATATATTTAGCCTAGGTGGATATTTATTTGCTTATCCAAGTAGAAAACTTACATTCATACTTTAAAACTCAATTTATATGTTATCTTTCATAAAGCCTTATGAAAGGTGCAGTTGGTTATTCCTACCTCTGCGATGATCTGGCAGTTTATATTATTTAATGTTTTCCTCTATTATCTATCTTTAGTGTTTTCACCTATATGTGCACAGGGTAATGTCTTTACTAGCGTATGATCAGAGGCTCTATCTCCATCCCTAATAATAAATACGGCAAAGACCAGGCAATAAATGATTTTGAATCAATAAATTAATAAGTAAGTGTGTATGTGTCCACATCTTTTAAAAATGTGTATGTGTAGATACATGACATATAATGACAGCTATCCATGGTTTAAGTAGAGTGTACTTTTCTTACACTTTCACTATTTTTTTACCACACTTTCTCTTAGAAACTCAACCATGCCTTGCTCATTATTGAACCAAATGCTTTAATTTCAGATTCCGTCAGATTTGAGCTCTCCATAATGATTTGAGGTGTTATATGTTAGCTCTACACTTTCCTTCACTGCTGTCTTAATGTCCTTTACGGCATCTGATACAACACACCCAAATTACGCTCACTGTTTCCCCAAGCCACCCTTATCTGCTCTGCTTTTTTATTCTTTATTTTAATTACAAATCACCCAATTTTTCTGGATTGAAATCTTAGCATCATTTATATTTTTTATATTTATTTATTTTTAAGTATTTTTTTATTGATTATGCTATTACAGTTTTCCCAATTTTTCCTCCTTTATTCCCCCTTCACCCTGCTCCCCCATCTCTCCAGCATTCCCTGCTCCTTAGTTCATGTCCATGGGTTGTACATATAAGTTCTTTGAGTTCTCTGTTTCCCATACTGTTTTTTATCTTGCCCCACCTATTTTATGCCTACCAATTATGCTTCTTCTTCCCTGTACCTTTCCCCCCCATTCCTCCCTACTCCCTCTGTGTGATCTCCATTTCTCTGATTCTGTTCCTGTTCTAGTTGTTTGCTTAGTTTTTGTTTTTGTTGTTTTTCTTTTCTTTTAGGTTCATTTGTTGGTAGTTGTGATTTGTTGTCATTGTACTGTTCATATTTTTGATCTTTTTCCTAGATAAACATATAATATATGAAATGTTTCTTAGATAAACATATAATATATGAAATGTTAAAGGCATGTTGTATATAGTTACATGTTTAATATAAACATCCCTTTAACGTTTCATCTAATAATGGCTTGGTGATGATGAACTCCTTTAACATAACCTTATCTGGGAAGCACTTTATCTGCCCTTCCATTCTAAATGATAGCTTTCTGGATAGAGTAATCTTGGATGTAGGTCCTTACCTTTCATGACTTGGAATACTTCTTTTCAGCTGCTTGCCTGCAAGGTTTGTTTTGATAAATCAGCTGATAATCTAACGGGAACTCCTTTGTAGGTAACTGTCCACTTTTCTCTTGCTGCTTTTAAGATTTTCTCTTTATCTTTAATCTTGGGTAACTTAATGATGATGTGCCTTGGTATGTTCCTCTTTGGGTCCAACTTCTTTAGGATTCTCTGGGCTTCCTGGACTTCCTGGAAGTCTATTTCCTTCACCAGATTGGGGAAGTTTTCCTTCATTATTTGTTCAAATAAGTTTTCAATATCTTGCTGTTGTTCTTCTCCTTCTGGAACCCCTATAATTCAGATATTGGAACATTTCAGGTTGTCCCAAAGGTTCTTAAGTCTCCATTTTTTTTGGATTCTTGTTTCTTCATTCTGATCCGGTTGGATGTTCATTTCTTCCTTTTGTTCCAAATCATTGCTTTGAGTCTTGGTTTCCTTCCTGTGACTGTTGGTTCCCTGAATATTTTGCTTTATTTCATTTTGGGTATCTTTCATTTGTTCTTTCATTTTTTGACCAAGCTCAATCAGTTCTGTGAGCATTTTGATTACCAGGGCTTTAAGTTCTCCATCAGATAGGTTGGCAATCTCCTCATCGCTTAGTTCTGAGGTTTTTCTCTATTTTTTCATTCGTGCCATATTTCTTTGTCTTGTTACAGCTGATAGTTTGTAAGGGGGTGGGGCCTTAGGTATTCACTCTTGCAGGGCAACTGGCTTTGCTGCACTTTGGCGCTGCCTGTGGGGGACCAGCCAGAGAGGGAACAATGCAGCTTGCCTGCTCTCTCTAGCACACTTTTCAAGGAACTCTTGTGTCAGACTGGGAGTTTCTCCTACCGCGGCAACCCCTGCTGTAGCCCACATTCAGCTCTGAGTCTCAGTTTTCCCCTTAAGTCAGCCCCTCCTGTGCAGCCCACAAGCTTGGCAGCCAGTCCCACCCCTCAGCTGCCTCGCTGCAGTTTTTCTGAGTTGGACTGCACAGTCCGCTACCTTACGGGTCTGGTTGTTCTGGTTGATTTTTTCTTTAATTTCTTGGTTGTCAGAGTTCCATGCAGTTTGATTTTCTGGTGCTTTTGGTTACTTATTGATTTTAGATTGGTTGTTACCCTCCTTTTGGTTGTGTGAAGAAGTGAAGGGTTTCTACCTATGCCTTCATCCTGGCCAGAACTCCACTATCACTTTTAATAACGCACCTTTATCCCAAACCATGTCCAGTAGCATAACAAGTTTTGTGCATTACCCATTGGGATGGATTTTATTGTCAGTTTTATGCATTCCACAGTATTTCAGGCTTAACCAGTCATATTAAGATTTATTTAGTTGAGTCAGAATCTCAAATCCAACTAGCTTACTCAAGAAAAGAGAAAATATATTGGCTTATTGTATCAATTACATACCATCACACTAATGCTGCATTAGAAACAACCATAAAATCTTGGTGAAATGAAACACTAAAGTTGATTTTGTTCTGTAAGTGTATGAGTTAGGGGATCAGTCCTACTAGTATGGACTGAGCTTAGATATTCTTGGCTGGGATACTTGATGTGCCTGAGGTAGGCGGGCAGGTTGGCTGCCCCTGGCTAGGCTCTTCTCTATACTGTCAGTCTCTCAACCTTCAGCAGGTTGCCCTGGGTTTCTTATGGCAAAGGCAGGGGTTTTTTTGTCTTGTTTTGATTGAATTGAATCTTTATTTGATGACTTTTTAAAAACTTTTTATTGTTGTTCAATTATAATTGTCCACATTTTCCCCTATTACTCTCCCACCTACTCCCCACGTCCCACATTCAATCCTTCCCCCTTGTCTTTGTCCATGGGCCCTTCATACATACTCCTTGACTTGACCCTTACCTTCTTTACCCCGTAACCCCTCAACCCCCTCACCTCTGGTCACTGTCAGTTTGTTGTTTATTTTCATGTCTCAGTTCTATTTTTCTCATTAATTTGTTTTGGTGATTAGGTTCACCTATTAGGTTATAGGTGAGATCATATGGTATTGGTATTTCACCACCTGATTTACTTCACTTAGCATAATGCTCTCCAGATCCATCCATGCTGTCATGAAGGGTAGGAGTTCTTTCTTTCTTTCTGCTACATAGTATTTCATTGTGTAATGTATGGCAGTTTTTTTTTTTTCCCACTCATTTACTGATGGGCACTTAGGCTGTTTCCAGCACTTGGCTGTTGTAAATAACGCTGCTATGAACATTGGGGTGCATAGGTTTTGAATTGGTGTTTCAGGATTCTTAGGGTATAATACCAGCAATGGAATTGCTGGGTCAAAAGGCAGTTTCATTCTTAGTTTTTTGAGGAAATTCCCTGCTGTTTTCCACAACGGCTACACCAGATTTCAATGAGAATGCGTTGTCCTAGGCTCTAGAATCCAGACTCAGAACTGGCACAGTCACTTCAGACTGATTTTATTGGTCAAAAAACAAGGCTATCCGAGTCTTGAAGAGGTGGGGAAATAGATCTCATCTCTTAACGGAAGGAACTGATAATTCACATCGCAAAGGGCATAGGTAAAGGGAGAGGAAGAATTAGTGCCATTTTCTCACTCAATCTACTAAACTGACATAAACAAAATTTAGGACTAGGGAAGTGCTGTTTCAGAGATTAGATGTGGAAATAGAAGTCTCTCAGGAATTAGTCTCTCTCTTCCTCTCTTCAGCTCTAACCTATAATTTTCAGGCAGCTATTTCCACAAGGCTGGTTCTAAGGCTGCAAGGAGTTTTGTGTTTACAATGAAAGTAAATTCTTCTTCCTCAGCAACAGCAAAAACAACAAACCTGGGAGAACTCCTAGTTTCTTCTGCTAGGCACACAAACTTGCTCTTGTCCTTTCACTGTAGCCAAGGGTAAAAGATACTATAATTAACCCAGCCAAGGTAGTCTGGGATGCTCCTTGCTCCCAGAATCAGAACAGAGGGGAAAGTGCTCAAAAGGGAGAAGAGTAATGGGAAGGCAAAATTAACATGACTTTGTACAATTCAGTTCCTCCACATTCTTATACTATACATCATCACCGCAGTTTCCCCAAATGACAGATCTTAAGTTACTTCATAGCTTAAAGTCAGTGGTCCTTCAGTGACTGAAATTAAATCCAAACTTTTCAGCAGGATGTGATGTGCAAAACCCTTCTCAATGTGTTACACACATATCTCCTTAGTCTTTGTGCCTGTCTTTATTTCCCTTGGTTACTCAAAGATATTTTAGCCACAGTGATGTATTTGTCATGACAGAAATGTACCATAAATTTTGCCAAAGCTTCATAAATTATAATCAAGCCATACTCTATTTCTGTCCCCAAACTCCTAATATTCTTTTATGAGTCAGTACCTTTGCTTATGTCCCTTAAATAGAATGTCTTTCCCTTTCTCATTCTTCATTTTGTATAATCCTGATTATTCTTCAAATCCCAGGTCCACTATCCTCCTTTCCATAGATCTTGCCTTATCCATAAATTTCACACTCATTATTCTCCCATAATCATACTACATTCTGTTTGCTTGTATTTTTAAAAATATCTTCTCCCCCTAGGCTGGTGTGGCTCAGTGGATTGAGTGCCAGCCTGTGGACCAAAGGGTCACCAGTTCGATTCTCAGTCAGGGCACATGCCTGGGTTTCAGGCCAGGTCCCCAGTTGGGGGCACATGAGATGCAACCACACATTGACATTTCTCTCCCTCTCTTTCTCCCTCCCTTCCCCTCTCTTTAAAAATAAATAAAAGAAAATCTTTAAAAAATAAAATAAAACATAATATAAACATCTTCTCCCTCTGGGATTATTTGTTTTATTTTAATCCTCTGTGCTTAGCATTAGAACTGGACTATACTATTTAAATAATAATTCCCAATAATTATATTGTTTATAATAGTAATTCACAATCATTTATTTGTTTAAATGAATATAAATGTTAGTGGTTGAATTAAAATGAAGATACTATGCAGGCATAAAAAATATTAGCAAATCTTCTTGGGTAGAAAAATCCCTATGTTTTAACCCTGAGGATTGGAATAAAGATGAATGCTTTAAAATCTTCAGTCTTCTTCAAAACCCCTTCAAGAAACATGAGTCTAGTTCAAAACTAATTTATCAACTTTATCTTTAAAATTTCATTATTGTATTAGTTATAAATTATTCTCTCCTCTTGTACAAAAACAGTGCCACTACCTTTTGAAATTAAATATCTGATGTTTCCTCCTTGGTCTAATTCAAATGTATCCTCTTTCTAAGCCCAGATAGATGCATTTTTACTTTGTTCTGGAAAAGCACACTTGCTAGTGATAAATGAGCAGTGTCTGTGGTTACATTTGTTCTTATCTCTTTTGAAGCAGAAAATCTGGCAGTCTCTCATCTAAACTTAACAAGTGGAGATAAACCCTGATAAAAAAATGTTTCTGGACTGCCATCGCTTTTAACAAGAGTAAACTATTTAAACTAAAAGCAGCTGTTTGATTTTTTTTGAAAAATAAATCTGAAAGTAAAATTTTGTCTAAAGGATGGCTTATAATTCAATGTAGCTCTCAATCAAGTGCAAATACAACTGTATTGCACATTTATCCTGTGTAAATATAAGGCAATTTTAGAAGTTGAGTTTTTTGGGCTTTAGAACTAAGGTAGTTATTGAAATAATGCCCAGTCAATGCTTTTAATATGATCACGGAAGGGTTGCTAATTTGTAGTGCAGGTTCCTAAGCTTAGAGACGTCTATATTTTATTTTTGTAACAATTGATGAATTCATTTGCTAGATTTTAACTTATGTCCCAGCAACTGGGAGTTTCTCCAGAAAGTTCTTAGAGTAGATCTTGGCTCCTAATGAAGGAAGGCAATTCAAGAGGGGAATTCATGTTCCCTTTCTGAAAGGACTACAGAAAGATAAAGAAATCCATGAAAGAAGAAAAAAAGATAAATCCTAACAGTGAAGAAGGAAGCAAATAAACAAATATTTCTTCATTACGACGGAATAGATATGTATGTGTGTGTGTGGAGGAATTGAGCAAAAAAGAGAAACAGATAAAAACTAACAGACAAGGACAGCAGTGTCCTTGCCAGTGGAGGGGGCGTGGTGGAGAGAGGCGCAGGATGGTAAACCGGTAAATGGTGATGGAAGGAGACTTGACAGGGCGGTGAACACACAATAGAGTGCACAGATGACGTGTTGTAGAACTGGGTGCCTCAAAACCGTATAATTTTATTAACCAGTGTTACCCCAATAAATTCAACAAAAAGGTAGAAATAAAAATAAAAACCAATAAATAAAATAATTTGAAAATTGTCCCCCAATTTGTCACCCACCTTGCTCCAATGAACTTACAGCTCTGACTTCTCTGATTTAACTGTAAATACAAATTGGCTCTGTATTTATTTTTTCTGTGATGCTTATCCCTTGGGAGGTTTTAGTACAAATGTTTCCCTGTGCACATACTAGGCTGATATATAATAAAATATAATGTGTGTTCTGGTTGTTTCATTGACAGCACTGTCAGATTTCTTTCCTTCCTTTCTCCCTCCCTCAATCCCGCCTCCCTTCACTCTCATTCTTTCTCCTTTCTACTTTACCTTTGTCAAAGCAAAAGAGAACATGACCACAATTGGGCAAAACTTATTTTCCTTTGTAAATATATTAATATAAATATTTATGTATATACTTTAACTAAATCACACTAAGATCAAGTAGTAAATTAAACCCAATTGCCTCAAATTATCATATGTAATTCTGTGAATCTACATGCCGAGGAATCTTCTCTGTCCTTTCAGAGAATGTAAGTCACTGAGTTTGACTTCTAAGTTCTTGTGGTACTTTCTCACTCTTTCACCTTTGGCTTGAAGGTGCACATTTCATCTTTAACATCAGAGTTTACTCTAGAATTAGAGGTAAATTTTGTTAGAAATTTGAAATATAAGAATTCTGCCGTGTGCATGTCAACTACTAACTTCTACTTTAGTGGATTCTTGGGTAAATTCAGCTTTTTTTACTAGCCGTTCTTCTTTATTGTTGATATAATGATTAAAGATATCAATTTCCCTTGTCTTTGTCCTTTGAGAGACTACAATATTTGAAGAAGAATTTGTGTTTTGTACTGTATTTAGTTATGGCTCCAGTTTTGATAGAAAGACAATGAACAATAAAACAAATCCAGTATTACTACTAATTTAAAATTATGAGCTATTTCTCTCGGCATGAGCATTCATAGTTTGTTTTTCCCACCCCGAGTGCCAGTGAGAACAGAGGACTGTGAGGGGATAGGGCCCTTGTGACCCAGTAGGATAAGATGGAGGTAAGTGAAAGCTGACTCTAAGGCAATTAATTTATGAAAGAAAAAAAAAGCAAGAAATATTCCTTAAAAAGGAGTTTTTAAGATTTAATGTCAACAAGGCTAAAGCTGTTAAAGTAACTTTCCTTGTTAAATTGTGACATGGAAAAAAAAATGGACGTGGTTTTTCTTAACATTTTACCGCCATACTTTCAATAATCATATTCTCAGTAGGTATTAAATACATGCCAATTACTTAATCACAAAACAGAGATCTTGTTAGAGGAAACCAACAAGTGAATTACCAGAAAATTACAAGTATAGTTTCAGAAAAAGTTTTCTCCAACCTAATGGATTGTTTTGTTTTCTCTTAGTCCTTCAAACCAGTTACATAGAATGAGTACACTTTGTGGATGGTGTATTCGTCTGGATTCTTCAACCTTAATTTTCAGGAACTGTATAACCATTAGTTATCACTTAAGTTTGGCAGTTAGTTTATCTAGGGTGTGATAATCCCTATTATCTGTGGTCTTCAATGTACTTTTAAATTTAATGTTTTTCACCTTTTCCTATATATGTAATTTTATTCTTCCAAAAATATTACTGGAAGACATTGGAGTATATATACCATAAGTAAGTTATAAAAGAAATTAAAGCATTATGAAAAAGGAAATAAATGATACAATGTAATACATACCAATATCATTAACAGTATTGTCATTACCAATCTATGCAACTTGAGCCTTGATTTCAAGGGTGGAGAGAGTCCGTCTCAAAAGTTTAAAATTATAATTAGTAATAATTGCTGGGTTTTATGTTGGTAATTAACATTTGGCAGAAAGGAGAGTAACTAGCTGCCTTTGTCAATATATTTATTGTATAAAGATTTGGGTGGAGGAAGAAATCAGTGCTGCCTGTTGAGAGTTTAGTTTGTGGTGTGAATGTCACATAAATATTTAACGAAAGGAAACCCGAGGTCTCCCATGGATGTACATCTGCTACTGAAGAGCTGCAACTCACACACATCATGTATCTTTTCTTGACATATGGCATGTCAGACAAGAAGGTTAAAAAAAAGGAAAAAATGTAAACTCCTAACAAACACATTAAAATTGGGTGTACATAATAATACAACTATGTCTCATTAAAGGACTCTGGAAAAGGATCTGGAACACATATGGAATTAGACAGCTGTTAGGTTGCTGTAAGTTTAAACAGATTTATAATATCTCCATTATACTCCCCACATGTTAGTATCAGGGAACTTTTAGGAGTGATTAATATTAACGACATTAAAAAGAAAACAAGTGTGTCTTTCTTTGAAAAATCAGATTTTGCACATAATTTTTTGAATTGACTCAAAGTGTCAGAGTATGTAAGTAAGAAATATTATTTTAGGCAAGCCTAAAGAATGCTTTAAATAAATCCAAATGAAAAATGGAAAGAATTATAAAATTGCAACTACTTTCAGAGTCATGCAAAAAACACACACAGTTGTTTCTTTTATGTTAGATTCCTTAACATTCCTTCACAACAGTCTTTTAAAAATATGAAGAAAGCAAAAATGAATTTTAAAACCTGAATGAACTGCAGAGTCTGGGAAGAGCAATTTGAAAACAGTTATGCCCAGGAAATCCATACAATCATAAACTTTGAATATTTATAATCTCTCTCTCTGTCTCCCTCTGTCTCTTTGTCTCCCTGTTCCCTCTCTCTGTTTACCCACATTTTGCTGTTTGTTATTCCAAAAGGATTTAAGATACTTTTATGTAAGTACATGAAATTCAGCAAGATAACTGTGAGTCTCTAACCAGGAAAACAGACAATGCTCTAATCATGTTTTAATAAGTGGAGTTAATATAGTAAATTATTTACACAGGTGATATATTAGGGGAGGGACCAAGTAAGGCACAGTAAGGCATCACAGAAATTAACAACAGCAGGAAGCAGCTGCCATCCTCAGCTGAGGGGCAAGGTGATGAGGCTGTGTTCTTGGGACATAGGGACTGAAGTTTCCTCATGGGAGATACACCCACTGCAGGACTGCCTGGCAGGAACCAGGGCCACAGGGAAGAAGAGGTTATTGCCTGCACCTACAGAGAATAGAGAGATGGGGAGAAGTGCTCTGGCTTCTCCCATCCTCTGGACCCCATCCAGTCTTCCGAAAGCGCATCCCACGGGTTGAACACAGTGGGACACCGGCTGAAGGGAGTTGGGAAGTTCATCTTGCCTGCAAAGGCCAGCCACTGTGTGCAGAACTGAGCAGGTGAAGATCACAGTGCGTCAGTGAGAGAGTCCCAGGCTGGCACATTTAGCTTCCAGCAGCCAGCCTGGCTGCGCTGCCTGGAGTCACTGTCTGCATTAATGAGAAACAGCGTGGCATCTACTGGGCGAGTTCAGGAATTGAAACCAGGACCAGAATCTGGGAGCCACTGCAAGCCTCCTGTCCCCATCACACACAGATTCTACTGGTTCACCTCATTTCCCCAGGTTGGGCTTCAGGAGAGACTGAATCATCAAGGTCTCCCTCTGCCGCCTCTTCTCACCACGTTTTTCTGTGGACCCTGCTCTGCAGCAGCGTTCTCTATGGCCATTGCCTCCATCGTAACTGGTGCTGGTAATTTCTGTGAGCACCACTTTTACAATGGACACTCTACCTGCAATATCTCTCCTTGGAGGGGCCAGCAGACAACACCCAGAAAAAGAATAAAAGGAGTGTATGAGAGATAATTCCAAAGGAAGACAATGATAGCAAAATAATACTGAGCAAAGACGAGGTTAGTATCATGTAGCGTAAGTGCTTGAAAATTAGCTTTTTCATTGTAATGTAGGTGCCTGGCCTTAACGTTTTGATTGCTGAGGCATACACTTCAAAGACACATCTCAAATAAACATATTTTCAGTCATAACACTAGACACAGAGCCAGGCCAATCCACCCATGAAGTTTTCCTTTTAGAAAGCCCCAGGTGACCCAAATCGCTGACTGCTTGACACTACTTTTCCCTTCTCATGCTTTAATGCTTGCTCTGTTTTAAATTCACAAATGAAGAGTGAATGCACAACATCCTAGGCATCCCACCTCAACCCCAATAAAGCCGAATCTCAGGTACCTTCTTGCTGTCTGTCTCTCTCTGTCTCCCTCTCTGC